>NC_071645.1:7162708-7462708 GCF_014839835.1 Dryobates pubescens | reverse complement strand
GCCCCTCTTGGATGCAAGATCCAAGCAGCTGCTGTGCAGCCAGGGAGAGCTTTGGAAGACTTCATTGAGGCTTCACCAAACAGCCAACAACCCAAAGCAAACCTCTGGGTATGAGCTGCAGGAAGAGCCCAGCAGGGAAGTTGTGTTTGTTCAGCAGCTTTTCAGTGGCTGCCGAGCTTGACAAAGCCTCAAACCCCATGGGGTGCCCTCAGCACAGGAACAGCTTCAGCTCTTCAGAGTGAGGTGGCTGAGGGGGAGCCAAGGTCTCTGCTCCCAGAGGAAGGTTCTAGCTGGGAATGCTGGGCAGCAGTCTGTCCCTGTGGCTGAGGCCCCTGGGCTCCCAGGGTGTAATTAAGGAGAGTGTGGCCAGCAGGGCAAGGGAGGTTCCCCTGCACTCTGCCCTGCTCAGACCACAGCTGGAGTCTTGTGTCCAGCCCTGAGGGACAGGGAACTGCTGGAGGGGGTCCAGTGAGGGTGATGAAGGGGATGGAAAGGCTGAGAGCCCTGGGGCTGTTTGGTCTGCAGCAGGGAAGGCTGAGAGGGGACCCTGTTAATGTCTGTCAATATCTGGAGGCTGGGGGGCAAGAAGAAGGGGCCAGGGGTGTCCTGTGACAGGGCAAGGGGCAGAGGGCACAGACTGGAACTCACAGAGCTCCACCTCACCATGAGGAGAAACTGGTTTTGCTGTGAGGGTGCTGGAGCAGGCTGCTCAGAGAGGCTGTGGAGCCTCCTGGTGTGGAGACTGGGGTTGCTTAGCCTGCAGAAGAGGAGGCTCAGGGGAGACCTTCTTGCTCTCTGCAGCTCCCTGCAGGGAGGTTGGAGCCAGGTGGGGGTTGGGCTCTTCTGCCAGGCAGCCAGCAGCAGAACAAGAGGACACAGTCTCAAGCTGTGCCAGGGGAGGTTCAGGTTGGATGTTAGGGAGAAATTCTTCCCAGCAAGAGAGATTGGCCACTGGGATGTGCTGCCCAGGGAGGTGGTGGAGTCCCTGTGCCTCAGGTGTTCCAGAGGGGCTTGGATGTGGCACTTGGAGCCATGGTTTAGTTGTCAGGAGGTGCTGGGTGACAGAAACATAGAAACATAGAATCAACCAGGTTGGAAAAGAGATCAGAGATCATCAAGTCCAACCTATTACCTAATCCCTAACACCTCCTGACAGCTAAACCATGGCTCCAAGTGCCACATCAAAGCCTTTCTTGAACACCTCCAGGGATGGGGACTCCACCACCTCCCTGGGCAGCACATCCCAATGGCCAATTCCTCTCTCTGGGAAGAACTTTCTCCTCACCTCCAGCCTGAACCTCCCCTGGCACAGCTTCAGACTGTGTCCTCTTGTGCTGGTGCTGCTTGCCTGGGAGAAGAGCCCAACCCCTAGCTGGCTCCAACCTCCCTTCAGGGAGCTGCAGAGAGCAGAAGGTCTCCCCTGAGCCTCCTCTTCTGCAGGCTAAGCAACCCCAGCTCCCTCAGCCTCTCCTCCCAGGGCTGTGCTCCAGACCCCTCCCCAGCCTCCTTGCCCTTCTCTGGACACCTTCAAGTCTCTCAATGTCCTTCTTGAGCTGAGCAGCCCAGAGCTGGACACAGGACTCCAGGGGTGGCCTCAGCAGTGCTGAGCACAGGGCACAAGGACTTCCCTGCTCCTGCTGGCCACACTCTGCCTGATGCAGGCCAGGATGCCCTTGGCCTTCTTGGCTCCCTGGGCACACTGCTGGCTCCTGTTCAGCTGCTCTCCACCACTCCAGGTGGCTCCAGGGAGACCTCAGAGCAGCATTTCAATGTCTGAAGGGCTCCAGGGGAGCTGGGGAGGGACTTGTGACAAGGGCTGGGAGTGCCAGGACGAGGGACAATGGTTTGAAACTGGAGCAGGGGAGTTTTAAGTTGGCCATCAGGGGGAAGCTCTGCCCAAGGAGGGTTGGGAAACACTGGAACAGGCTGCCCAGAGAGGTGGGGGGGGGCCCATCCCTGGAGACATTCATGGTCAGGCTTGCTGGGGCCCTGAGCAGCCTGCTCCAGTGGGAGATGTCCCTGCTGCCTGCAGGGGGGTTGGGCAGGATGAGCTTTGAGGGTCCCTTCTCTGTGACTGTGGATCAGAGCTCCCTGGGAACAGTCCCTGAATGGAGACAGCAGAGGCTGCCCTGATGTGGGGCTGCACTGGTGGAGGGGGAGGGTTAGCATCAACCAGCTCTGGCTGTCAGCTGCTGTTAGGATCCAGGGCTCCTTCAGAACCCAGGCTGGGATTTACATAACCTGAGGAGTTTCATTCTCTCCCTCTTGTCAGGGAATCAGTCCCAGCAAGGTGCCCCTGGACCTGGGCACTGTGTCTCCCCTGTCCTCCGTGTGCCTGTGCTGCCCTGGACACACTGCTGCTCAGCCAGCCCCACACTCACTGTGCAAAGCAGGCAGGTAGGGCATGAAAGGTGCCAGGAGATGCCAGAGAACAGAGTGTGACACAGCTCTGTGCCTGTGACAGCAGCCAGGGCCTGCAGCCAGCTCAGTCCTCCACAGCTCACCCTCCTTCCTCAAGCCCCCCCAACTCGGCTGCATTGTCTCACAGGAGGTTGGAAGGGACCTCCAGAGTGCTGGCTCAGTGGCAGGACTGGATGAACATGGAAGGGCTTTCCAGCCTTAATGATTCCAGGATGATCCTCAGGGTCCCTTCCAACCCAAACCAGTCTAAGATCCTAGGAACTTCTCCAGGCTCTGAGGTTACTCAAATCCACCCCCAACCATTCTGTGATTCTGAGAACTTCTTCAGACATGAAGGTTGCTCAAGGACCAGAGGAAGGGACCCAAAGAGACCATCCAGCCCAAGCCCCTGCCAGAGCAGCAGCACAGAGTCCAGCCCAGGTCACACAGAACACATCCAGGCAGGGCTGGGAAGGCTCCAGGGAAGGAGACTCCACAACCTCTCTGGGCAGCCTGCTCCAGGCCTCTGGGAGCCTCCCAGGGCAGAAGTTCCTCCTCCTGCTGAGCTGCAACCTCCTGGGCTGCAGTTTCCATCCCTTGCTCCTTGGCCTATGCCAGGGTGCAGCTGAGCAGAGCCTGGCCCTGTGCCCTCCCTCCTGACCCCCAGCCCTCAGCTCCTGAGAGCCATTGCTCAGCTCCCTCTCAGCCTTCTGCTCTCCACACTCAGCACCCCCAGGGCTCTCAGCCTCTCCTCCCCAGGCAGTGCTGCAGTCCCTCCAGCATCCTTGCAGCCCTCCCTTGGCCTCTCTGCAGCAGCTCCCTGTCCCTCCTGAGCTGGGGAGCCCAGAGCTGGAGGCAATCTTGCAGGGGAGGTCTCAGCAGGGCAGAGCAGAGGGGGAGGAGAAGCTCCCTGGCCCTGCTGGCCACCCTGAATGCATTCCCCATGCTGAGGAGGAACCTCCTGTGCTGGAGTTTCTCTCCATTGCTCCTTGTCCTATCCCAGGGCCTCAATGAGCTGCAAAGCAGCCTTGTGCCAGGGCTTTGCTTCAGTGACCTTTACCCTGCCCCAGGCTAAGCAAGGCTCCCCAGGGACAAGCCCCTCAACAAATCAACACATCCCAGTGATTTGTGGCCTTCCAGTCTGCTGAATCAGCCAGAGAGGAAGAAAAAACCACCCAAAGAGCAGGGCTGAGAGGCTGCAGGGTTCCTCTCCAAACCTCCTCAGGCTGCACAAAGCCAAAGCTCAGCCTCCTCAACAGGTTCCCCAGAGGATTCCATTCTTTGGTTGTGTTTCCAGCCCCTCTCTCAGTCTGAGAAAGGACCCACAGAACATCTTGGGTTGGAAGAGACCTTCAAGCTCCTCCACTCCAACCCTCAACCCAGCACTGAAGGGTCAACACCAAGCCACAGAATGGGCAGGGTTGGAAGGGTCCTCAGAGGCCATCAGGGTCCAGGCAGGGACACCTCCCACCAGCACAGGCTGCTCAGGGCCTCATCCAGCCTGGCCTTGAGCACCTCCAGGCAGGGCACAGCCACAGCCTCCCTGGGCAGCCTGTGCCAGAGTCTCTCCATCCTCACTCTCAACAATTCCTTCCTCACCTCCACTCTCAATCTCCTCTCTCCCAGCTCAGAGCCATTGTTCCTCTCACCCTCGACCCAGCACTGAAAGATCAACACTAAACCCCAGACTTGTCAGGGCTGGAAGGGACCTCAAAGCTCATCCAGCTCCAACCCCCTGCCATGGGCAGGGACACCTCACACCAGCCCAGGCTGCTCAGAGCCACATCCAGCCTGACCCTAAGCACCATGTCCCCAAGCACCAGCTGCACAGGCTGCTTGTACACCCCCAGGGATGGTGACTCCAGCACTGCCCTGGGCAGCCTCTTCCAAGGCTTTGAGAACCCTTCCAGTGGAGAAAGATTTCCTAACACCCAGAACACAGAATTAGCCAGGTTAGAAAAGACCTCAGAGATCACCAAGCCCAACCTCTCCCCCAGCACCATCTGAGCAACTCAACCATGGCTCCAAGGGCCACATCCAGGCTCTTCCTAAACACCTCCAGGGATGGGGACTCCACCACCTCCCTGGGCAGCACATCCCAAGGGCCAATCTCTCTTGCTGGGAAGAATTTCTTCCTAACCTCCAGCCTGAACCTCCTCTGGCACAGCTTGAGACTGTGTCCTCTTGTTCTGGTGCTGGCTGCCTGGGAGAAGAGCCCAACCCCCTCTTGAATCTCCCCTGGCACAGCTTGAGACTGTGTCCTCTTGTTCTGCTCCTGGGTGCCGGGGAGAAGAGCCCAACCCCCACTTGAATCTCCCCTGGCACAGCTTGAGACTGTGTCCTCTTGTTCTGGTGCTGGGTGCCTGGGAGAAGAGCCCAACCCCCACTTGAATCTCCCCTGGCACAGCTTGAGACTGTGTCCTCTTGTTCTGCTCCTGGGTGCCGGGGAGAAGAGCCCAACCCCCACTTGAATCTCCCCTGGCACAGCTTGAGACTGTGTCCTCTTGTTCTGGTGCTGGGTGCCTGGGAGAAGAGCCCAACCCCCACTTGAATCTCCCCTGGCACAGCTTGAGACTGTGTCCTCTTGTTCTGCTGCTGGGTGCCTGGGAGAAGAGCCCAACCCCCACTTGAATCTCCCCTGGCACAGCTTGAGACTGTGTCCTCTTGTTCTGCTGCTGGGTGCCTGGGAGAAGAGCCCAACCCCCACTTGAATCTCCCCTGGCACAGCTTGAGACTGTGTCCTCTTGTTCTGCTCCTGGGTGCCGGGGAGAAGAGCCCAACCCCCACTTGAATCTCCCCTGGCACAGCTTGAGACTGTGTCCTCTTGTTCTGCTCCTGGGTGCCTGGGAGAAGAGCTCAACCCCCTCTTGAATCTCCCCTGGCACAGCTTGAGACTGTGTCCTCTTGTTCTGCTCCTGGGTGCCTGGGAGAAGAGCTCAACCCCCTCTTGAATCTCCCCTGGCACAGCTTGAGACTGTGTCCTCTTGTTCTGCTGCTGGGTGCCTGGCAGAAGAGCCCAACCCCCACTTGAATCTCCCCTGGCACAGCTTGAGACTGTGTCCTCTTGTTCTGGTGCTGGGTGCCTGGGAGAAGAGCCCAACCCCCTCTTGAATCTCCCCTGGCACAGCTTGAGACTGTGTCCTCTTGTTCTGCTGCTGAGTGCCTGGCAGAAGAGCCCAACCCCCACTTGAATCTCCCCTGGCACAGCTTGAGACTGTGTCCTCTTGTTCTGCTGCTGGGTGCCTGGGAGAAGAGCCCAACCCCCACTTGAATCTCCCCTGGCACAGCTTGAGACTGTGTCCTCTTGTTCTGCTGCTGGGTGCCTGGGAGAAGAGCCCAACCCCCACTTGAATCTCCCCTGGCACAGCTTGAGACTGTGTCCTCTTGTTCTGGTGCTGGGTGCCTGGGAGAAGAGCCCAACCCCCACTTGAATCTCCCCTGGCACAGCTTGAGACTGTGTCCTCTTGTTCTGCTGCTGGGTGCCTGGGAGAAGAGCCCAACCCCCACTTGAATCTCCCCTGGCACAGCTTGAGACTGTGTCCTCTTGTTCTGCTGCTGGGTGCCTGGGAGAAGAGCCCAACCCCCACTTGAATCTCCCCTGGCACAGCTTGAGACTGTGTCCTCTTGTTCTGGTGCTGGGTGCCTGGGAGAAGAGCCCAACCCCCACTTGAATCTCCCCTGGCACAGCTTGCAGCCATTTCCTCTGCTCCTGTTGCCAGCAGGGGGGAAGAGCCTGGCCCCAGCCTACCTTCTCAAGAGGCTCCCTGAGGGTCAGCCCTGGCTACCCAGCCAGTGTCCCTGCTTTGTGTTCCTATCCTCAGCCCCTGGCCATGAAACCAGGCTTTCAGATGCAATCTCAGGGAGCTCACAGTGAAGCCTACCTCAGGCAAAGCTTCCTGCATGGACTGGTTGCCTCTTTCCCATGCCATGCTGGGGACATCAGCTCAGGGATGTCTGTATGCAAAGCAGCAGCTCAGGTTTTTCCCCCTCTGTGCACAGAGGACTTCTGCCATGCACTGAAAATCCACCTGAAGAGCCTTGGCCTCAGAGGGGGCTTGTGATGGAGCAGCAGACCTGCAGCACCAGCACAACCTGGCACTGCCACAGAAGCACAGAGTGGGGAGGGGGTTGGAAGGGGCCTCTGGAGAGCATCCAGTCCAACCCCTCTGCCAGGGCAGGGTCACCCAGGGCAGGTCACCCAGGAACACAGCCAGGAGGGTTTGGAATGTCCCCAGGGATGGAGACTCCATCACCTCCCTGGGCAGCCTGCTCCAGGGCTCTGCCACCCTTCAGCTCCAGAAGTTCCTCCTCATGTTCAGATGAGCTTCTGATGTTCAGTCTGTGCCCACTGCCCCTTGTGCTGCCCCTGGGCACCACTGAACACAGCCTGGCCCCATCCTCCTGACCCCCACCCCTGGAGTATTGCTCAGCATTGATCAGCTCCCCCTCAGGCTGCTCTCCTCCAGGCTCCACAGCCCCAACTCTCTCAGCCTTTGCTCCTCCCAGAGCTGTTCCAGTGCCCTCAGCCCCTCTGCAGCCCTTTGCTGTGCCCTCCCCAGCCATTCTCTGTCTTTCCTGAGGTCAGGATCTCAGAGTCAGAGAGTGTTAGGGGCTGGAAGGGACCTCTGGACATCCTGCAGTCCAACCTCCTTGCCCAAGCCTGCCAGACTCTGAATCTGCTTCTGGCCAAATGCTTGGAGTTTGCTGATTGCCAGGGGCCAGAGTTGGGCTGGGGGTGGGAGAGGATTTTGCTGTCCCATGAAGGAGCTTGGGAAGTCTCTCTTTCAACCTTTCCTCCTCACAGAGCTGTTCCAGTGCCCTCAGCACCTCTGCAGCCCTTTGCTGTGCCCTCTCCAGCAATTCTCTGTCCCTCTTGAGCTGGGGAGCCCAGAACTGGACCCAGAAAGCCAGATGTGGCTTCAGCAGGGCAGAGTAGAGGGGGAGGAGAACCTCCCTTGCCCTGCTGGCCACACTTGATGCCCCCCAGGGTGGAATTGTCCTCCTTGGCCACAGGGCAGTGTGTCTGGATGAGTACCTCAGCCATCTGCTGACTGCAAACATCAGGAACAACCTGGCCAGGGAGGTGGTGGAGTCCCTGTGCCTGGAGGTGTTCAGGAAAGGCTTGGATGTGGCACTTGGAGCCAGGGTTTAGCTGTCAGGAGGTGTTAGGGATCAGGTAATAGGTTGGACCTGATGAGCTCTGAGGTCTTTTCCAACCTGATTGGTTCTATGACTCTTCAGCCCAGAGAGTTCAGCAAGCAGCAGAGCTGCAGCAGCTTGCTGCCTGACAAGAGTTGATGATGTTTGCTTAGGAGAGAAGGGGAAAGGAATCAGCTGGCTGCAGGCTGGAGATAACAGCAGTTCATCAGCCCCAGACCACACAAGTCTCTGCAGCTGGCCCTCACTGACATCTGCAAACAGCCCCAGGCTCTGCCACTCCTGCAGGAGCAGCCCACCAAGTGCTCACTTGCAGGGGCACAGCATCACTGGGGAGGGTGATAGGTACCTGCAAGCCTGGAGCAGGCATGGAAGGGCATCCAGGGCACACCAGCAGATCTGGAGCAGGCATGGAAGGGCATCCAGGGCATAGCAGCAGGCCTGGAGCAGGCATGGAAGGGCATCCAGGGCATAGGAGAAGGCATGGAAGGGCATCCAGGGCATACCTGCAGGCCTGGAGCAGGCATGGAAGGGCATCCAGGGCATAGCAGCAGGCCTGGAGCAGGCATGGAAGGGCATCCAGGGCATAGCAGCAGGCCTGGAGCAGGCATGGAAGGGCATCCAGGGCATAGGAGCAGGCATGGAAGGGCATCCAGGGCATACCAGCAGGCCTGGAGCAGGCATGGAAGGGCATCCAGGGCACACCAGCAGGCCTGGAGCAGGCATGGAAGGGCATCCAGGGCATAGGATAAGGCATGGAAGGGCATCCAGGGCACACCAGCAGGCCTGGAGAAGGCATGGAAGGGCATCCAGGGCATAGGAGCAGGCCTGGAGCAGGCATGGAAGGGCATCCAGGGCATAGGAGAAGGCATGGAAGGGCATCCAGGGCATACCTTCAGGCCTGAAGCAGGCATGGAAGGGCATCCAGGGCATAGGAGCAGGCCTGGAGCAGGCATGGAAGGGCATCCAGGGCATAGGAGAAGGCATGGAAGGGCATCCAGGGCATAGGAGCAGGCCTGGAGCAGGCATGGAAGGGCATCCAGGGCATAGCAGCAGGCCTGGAGCAGGCATGGAAGGGCATCCAGGGCATAGCAGCAGGCCTGGAGCAGGCATGGAAGGGCATCCAGGGCATAGGAGAAGGCATGGAAGGGCATCCAGGGCATAGCAGCAGGCCTGGAGCAGGCATGGAAGGGCATCCAGGGCATAGGAAAAGGCATGGAAGGGCATCCAGGGCATAGCAGCAGGCCTGGAGCAGGCATGGAAGGGCATCCTGAGCCATCTTCACAGCCTGCTTGGTGCTCAGCCCAGTCCCCTTCATCAGCCACCAGCTGCTTCTGGCCTCTCTCAGCACAGACACTGCAGTTTGGGGAGGGGGGGATGGTGCAAGGGGGAGGGCCATGGCCCTGGGTTGTGCTGAGAGATGTTTTATTCAAGCTGTTTACCCTCAAAAGAGCATTTCCCTTTTAGATTGAATTAGCTGGACTCTGTTTGCTCTAAACACAGGAGACAGGGCTCCAGCACTTCCTCTTTCAGGGAGCATGGCTGAGTGTATTTCCTACAGAAGCCATGAAAAATTGAAGGAAGAGCTCAGATGGCTCCTGGAGGTTTCAGAGCCTCCTTCCCTGGCTGCTGGAAGGGCTGGCTCTGGCTCAGCACACTTCCAGCCCAGTGGCAGGCAATACAAATGCAAGCAGACAGCAGCTATAAGCTCTTTGGAAAGGGCAGGCTGATGGAAAAAAACAACCCCAGCATCAAGCTCCTG
The DNA here is from genome assembly GCF_014839835.1 of Dryobates pubescens. Lineage (NCBI taxonomy): Eukaryota > Metazoa > Chordata > Aves > Piciformes > Picidae > Dryobates > Dryobates pubescens. The sequence goes on along the minus strand of NC_071645.1, from coordinate 7,453,389 downwards.
CCCAACGTGCCCCATGGTCTGCTCTGAGGGCTGCAAGCCTCCCCAGCTAATCAGACCTCTGCCTTCCTCTGGATGTGCTCCTGTGTGACCTCTGCTGGGTCCTGTGGCCCTGCTCTGCCACGGGGTTGGACTGGATGAGCTTTGGAGGTCCCTTCCAACCCCTACCACCCTGTGGGATGGGGCAACCAAGGCTCCACGAGGCCTTGGAGAGGCTGCAGCTGGGATTACAGCTGAGAGGAGGCAAGTTAATGAACTGCAGAGCTCAGCTCCAGCAGTGGAAGGCTCTCGTGGTGGGAGGCTGTAGGGGCACTGCTGGAAGCAAAGCCACAGGCTCCTGTCACACAGTCACAGAGGGTTGGCTTGGAAGGGACCTTGAACATCAGCCAGTCCCAACCCACCTCCCCCCAGCCCAGGCAGCTCAGGGCCTCATCCAGCCTGGCCCTGAACACCTCCAGGCAGGGCACAGCCACAGCCTCCCTGGGCAGCCTGTGCCAGAGTCTCCCCAGCCTCACTCTCAACAATTCCTTCCTCACCTCCACTCTCAGTCTCCTCTCTCCCAGCTCAAAGCCATTGTTCCTCATCCTGGCACTCCCAGCCCTTGTCCCAGGTCCCTCCCCAGCTCTCCTGGAGCCCTTCAGGGACTGCAAGGCTGCTCTGAGGTCTCCCTGGAGCCTTCTCCTCTCCAGACTGAACAGCCCCAACCCTCCCAGGCTGTCTTCCCATCTCTTCTCCTTCCACACAGTTGTGACTCTGGCATCCTTCTACCTCCATCCTTCTGCCTTCATCCTTCTGCTTCTGTCCTGCCTCTGTCCTTCTGCCTCATCTTTCTGCTTCTGTACTCCTGCCTCATCCCTCTGCGGGAGGGGAGAGGGAGAGGAGAGGGAGAGGAGAGGGAGAGGAGAGGGAGAGGAGAGGGAGAGGAGAGGGAGAGGAGAGGGAGAGGAGAGGGAGAGGAGAGGGAGAGGAGAGGGAGAGGAGAGGGAGAGGAGAGGGAGAGGAGAGGGAGAGGAGAGGGAGAGGAGAGGGAGAGGAGAGGGAGAGGGAGAGGGAGAGGAGAGGGAGAGGAGAGGGAGAGGGAGAGGGAGAGGGAGAGGGAGAGGGAGAGGGAGAGGCTGCTGTTGGAAATCCCTGCAGCACTGACACCTCTCTGCTCCATCAAGGCTCCCCAGCCTGCCCAGCACACCAGAGGGTGCTTACCAAGCACGCCTCAGCATCACCTGTTCAATTCATGCCTGGCTGGCAGGGAGTGCAGCCCACAGAGTGCCTGCCACCAGCTCCCAGGGAATTCTTCATGCTTTGTTTTGAATCCTGCATTCTAATCAGGCCCTAATTTGATGCATATGAGATCAGGAGGGTGTTTTTATTCCCCCCACCCCCCTCCCCTGCTCTTACATTGTCAGTCTGCTTGCCACATCCTTGCTGAAGGGGATTCCTCACTTTCAGCCCTGCTCTTGCTAGGGCAGGATGGCCTCTTTTGGTTGAGGCTGATAGGCTCTGACAGTGCTGACACAGAAAAAGAAAACCCCACAATGATTTAAAGCAACGAGCAGGGCTCTCCCCTCCAGACAAGGAATGTGGAGCTGCTCTGCTCCTCTCCTCCTGCAGCCCAGCCTATGGACCTGGGGCAGAGAGAGAGAGAGAGAGCAAATCACAGCCTGACAGCCTCCAGCCCAGCTCTCTGACAGCCTCCAGCCCAGCCTCCACTCTCCACTTGCTGAGAAGTTGATCAATTGTTGTTAACAAGGGAACCACAAACCCTTTCCCTGTCCCTGGAGGTGTTCAGGAAGAGCCTGGAAGAGGCACTTGGTGCCATGGTTGAGCTGGTGCTGGGTGAGAGGTTGGACTTGGTGATCTCTGAGGTCTTCTCCAGCCTGTGATTCTGTGATACAGGAAACCATTTCTTCTAACCAGGACACCACAAACCATTTCAGGCCCAGGGTCACACACCAGGACTGACACTGACTTGGGCTAGGAAATTAAGGTGTAAAAGCTTGGATACAGTCAATAAAATCCACCCCCCCCAAAGCCACAAACCTGCTAAATCCAGGGCAAGGAGCTGAGGCTGCCAGGGAGTCATAGAATCAATAAGGTTGGAAAAGAGCTCAGAGATCATCAAGTCCAAGCTGTCACCCAACACGTCCTGACAGCTAAACCATGGCTCCAAGGGCCACATCCAAGTCTTTCCTGAACACCTCCAGGCACAGGGACTCCACCACCTCCCTGGGCAGCACATCCCAAGGGCCAATTCCTCTTGCTGGGAAGAACTTTCTCCTCACCTCCAGCCTGAACCTCCCCTGGCACAGCTTGAGACTCTGTCCTCTTGTTCTGCTGCTGGCTGCCTGCCTGGCAGAAGAGCCCAACCCCCACCTGGCTCCAACCTCCCTGCAGGGAGTTGCAGAGAGCAAGAAGGTCTCCCCTGAGCCTCCTCTTCTGCAGGCTAAGTAACCCCAGCTCCCTCAGCCTCTCCTCCCAGGGCTGTGCTCCAGACCCCTCCCCAGCCTCCTTGCCCTTCTCTGGACACCTTCAAGTCTCTCAATGTCCTTCTTGAGCTGAGGAGCCCAGAGCTGGACACAGGACTCCAGGGGTGGCCTCAGCAGTGCTGAGCACAGGGCACAAGGACTTCCCTGCTCCTGCTGGCCACACTCTGCCTGCTGCAGGCCAGGATGCCCTTGGCCTTCTTGGCCCCCTGGCCACACTGCTGGCTCCTGTTCAGCTGCTCTCCACCACTCCCCCCAGGTCCCTCTCTGCCTGGCTGCTCTCAGCCACTCTGCCCCCAGCCTGCAGCACTGCCTGGGGTTGCTGTGGCCAATGTGCAGCCCCTGGCACTTGTTCCATGCCATCATGAAGTGCATGCACAAAGGGTGCTAGGAAACAGCTTTGTTTCTGAAGGGGTTACTGAGTGAGGTCAGTGCTGGTTTGCTCCTTAGAGATGCTCCAGAGACATGGAATTCATTTGCCTTTGCAGAGGGTTGTGGTTTTCCTCTCCCCCTATTGTGCCTATGCTAGAAATCATCATTAAAAATGAAGCAGCTTTTAAACCAGCAGCAGGAACAGAACAGCAGTGCCAGTTGCTCCTTGAAGCAGCTCCTCCCTTGCAGGAAGAGGAAACCAACTTCCCTCCCAAGGAGGGCTGAAGCTGCTCCTGTGCCAGACTGGCTCCACCAAATGCTTTCAGTGCTGAGAGGTTTTTCACCCCGCTGCTAGGACACTGCCAGGATCTGGAGATGTGCAGCAAACATCCCAGAGCCCACCAAAGGCTTCTGAAGCCTGAAACAATACTCATGGAATCCTAGAGTGGACCTTCCAGATCATCCAGTTCCAGCCCCCTGCCATGGGCAGGGACACCTCCCACCAGCCCAGGCTGCTCAAGGCCTTATCCTGCCTGGCCTTGAACACCTCCAGGCAGGGAACAGCCACAGCCTCCCTCTCTGGGTAACTTCTCCTAGTCTCTCCCCAGCCTCACTCTCAGCAATCTTCCTCATCTCCACTCTCAGTCTCCTCTCTCCCAGCTCAAAGCCATTGTTCCTCAGCCTGGCACTCCCAGCCCTTGTCCAGAGTCCCTCCCCAGCTCTCCTGGAGCCCCTTCAGGTCCTGGAAGGCAGCTCTGAGTTCTCCCTGGAGCCTTCTCTCCTCCAGACTGAAGAGCCCCAACCCTCCCACTCTTTCTTCCCATCTCTTCTCCTTCCACACAGTTGTGACTCTGGCTGCAAAGACATTCATCAGTTTTAGATGCCACCTTCCATGCACTTGCACAGCCTCCCTGGGCAGCCTGTGCCAGAGTCTCCCCACCCTCACTCTCAGTAATTCCTTCCTCATCTCCAGCCTCAATCTCCCCTCTCACACAGTCTCAAGCTGTGCCAGGGGAGGTTTAGGCTGGAGGTGAGGAGAAAGTTCTTCCCAGAGAGAGTTGTTAGCCCTTGGGATGTGCTGCCCAGGGAGGTGGTGGAGTCCCCATGCCTGGAGGTGTTCAAGAGGGGATTGGATGTGGCACTTGGTGCCATGGTTTAGTCCTGAGGTCTGTGGTGACAGCTTGGACTCGATGATCCTAGAGGTCTCTTCCAGCCTTGGTGATTCTGTGACTGTCTCTCATCCAGCTCCAAGCCACTGCCTCTCATCCTGGCACTCCCAGCCCTTGTGCATGCCCTTCATGCCCCCCAAAGCTGCTGCTCCTGAGGAAGAGCCCTTTGGCTGGCAGCATGCTTCATCCCTCAGCACTGCCACGGGGCAGCTGGAAGCTCCTTGCCCCTTCCTGTGCCCCTCCTGCCTGTCCTTCCCTGCTCTCAGAGCGGAGCTGCTTGTCTCTCCCACACTGTGTGCTGCAGAGCCAGGTGTGCAGCTTGCTCTGCTGCAGCCTGCTCTGCTGCAGCCTGCTCTGCTGCAGCTTGCTCTGCTGCAGCCCGCTCTGCTCCTGCTCTGCTGCCGCCTGCTCTGCTCCTGCTTGCTCTGCTGCAGCTTGCTCTGCTCCTGCTCTGCTGCAGCCTGCTCTGCTGCCGCCTGCTCTGCTCCTGCTTGCTCTGCTGCAGCTTGCTCTGCTCCTGCTCTGCTGCAGCCTGCTCTGCTGCAGCCTGCTCTGCTGCAGCCTGCTCTGCTGCAGCCCGCTCTGCTCCTGCTCTGCTGCCGCCTGCTCTGCTCCTGCTTGCTCTGCTGCAGCTTGCTCTGCTCCTGCTCTGCTGCAGCCTGCTCTGCTGCCGCCTGCTCTGCTGCTGCTCTGCTGCTGCCTGCTCTGCTGCAGCCCGCTCTGCTGCAGCCTGCTCTGCTGCAGCCTGCTCTGCTCCTGCTCTGCTGCAGCTTGCTCTGCTCCTGCTCTGCTGCCGCCTGCTCTGCTCCTGCTCTGCTGCAGCTTGCTCTGCTGCAGCCCGCTCTGCTGCAGCCTGCTCTGCTGCAGCCCGCTCTGCTCCTGCTCTGCTGCAGCCTGCTCTGCTGCAGCCCGCTCTGCTCCTGCTCTGCTGCCGCCTGCTCTGCTGCAGCCTGCTCTGCTGCAGCCCGCTCTGCTCCTGCTCTGCTGCAGCCTGCTCTGCTGCAGCCCGCTCTGCTCCTGCTCTGCTGCCGCCTGCTCTGCTGCCGCCTGCTCTGCTGCAGCCCGCTCTGCTCCTGCTCTGCTGCAGCCTGCTCTGCTGCAGCCCGCTCTGCTCCTGCTCTGCTGCCGCCTGCTCTGCTGCAGCCTGCTCTGCTGCAGCCCGCTCTGCTCCTGCTCTGCTGCAGCCTGCTCTGCTGCAGCCCGCTCTGCTCCTGCTCTGCTGCCGCCTGCTCTGCTGCAGCCTGCTCTGCTGCAGCCCGCTCTGCTCCTGCTCTGCTGCCGCCTGCTCTGCTGCAGCTTGCTCTGCTGCCGCTTGCTCTGCTCCTGCTCTGCTGCAGCCTGCTCTGCTCCTGCTCTGCTGCCGCCTGCTCTGCTGCCGCCTGCTCTGCTGCAGCCCGCTCTGCTCCTGCTCTGCTGCAGCCTGCTCTGCTGCAGCTTGCTCTGCTGCAGCCTGCTCTGCTGCAGCTTGCTCTGCTGCCGCCTGCTCTGCTGCAGCCTGCTCTGCTGCAGCCTGCTCTGCTGCAGCCTGCTCTGCTGCAGCCTGCTCTGCTGCCGCCTGCTCTGCTCCTGCTCTGCTGCCGCCTGCTCTGCTGCAGCCTGCTCTGCTGCAGCCTGCTCTGCTGCAGCCTGCTCTGCTGCCGCCTGCTCTGCTGCAGCCTGCTCTGCTGCAGCTTGCTCTGCTGCAGCCTGCTCTGCTGCAGCCTGCTCTGCTGCCGCCTGCTCTGCTGCAGCCTGCTCTGCTGCAGCCTGCTCTGCTGCCGCCTGCTCTGCTGCCGCCTGCTCTGCTGCTGCCTGCTCTGCTGCAGCCTGCTCTGCTGCAGCTTGCTCTGCTGCCGCCTGCTCTGCTCCTGCTCTGCTGCCGCCTGCTCTGCTGCCGCCTGCTCTGCTGCAGCCTGCTCTGCTGCCGCCTGCTCTGCTGCAGCCTGCTCTGCTGCAGCCTGCTCTGCTGCAGCCTGCTCTGCTGCCGCCTGCTCTGCTGCAGCCTGCTCTGCTGCCGCCTGCTCTGCTGCAGCTTGCTCTGCTGCCGCCTGCTCTGCTGCCGCCTGCTCTGCTGCCGCCTGCTCTGCTGCAGCCTGCTCTGCTGCCGCCTGCTCTGCTGCAGCCTGCTCTGCTGCAGCCTGCTCTGCTGCCGCCTGCTCTGCTGCAGCCTGCTCTGCTGCAGCCTGCTCTGCTGCCGCCTGCTCTGCTGCCGCCTGCTCTGCTGCTGCCTGCTCTGCTGCAGCCTGCTCTGCTGCAGCTTGCTCTGCTGCCGCCTGCTCTGCTCCTGCTCTGCTGCCGCCTGCTCTGCTGCCGCCTGCTCTGCTGCCGCCTGCTCTGCTGCCGCCTGCTCTGCTGCAGCTTGCTCTGCTGCAGCCTGCTCTGCTGCCGCCTGCTCTGCTGCAGCCTGCTCTGCTGCCGCCTGCTCTGCTGCAGCCTGCTCTGCTGCAGCTTGCTCTTCTGCCGCCTGCTCTGCTCCTGCTCTGCTGCCGCCTGCTCTGCTCCTGCTCTGCTGCCGCCTGCTCTGCTGCCGCCTGCTCTGCTCCTGCTCTGCTGCAGCCTGCTCTGCTGCCGCCTGCAGCTTTCCTTTCAGTCCCTGTCCTCGGGGTTGTCCTCTCAGTATTTCCTCCTCCTCAGCCATGTGCTGAAGCCAAGGCCAACCTTGGCTCCCCAGGGGACAAACCCCACCCCAACACAGCAGCGGCACCGGCCGCCGGCAGCCTGCGTGCCCCGGAGCCGGGCTGCGGGTGTGCTGCAGCTGCTTGGACTCTTTGTGCTGGGGAGGGACTTGGGACAGGGGCTTGGAGTGCCAGGGATGCCGGGCTCAGGGATGCTGGCAAGCCGGGCTCAGGCAAGCCGGGCTCAGGCAAGCCGGGAAGTTGGGCTCAAGGACGCCGGGCTCAGGGACGCCGGGCTCAGGGATACAGGGATCAGGGAAGCCAGGCTCAGGGAAGCTGAGCTCAGGGATGCAGGGATCAGGGGAGCTAGGCTCAGGGATGCAGGGGTCAGGGAAGCCAGGCTTAGGGAAGCCAGGCTCAGGGACACAGGGATCAGGGACGCTGGGCTCAAGGATGTTGGGCTCAAGGATGTTGGGCTCAAGGATGCAGGGATCAGGGAAGCCGGGCTTAGGGAAGCCAGGCCCAGGGACACAGGGATCAGGGACGCTGGGCTCAAGGACACCGGGCTCAAGGATGCAGGGATCAGGGAAGCCAGGCTCAGGGACACAGGGATCAGGGATGCTGGGCTCAAGGATGTTGGGCTCAAGGATGTTGGGCTCAGGGATGCAGGGATCAGGGATGCAGGGATCAGGGAAGCCAGGCTCAGGGACACAGGGATCAGGGACGCTGGGCTCAAGGATGTTGGGCTCAAGGATGCAGGGATCAGGGATGCAGGGATCAGGGATGCAGGGATCAGGGAAGCCAGGCTTAGGGAAGCCAGGCTCAGGGACACAGGGATCAGGGACGCTGGGCTCAAGGATGTTGGGCTCAAGGATGCAGAGATCAGGGAAGCCAGGCCCAGGGACACCGGGCTCAGGGATGCAGGGATCAGGGAAGCCAGGCTCAGCCATGCTGGCTAACAAGTCCAAAGGCTACGGGCTTCAAAGATACAGATCTGGGCTGCAGAGCCAGAGATGTGGGGCAGGAGGGGATGCTGGCTGCCAACTCAGCAGAGAAAGAACCACTGCAGCCCCCACTGCTCTGAGTGCCTTTGCCTAATGGCTCTGCATTCACTGCTGTCCCACAATGGAGGCAACATGCCCAGGGCACTGCTGAAGAGGAAAACGATGCAAGCTCCAGTCATTAGAGGGAAGGGTATTGTGCAATGCAGCATCCTGGGCTCCAGAAGCAGGGAAGCTCAGAGTTCTGAACTTCCCCTGCACCAGGTCATATTTGGGCCTGACTTATCTGGCAGCTGCAGAATTGTCTCTTCTGGTGGCTCCTGGGGTAGCCTTGGGCTAAGAGGAAGGAGCTGACACAGCCAGATGAGCTGGGATCAATGGATGCCACACTGAATGGCATCCACTAGAAGACTCTTCACCCATGAAACCAGTGCCTGGCAGCTCCTAACAGCCATCACTGGGGGCTTGGGCAGCTCCATTTCAGCAGCTCATGAGGGAAAAGTTTGGTCCCTCTGTGCTCTGACAATTCACAGCTTCACAGATTGCATTGGGTTGGAAGGGACCCTCAAAGGTCATCCTGTCCAACCCCCCTGCAGGCAGCAGGGACATCTCCAACTGGAGCAGGTTGCTCAGGGCCCCAGCAAGCCTGACCTCGAATGTCCCCAGGGATGGGGCCTCAAGCACATCCCTGGGCAACCTGTGCCAGAGCTTCACAGCCCTCACTGTGCAGAGCTTCCTCCTGATGTCCAACCTAAATCTCCCCTGCTCCAGTTTCAAAGCTTTGCCTCTCATCCCATCCCCACAGCCCCTCTGAACAGTCCCTCCCCAGCCCTCCTGGAGCCCCTTCAGACATTGAAATGCTGCTCTGAGGTCTCCCTGGAGCCTTCTCTGGGCTGAAGAGCCCCAGCTCTCCCAGCCTGTCCCCATAGAGGTTATCCAACCCTCTGACCATCTTTCATGGCCTCCTCTGGACCCCCTCCAGCAGTTCCATGTCCTTCTTGTGTTGAAGATTCCATATCTGGCCCCAGCCCTGCAGGTGAGGTCTCCCCAGGGCAGAGCAGAGGGGCAGGATCCTCTCTCCAGCTCTGGCCACACTGCTCTGGATGCAGCCCACCCAAAGAGCCATCTGAGGCAGAAAGGAGCTGCAGCCCCATTTGCAACTGCACCCCCAACACTGTGAATGCTGGCAGGACCCCTGGCAGCACAGCAGTTGGTTGGAGCAAGCTCTTGTGTCCCTAGACTTGAATCTTCAGGAGTCCTGGCCCCTTAGAACACTTGAAATGGAGACACTCAAAGCCCACAGGCACTTAGAAATGGAGCCTGAGTTACTCAAGCACTGAGTCACTGGCCCCAACTTGAGACAGCCTGAATGCTGCTCTGAGCAGAAAGCTCTTGCAAAGGCTTAAAATCCCCCTTGGAAAGGGAAAACCACAGCAGCTGTCAACAGAGAGGGATGGGCAAAACTCCCTTTGTCTCCAAGCAAGAGCTTGAAACAGTGGAAAGGAGGAGAGGCTTTGCCCACAGCATTGACCACACCACAACCAGCCCCAGCTGTGCTGAGGAGACAGACACCCAGACTGCCTGGGACCAGGAAACCTCATGTGAAGGGCTGAGATTCCTGGCTTGGGTTGGAAGGGAACTCAAAGCTCAGCCAGCTCCAGCCCCCTGCCATGGGCAGGGACACCTCCCACCAGCACAGGCTGCTCAGGGCCTCATCCAGCCTGGCCCTCAACACCTCCAGGCAGGGCACAGCCACAGCCTCCCTGGGCAGCCTGTGCCAGAGTCTCCCCAGCCTCACTCTAGACAATTTCTTCCTCATCTCCACTCTCAATCTCCTCTCTCCCAGCTCAAAGCCATTGTTCCTCATCCTGTCCCTCAAAGATCCTTGTTCAAACTCCCTCCCCAGCTCTCTTGGAGCCCTTCATGTCCTGGAAGGCTGCTCTGAGGTCTGCCTGCAGCCTTCTCTTCTGCAGGCAGAACAGCCCCAGCTCTCCCAGCCTGGTCCCACAGGGGAGGTGCTGCAGCCCTCTGTTCATCTTCACATTGAGTGCAGCTCAAGCATCATTCTGAGCACCCTGAGCTGTTTGCTTCCACAAGCAGCAGTTTTTCAGGCTGATGTCTGACAGGAGCCAGAGAGCACTGAGCAGACACAAAGCCAGCCCCAGTGCCAGTTAACGCCTGGGGAAGATGAAACAGTGTCCTGAATGTTACTCAGCAGGGCAGGAACTGCAGCAGCAGTCATGGAATCACAGAGCTGGCAGGGCTGGAAGGGAGCTCAAGGCTCAGCCAGCCCCAACCCCCTGCCATGGGCAGGGACACCTCACACCACAGCAGGTTGCTCACAGCCACCTCCAGCCTGGCTGCAAACACCTCCAGGCAGGAGGCTTCCACCACCTCCCTGGGCAGCCTGGGCCAGGCTCTCACCACCCTCCTGGGCAACAACTTCTTCCTCACAGCCAATCTCAAGCTCCCCACTTCTACTTCTGCTCCATCCCCCCCACTCCTATCCCTCCCTGACACCCTCCAAAGTCCCTCCCCAGCTTGCTTGCAGCCCCCTGCAGCTCCTGGAAGGCCACCAGAAGGTCTCCTGGGAGCCTTCTCCTCTGCAGCCTGCACAACCCCAACTCTCTCAGGCTGTCTGCAGAGCAGAGCAGCTCCAGCCCTCTGCTCCTCCTCCTGGCCCTGCTCTGGACACCTTCCAGCCCCTCCAGAGCCTTCCTGGCACAGAGGCTCCAGAGCTGGCCCCAGAGCTGCAGCTGTGGTCTCAGCAGAGTGGAGCAGAGGGGCAGAATCCCCTCCCTGGCCCTGCTGGCCACACTTCTCTTGCTGCAGCCCAGGCTCTGCTTGGCTCTCTGGGCTGCAAGTGCTCCCTGCTGGCTCCTGCTGAGCTTCTCCTCCCCCAGCACCCCCAAGGCCTTTCCTCCAGGGCTGCTCTCCAGCCAGTCCCTGCCCAGCCTCTAGCAGTGCCTGGGATTGCCCTGCCCCAGCTGCAGGACCTTGTTGAACCTCCTGAGGTTGTCCTGGGCCCAGCTCTGCAGCCTGCCCAGGTCCCTCTGGATGGATCCTTGCCTCCAGCTGTCAGCAGCACCACACAGCTTGGTGCTGAGGGAGCCTCAGTGCCACTCTCCATGGCACCAACACAGATGTCAAACAGGACTGGTCCCAGTGCTGATCCCTGAGGGACTCCACTTGTCCCTGGCCTCCACTTGGCCATGGACCATTGCCAGCCACCCTTTGGGGGAGGCCATCAAGCCAGTTCTGTACCCACTGAATGGTCCTTCCATGGAACCCATCCTGCACCAGCCTGGGGACCAGGATGTGCTGTGTGCCAGTGATGAAATCAGGGCAGGACACAAGGCCACAGCTCTGGCACCAACAATGATATTAAGCACCCTGCCTGCCACCAGCCTGCAGTCTCACTTCAGTTCTGCTGTGGAATGACCAGAGCAGAGCAAGCAGAGCAGGAGCTCCAAATCTCACTCTCAACCTTTTTTTTTCCTGCAGGGGTTTGCTAAATGCTTCTTTGTTCAGAGGAAAAAAAAGGAAAGGAAAAGGAGGGGGGGAAAAAAAACCCCAAACCCTAACCCTGATGTTGGAGAATGTGGCTCCTTTTTTCCACCCCCCTCCTCCTCCTCTTGTCCCTGGAATTGTGATTGGAAATAATTGGAAGTGTCACTGGAAGTAATCAGAAGTGACAGTCCCTGGGCTATAAGGGCTTTAGCTTCAAGTCTAACGATCCCCCCAGCCCCCCCCTCCCCTCCCCACCCCCTCCCCCTGCAAAAGAAAGCCTAAATTTAAACAATGAAGTCACAAAGTGCTTTGCCTCCAAGGGTGAAAAGCCTGCAATAATATTTTTAAAGGGAGGGGGAAAAAAAAAGGGATAAAGAATAGGAAAGAAAGAGGGGGGAGAGGAGGGGGCTGGCGGCTTCAGGGCAATGTTCAAGGGCTCCCTGTGCTACACTGGAAGATCTCCCCCTCCACACACATCCCATAATTTCCTGGCACTCTGGAGCCCTGCTTCTTGGGGTTGGAAAATCCTCCCAAGACAGGGCAGGAGTTGAGCTCTTAGAGGGCAGGAGAGCTCTGCACAGGGATCTGGCCAGGCTGGGCAGAGGCCAAGGGCAGGAGATTGAACACATCCAAGTGCCAGGGGCTGCACTTTGGCCACAGCAACCCCAGGCAGTGCTGCAGGCTGGGGGCAGAGTGGCTGAGAGCAGCCAGGCAGAGAGGGACCTGGGGGGAGTGGTGGAGAGCAGCTGAATATGAGCCAGCAGTGTGCCCAGGGGCCAAGAAGGCCAATGGCATCCTGGCCTGCAGCAGGCAGAGTGTGGCCAGCAGGAGCAGGGAAGTCCTTGTGCCCTGTGCTCAGCACTGCTGAGGCCACACCTTGAGTCCTGTGTCCAGCTCTGGGCTGCTCAGCTCAAGAAGGACATTGAGAGACTTGAAGGTGTCCAGAGAAGGGCAAGGAGGCTGGGGAGGGGTCTGGGGCACAGCCCTGGGAGGAGAGGCTGAGGGAGCTGGGGTTGCTTAGCCTGCAGAAGAGGAGGCTCAGGGGAGACCTTCTTGCTCTCTGCAACTCCCTGCAGGGAGGTTGGAGCCAGCTGGGGGTTGGGCTCTTCTGCCAGGCACCCAGCAGCAGAACAAGAGGACACAGTCTCAAGCTGTGCCAGGGGAGGTTCAGGCTGGAGCTGAGGAGAAAGTTCTTCCCAGCAAGAGGAATTGGCCCTTGGGATGTGCTGCCCAGGGAGGTGGTGGAGTCCCTGTGCCTGGAGGTGTTTAGGAAGAGCCTGGATGAGGCACTTGGGGCCATGGTGGAGTTGCTCAGATGGTGCTGGGTGAGAGGTTGGACTGGATGAGCTCTGAGGTATTTTGCAACCTGGTTAATTCCATTCCATTCCATTCCATTCCACAGATAAATAGCCTCAGCTGGGCATCAGGAAGAAGTTTGCCCAGGGAGGTGGTGGAGCCACTGTCCCTGGAGGTGTTCAAGGGGAGATTGGATGTGGCACTTGGGGCCATGGTTAGTTGTGAGGTCTGTTGGGACAGGTTGGACTTGATGATCCTTGGAGTCTCTTCCAACCTCAGTTATACTGTGAGACTGTGAGACTGTGAAGTTCTGCACAGTGAGGGTGGGGAAGCTCTGCAACAGGGTGCCCAGGGATGTGGTGGAGGCATTCAAGGTCAGGCTTGCTGGGGCCCTGAGCAGCCTGCTCTAGCTGGAGGTGTCCCTGCTGCCTGCAGGGAGGTTGGACAAGGTGACCTCTGTGGGTCCCTTCCAAGCCAATGCACTCAGTGATTCCATGACACTTAGCAGGGGCAGCAGCAGCAGCTTTGTGGCAGAGCAAATGCAGCCAAGCCGTGGCCATGAGTTGCCTCCAACTCTGCAGGCTCCACTTGCAAAGCCTGCTCAGAGGACAGCAGCCTCTCTCCTGCCATGCCCACAGCACTGCCACTGACCTCCTGCCAAAGGCAGTGCAGCTGCAGGCACTGAACTGAATCTTCAGCCTCCCACCTAGGTAGGCAGGATGGAGTCACACCCACACAGAGGCTTGGGACCCTTCCTCCAGCCACCACAATGGATGTCAGCTCCACAGCAGGCTGGAAAGATCCTGTAATGTGCATTGATTGTGGGAGGAGAGCAGCTCTGACACCATGGAGCTGGGGATGACTCATTAAGAGAACTGCTGAGGTTCTCCTTCAGCCTGTTTCAGCGGCCAAATGCTTCCTGGAGAAGATGGAGGAGCAGAGAGTAGGACAGGGCTTGCTCTGTGGCCTCCCATCACACTCATCACCTTCTGAGCATCTGAGAATTGCTCAGTCCTCTTCATCACTTCTTGCAAAGAATCAGAGAACTGTTGGGGGTGGAAAAGGCCTCCAAGATCATCCAGGCCAACAGCAACCCAACCCCACCAGGGCCACCAAGCCATGGCCCCAGGTGCCATGGCCACAGGGTTCCCGAACACCTCCAGGCATGGGGACTCCACCACCTCCCTGGGCAGCCTCTGCCAGTCCCTGACCACTCTGGCAGCAAATAAATTGTTCCTCATCTCCAACCTAAGCCTCCCCTGGCACAATTTCAGGCCATTTCCTCTCCTTCTGTCACCCAGTGTCTTCTTCCAGTACTTTGTGGGGGAAAAAACCCCCATCAGCTTTGTTCTGGGTTGCTAGCCCACTGCCAGGGCTCCCAGTCCCAGCTGGGTACACCTTCACTTAGCACTGCTCAGGCCACAGCTCGAGTACTGTGTCCAGTACAGTCTGTCCAGTTCTGTCTCAGACCTTGAGAGGCTGCAGCAGGGCCAGAGAAGGGCAAGGAAGCTGGGGAAGGGTCTGGAGAAGAGGGCTGGGGAGGAGCAGCTGAGGGAGCTGGGGGTGGTGAGGCTGGAGCAGAGGAGGCTGAGGGAGACCTCCTTGCTCTCTGCAGCTCCCTGAGAGGAGGTTGCAGTGAGGCTGCTGTTGGCTTCTCCTAGTCTCAGGTGATAGGAGAGGCAATGGCCTGAAATTGTGCCAGGGAAGGCTTAGGTTGGAGCTGAGGAACAATTTCTGTGGTGCCAGAGTGGTCAGGGCTTGGCAGAGGCTGCCCAGGGAGGTGGTGGAGTCCCCATGCCTGGAGGTGCTCAGGGAACCTGTGGCCATGGCACTTGGGGCCAGGGTTTGGTGGCCATGGAGGAGTTGGGTTGCTGTTGGCCTGGATGATCCTGGAGACCTTTCCCAACATTAATGATTCTATTTCTCTGTGTTCTGCACAGGGAAATCCTGTTTTAAGCAAGGTTTGTATCCCTGGCTGGCAGAGGTGGAGCTTTGTTCCTCTCAGCCACCCTGGAGAGGACCAAAGAGGAGATCAGAAGAGGCAGGAAGGCAGAAATGTGCTCTGCTCACTGCTGCCTTGCATCAGGCTGCAGGTTTGCCATTGCTGGTGCTCCCTGCACAGCCATTCCTGCATCCTCCCCTGTCCTGTCATTTGAGTGTCTATTCACAGACCTCAGTGACCTGACTTCACCCTTGGCTTTTTGCTGGGCTCTGTCTGTAAACCAACAGTGTCTAAAAACAGCTGAGGAAAGAGCTCTGGGGAAGGGGGATAAAAAAATAGAACCAACAAACCAACAGAAGCCAAATTCATTCATCCTTCAGACAAGGCTCTCAGCACTGCTGAGGCCACACCTGGAGTCCTGTGTCCAGCTCTGGGCTCCTCAGCTCAAGAAGGACATTGAGAGACTTGAAGGTGTCCAGAGAAGGGCAAGGAGGCTGGGGAGGGGTCTGGAGCACAGCCCTGGGAGGAGAGGCTGAGGGAGCTGGGGTTGCTTAGCCTGCAGAAGAGGAGGCTCAGGGGAGACCTTCTTGCTCTCTGCAACTGCCTGAAGGGAGGTTGTGGACAGGCAGAGGTTGGTCTCTTCTGCCAGGCAGCCAGCACCAGAACAAGAGGACACAGTCTCAAGCTGTGCCAGGGGAGGTTCAGGCTGGAGGTGAGGAAGAAATTCAACACAGAGAGAGTGATTGCCCATTGGGATGTGCTGCCCAGGGAGGTGGTGGAGTCCCCATCCCTGAAGGTGTTTAGGAAGAGCCTGGATGAGGCCCTTGGTGCCATGGTTGAGTTGTCAGGAGGTGCTGGGTGCTAGGTTGGACTTGATGATCTCTGAGGTCTCTTCCAACCTGCTTAATTCTGTTCTATTCTGTTCTAGGGCCCACTGCACCCAGAGGAGCCTCTTTGGTGCTGGTTGTCTTCCATGGGAAATTCAGGAAAGAGCAACCTCCTGAAGGGGCAGCAGGGCAAGGGCAGGGTCCTGGCCCTGGGCAGGAACAACCTCCTGCAGCAGCACAGGGCAGGGGGAAGCTGCTGGCAAGCAGCTGCAAGCAGAAGCAGCTGGCAGTGCTGGGGGCCAAGGAGTTGGCCAGCAGCAGCAAGGTGGCCTGGGGGCCAAGAAGGCCAAGGCTGTGCTGGGGGCATGGAGAAGAGTGTGGGCAGCAGCAGGGCAAGGGAGGTTGTGCTGCCCCTCTGCCCTGCCCTGCTGAGGCCACCTCTGGAGCCCTGGGGGCAGTTGTGTGCTGCCCAGGGGCAGAGGGCCAGAGAAGTGCTGGAGAGAGTCTGAAGGAGGCTACAAGGATGCTGAAGGGAGTGGAACATTGTGTGATGAGGAAAGGCAGAGAGCCCTGGGGCTGAGAGCCTGGGGAAGAGCAGCCCCAGAGGAGATCTTATCAATGCTTACAAGTATCTGAAGGCTAGGGGGGAAGAAGCAGGAGCCAGGCTCTTGCCAGTGGTGTCCTGTGATGGGACAAGGGGCAGTGGGCACAGACTGGAGCTCAGGAGGCTCTATCTGAACATGAGGTTTGAGGATGGCAGAGCCCTGGAGCAGGCTGCCCAGAGAGGTTGTGGAGTCTCCTTCTCTGGAGAGTTTCCAGCCCCATCTGGATGTGCTCCTGTGGGACCTGCCCTGGGTGGCCCAGCTTTGGCAGGGGGTTGGACTTCATCTCCTCAGGTCCCTTCCAACCCCTAAGGCTCTGTGGTTCTCTGCAACATTGCCTCCCTCCCTCCCTGGCTCCCATAAAATGAATTCATCTTTGCTCTTCCTCACTCTGGAAGGTTGTCTTGGTTCATAACATCAGAGAATTATAGGATGGGTTGGGGTGGAAGGGACCTCGAGGGTCATCCAGGTCCAAGCCCCTGCCACGGGCAGGGACACCTCCCACCAGCCCAGGGTGCTGAAGGCCTGATCCAGCCTGGTTTGTTCCTACAAAGCCAAGCCCTGCAGGAGAAAGAGGCCAATTCCTGACAGAGGATGTGTGATGCAAGCCAGCCCTGGCTTTAGAAGCATTTTAGCACATCCCAAGGAGTGTTAACCCTGATACCCTGCCAGATAGCAACTCACTCCATTATGTCTAGCTCCTCTCAGTTCCCCCTGGAGTGCCAAATGGATGCACCAAGTTTCTTTGCTCCTTTGCCTTTGGTCTTCCCAGAGCAGTGCTCTGCTCAAGAGCTTCTTGCCCTGCCCTGGGACTCAACTCACAGTGCTGCAGCAGGCTGCACCTTGCATACAGCTGATGGTTTGGTGATGGCTTTGGGAGTTTTCAGGACAGAGAGGAGTTGTCCATCGTTATCCCAGGAACATCCAGGTGGGAAAAGAGCCTCAGGATCACCAAGTCCAACCCAGGACCTTAGCCAGCAGGGCTCAGCCCTAAAACAGATCCCCAGCACCACATCCAAACCACCTTCAAACACCTCCAGGGTTGGTGATTCCACCACCTCCCTGGGCTGCACATCCCAGAGCCTGACCACTCTTAGAATCATAGAATCAACCAGGCTGGAAAAGACCTCAAAGATCATCAAGTCCAAGCTGTCACCCAACACCTCCTGACAACTAACCCATGGCTCCGAGTGCCACAGCCAAGCCCCTCTTGAACACCTCCAGGGATGGGGACTCCACCACCTCCCTGGGCAGCCCATCCCAATGACAAATGACTCTCTCAGGGAAGAACTTCCTCCAGCCTAAACCTCCCCTGGCACAGCTTGAGACTGTGTCCTCTTGTTCTGCTGCTGCCTGCCTGGCAGAAGAGCCCAACCCCCACCTGGCTCCAACCTCCCTGCAGGGAGTTGCAGAGAGCAAGAAGGTCTCCCCTGAACCTCTTCTTCTGCAGGCTAAGCAACCCCAGCTCCCTCAGCCTCTCCTCCCAGGGCTGTGCTCCAGACCCCTCCCCAGCCTCCTTGCCCTTCTCTGGACACCTTCAAGTCTCTCAATGTCCTTCTTGAGCTGAGCAGCCCAGAGCTGGACACAGGACTCCAGGGGTGGCCTCAGCAGTGCTGAGCACAGGGCACAAGGACTTCCCTGCTCCTGCTGGCCACACTCTGCCTGCTGCAGGCCAGGATGTCCTTGGCCTTCTTGGCCCCCTGGGCACACTGCTGGCTCCTGTTCAGCCTACCATCAACCAGCACCCCCAGGTCCTTTTCTGCCTGGCTGCTCTCAGCCACTCTGCCCCCAGCCTGTAGCACTGCCTGGGGTTGCTGTGGCCAAAGTGCAGCCCCTGGCACTTGGATGTGTTCAATCTCCTGCCCTTGGCCTCTGCCCATCTGCCCAGCCTCTAAAGATCCATCAGCTTCATTTCCAGGCAGCTCCAAACACTTTCCCTGCCTTTCACCAGCTCTGGACAAAAGCCTTCCATGCAGATGTCAAATGTCACAAAGCCACCCCCAAAGCCTCAGCCCTGCAGGGCTCCCTGGCTCTGCTGGAGTGTAGCCTGGCAGGAGCTGAAGGGGAAGGATCTCCTGGAGATGTGATAGGGCACTCTGCAGGTTGGCTGTGCTCTTCAAGCAGAAGAGAGGCCCAGAGTCAGTCTGCTGGAGCACAGCCTCCGGCTGACCCTACCAGCGCTGCATGCCGCAGAGCTGCCTCCATATCACCACGGATAATTCAAGCTCCAAGCCTGGTGGAAACCTGGGCAAATGCAGGCTGTCAGAGCCAATTGCTCATGCCAACAGGCACGAGAAGGAGCTGAACCATAACCTTTTCCCCAGTGCAGTGAGACAAATGAGAGGCTTGGTGCCGGATGCAGCAACTGCGGTCCCCTTGGGACGGCGCTGGGAGAGAAGTCATTGACCTCAGAGCTCCGAGGGCAGAGCTCAGCTCCATCAGCACAGCAGACACACCAGCAACTAACTGCAGCTGCAGCCACTCCAGCAGCCTCTCCCCAGCACACTGAGCACCTCTTCAGCAGATAAACATCAGCTAGACTCGGCATGCACTTGGGTGAGCCTCCCCAAAGAGCCCTGCTGAGGGCACCAGGAGCCTGGGGACTGTTTTGGCTGGGCACATCTACTGCTCTGCATCCTGAACCCACTGGGCTCTGAAGAGCAGGACAGCAGAGCATATTCCAGGGATAAGCAGGGAAATCTGACAGCAAGTGAAGAAGCAGCATCCAATACCAGAGTCAAAGCCAGGCACACAAGCATCACCCAGGTTCTGGTGCCTCCAGCATGAGAAGGGACATGGAGCTGCTGGAGAGAGCCCAGAAGAGGCCACCAGGAGGATCAGAGGGCTGAAGAACTTCCCCTATGGGCACAGGTTGGGAGAGCTGGGACTGATCAGCTTGGAGAAGGCTCCAGGGAGACCTCAGAGCAGCAGTTCAATATCTGAAGGGGCTCCAGGAGAGCTGGGGAGGGGCTTTGGACACGGTCTGGGAGTGACAGGCTGAGGGACAATGGCTTTGAGCTGGGAGAGAGGAGATTGAGGCTGGAGATGAGGAAGGAACTCTTTAGAGTGAGGGTGGGGAGGCACTGGCACAGGTTGCCCAGGGAGGCTGTGGATGATTGCTCCCTGGAGGTGTTCAAGGCCAGGCTGGATGAGGCCTTGAGCACCCTGGGCTGGTGGGAACTGGCTGAGCTTTGAGGTCCCTTCCAAGCCAACCCTCTCCTCTCTGTGAACTCCATTAAGGACACTCAGAATTGACCTGGAGGGTGCAAGCAAGCAAAGCAAGCTCCCAGCACCCCACAGTCTAAACCACTCCAGTAAACCATTGCCATGAAAGCACTGGCTGCTGCTTTACTGGCTGAGAAGTGCAGCAGGGTGCTCTGGAGGGGATATTGCTGCAAGAGGCTGCCCAGGGAGCAGGTGGAGTCTTCAGCCCTGGAGGTGTTTGAAGGATGTTTGGGTGAGGAGCTCAGGGGCCTGGTCAAAGAGCTGTGCACAGGCAGATATTAGCTTATGGTTGGCCTTCTCAAAGGCTTTCCCAACCAGGCACTTCTGTGAAGTTTTCACACCCAGAAGGGAAGCATCAGAGATCATTTCCCTTGGAAAGATGCACTTTGATTATAGAGGAGTGCAGAGGGCTACACAAGGAGTCTGAAACTGCTTTAGCCAGCTGTGGCCTGAGCTGAGAACCAGCTCTCAACCCCTTCCAGCAGCACCCATCACCTTCCACTCCTCACTCCTTCCCCAGGCCTTCACCTGGGGAGCTGAGCAGGGCTCTGCTCTTGCCCACACTCCACTCTCTTGTTTTCCAAGTCCCCTGGCTCCTGTTTCCTGTCTCCTCACACAGCTGCTCCCTGGCCCCAGAGAGGTACACAGTGAAGAGCCAAGGGCTGGGGAGATGATCCCTGGGTGCTTCATAATGAACCCCCAAACCAGGCAGCCTTCCTTTCACGTTTGCTTGGCTTCTCTAACCTCCTTTTTCCACCCCCAGCCTTTCACTTTAGGAGCAGGAGAAACCATCATGGGCCCTCCAGTGCCTTTGAAGTGCAGAGAAACCAACCAGACCTTCTGTAGCCAGCAAAGGAGACTCCCCCAGCCTCCTTGTTTTCAGGATGAGCTAGGGAGGGGGAAGCACAACACTTGGTGCCATGGTTGAGTTGATCAGATGGTGTTGGGTGAGAGGCTGGACTGGATGATCCCAAAGGTCTTTTCCAACCTGGTTAATTCTATTCTATTCTATCCTATTCTACCCTATCCTATCCTATTCTACCCTATCCTATTCTATTCTACCCTATCCTATCCTACCCTACCCTATCCTATCCTACCCTATTCTACCCTATCCTATTCTACCCTACCCTACCCTACCCTATCCTGTCCTATTCTCTGTTTATCCCTGGAATATGCTTTTGTTTCCCTACTTATCCCTGGAATATGCTCTGCTGAAGCTGCTTTCTGCTGGCACCCCAGGGAAAGCCTGGGCAAGCCACGGGGCAGCTCCACGACTAGTGGAGCACCAGGAAATAAAACCCCAGCAGGCCTTGCTGTGAGCTTTGGGGTGCTCCTTAGCCTCCCCTCCACCAGAGGGGATGAGAAATTCAACTGCTGGGCAAGGGCATAACCTGATGAAGGCAGGGAGGGTTCTTTTGTGTTGTGGTGGAGATGCCAAAGGCACGATACAGCCCACAGTGGTTTGGAGATATAGAAGCAGCACTGCCCATGCAAAGGTGAACTGGTGTTAGATTACCCCCCCCCAGAAAACCACCTTTCCTGTAGCAACAGCTTATGCCCTTTGCTCCAAGCCTTCAACACTCAGGAATGTTCAGCAGCTGTGCAGGGCTGGTGGCTCAAAGGCTGCAGCTCCTATTTGTCTCCCTCAGTGGGGTCTGCAACCTCCCCTTCTGTCCCCTGATTCCCTCAGAGGCACTTTCCTGGCCTCTGCCCAGCCCATACCCCCCTGGCAGAAGCTTAGCTCTTCCTCCTAACCCTGCTGTCTCATCTCTGGAGCCTCCTTTAAACACTTCTCTGCACCATATTGAGAGACCAGCAGCCAAAGCAGATGTGCAGCAGGCACAAACTGCTCGCTGCCCTCCCCTGCAGGATTCTGCAGCCCCCTGTGTCGTTCACACAGAGAACAAAACCTTTGCTAGCAGCAATCCTTGGAGCAAAAGAAAACCCCCACCAAACCCCACCTTTCCTGCAATTTATTCAGCAAGTCTACAGCTGCTGCCTGCCTTTCAGCTATCTGAACATCTGGCTGGTCCTTGCTCCTCACCTGTGAGGCTTCTGGAGCAGGGCTGTCCCCTGCAACACTTCTCTACAGCTCTCCAAAACTCCCTGTTCATCCACATTGGGCCCAGTGCCCTATGGGGCTCGACTCTTCCCAGGGAATCAAAGGCCAGCCCGGCTTCTCACTCCTCTACCCAAGTTCCTGGGGGCCAGGAGGACCCAGGAATCACAAGGCTCTGCCCAGCCACAACAGATCTCAGCGCTGTCTGCCTGTCAGCACGATGTGGTGAGCAGAATGGAGACAGCAGCTCACTCATCACATTAGAGCGCCTCTGGAGATGCAGAAACCCAGGCTGCTTCTGACTCTGTCTCGTAGGCAAAGCCCCTCACAGACCTCAGGGCTGCAAACTCTCTTCTCCATCAGCTATGGCTTCAGCAAACAGCTCCCTTCTGCCTTCACTCCCTTTTAATGTCTGCTTTCCCCTTCCCTGCTCCTCTTCCCCGCAGCCACCCTCTACCTCTTCTCTTCTTTCCCGTTTCTCGCCTTCCCTCTTCATCTCCCTTTCCCCCATCCTTCCCCCCACCCTTCCACCTCCTCCCCACCCCCCCACCTCCTCCCTTCTGCACTTCAGCACATCTGTTTCCCATCTCAGGCATCGATTGGGAACAATAACCTCCTTTTCTTTCCAAGCCTGAACGTCGGAGCGGCCGAGCGACGCCAACCCGAGTTGAACAAATTTGACACCGTGCCCGAAACAAAGACATTTTGTCCACCTTGTTTTGCCAGAGGTCTGAGCCCCTCACTGGTGTGTGGCTTCAAACAAAAGCCCAGAGCCCCACAAGAAGCACACAGTCCAAGAGGAGCCTCTCTGGCCACGACCTCCGGAGCAATCCGCCCAGATGTGGTGCGAGCTTTGCCACGCCGAGCCGCGGCCGAACCCCAACGCCACCAAAATGGGAGCTGCCCTGAAAAGTTTCCTCCCCAGATCCCTTCCCTCCAGCTCATCAGAAACAAATTGCAGGCAGGCAGGGAAGGCAGAGGAAAGTTGGGTTAAAAACACTGCCCCAAATCCCCTCCACCCCCCCCCCCCCCACCAAAAGCCAACCTACCTAACAAGAGGACTGGAAGTGCAGACATTCCGTCTCCAGGCGAGAGAGACTTTTCCTCCCTTTTTCTTCCTCCTCTCTCCCAGGAACAGCAGGCAGACCTGCACAGGATTCAAAGGAACGCCTCTGGAATGCACTGAGTGTAATTGCATCCATGTGCCAGCAAAAGGAACCAACTTCACTCTTTGCTCCCCTCCTGCTCTTCACCTCCTCGTCCGCAGCGCGCCCCAGAGCTCTCCAGACCGCCGCAGCTTGGCAAATTCAGGGCCCTGGGAGTTGCTGGCACAGAGGGAGAGCAGCAAAGGAGTTCACATCTCCAGCAGCATCCAACAGCTTTGCCTGTCTGAAAAAGGAGAGGAGCAGGGACGAGGGGAAGGGAAAAAAAAACCCAACCCCAGCAACCAGCAAACCAACCCAGTGTGCTCAATGTTCACCACATGGCTGCCTCCCACAAGAGCCCCTCCCTGCCATCAGCTGGGATTAATAGTGAGGACCAGACGTGAGGGTGAGGTAGAGCTCACTCCTACCAACAGTGCAGAGCACTGCATGGACCCTGGGAGGAGCAGTGAGGGCCAAAACTGGGAAGTTTTTTAGGCTGTAAAAATCCAGCATGGGAGGGAGGGAGGGAGGGAATCACAGAGAGAACAGATGTGGACAGAGGGACTAAAGATAGGGTTTAGGCGTGAGTAAAGTGAGCAGTTGGGAGTAAAGAATAAAGATCATGTCTGGGTGTGAGTGGAGAGAGAAGATGTGAATAAGGAGAATGAAAAGAGAGCAGTGTGTAGATGTGAGTGAAGAGGGTAGATGGGAACAGGGGGATTGAAGGTAATGTTCTGGAGTGAGTAAAGGGAATAGCTGTGAGTAAAGATCATGTCTGGGTGTGAGTGGAGAGAGTGGATGTGAATAAGGAGAATGAAAATCATATCTAGATGAGAGTGAAGAAATCAGATGTGAATAAGGAGAATAAAAAGAGCAATGTGTAGATGGGAGTGAAGAGGGTAGATGGGAACAGGGGGATTGAAGGTAATGCTCAGAAGTGAGTAAAGGGAATAGCTGTGAGTAAAGATCATGTCTGGGTGTGAGTGGAGAGAGTAGATGTGAATAAAGAGAACAAAAAGAGAGCAGTGTGTAGATGTGAGTGAAGAGGGTAGATGTGAGCAGAGGGGTGAGAGGCAATGTTTAATTGTGAGTAAAGGGAGTAGTTGTGAATAAAGGGAGTTTAGGTGTGAGTAAAGTGAACAGTTGTGAGTAAAGAGAATGAAGATCATGTCTGGGTGTGAGTGAAGAGAGTAGATGTGAATAAGGAGAATGAAAAGAGAGCAGTGTGTAGATGTGAGTGAAGAGGGTAGATGGGAACAGGGGGATTGAAGGTAATGTTCTGAAGTGAGTAAAGGGAATAGCTGTGAGTAAAGATCATGTCTGGGTGTGAGTGGAGAGAGTAGATGTGAATAAGGAGAATGAAAATCATATCTAGATGAGAGTGAAGAAATCAGATGTGAATAAGGAGAATAAAAAGAGAACAATGTGTAGATGTGGGTGAAGAGGAGAGATGTGAACAGAGGGGTGAGAGGCAATGCTTAATTGTGAGTAAAGGGAGTAGCTGTGAATAAAGGGAGCCAAGACAATGTTTAGGTGTGAGTAAAGTGAACAGCTGTGAGTAAAGAGAATGAAGATCATGTCTGGGTGTGAGTGGAGAAATCAGATGTGAATAAGGAGAATACATCAGATTTGTCCCTCAAGGGCTGGAGAGACACTTTGGGGAGGAAAAGACCCCTCACACAGGCTGCTCAGAGCAGCAACACAAACTCTCATGGGGACATTGTCCTCTTTTTAGTCTCCTCATTCAGATCTAATCTCTTTGCTTACATCTAGATGTGAGCTTTGTTCTCCTTATTCACATCTAATCTCTTCACTCACGTCTAGATGTGAGCTTTGCTCTCTTCATTCACAACTGTTCACTTTGCTCACATCTGAACATTGCCTTTAGTCCCTCTGTTCACATCCAGCTTCTTCACTCACCTCTGCACATTGTCTTTATTCTCTCCATTCACATCCACTCCTTCCACTCCCATCTAGATGGGATTTTTGTTCTCCTTGTTCACATCTGCTCTGTTTAGACACATCTAAATATTACCTTTAGTCCCTTTGTTCACAACTACTCCCTTGACCCACAATTAAACATTACCTTTAATCCCTCTGTTCCCATCTATCCTCTTCACTCACATCTCCACAGTCTCTTTGTTCTCTTTTTATTCTCCTTATTCACATCTGATTTCTTCACTCTCATCTAGATAGGATTTTCATTCTCCTTATTCACATCTACTCTCTCCACTCACACTCAGACATGATCTTTATCCTCTTTATTTGCACCTATTCTGTTTCCTCCCATCTAAACATTATCTTTGCATTATCTGTCCATGGGTCCATGTCCCAGGGGAGGCCAGGGACAAGCAGAGGCCCTCAGGGATCAGTCCTGGGACCAGGCTTGGTCAACATCTCTGTGGGTGCCAGGGACAGTGGCACTGAGTGCAGCCTCAGCAGGGTTGCTGATGGCACCAAGCTGTGTGGGGCAGCAGGCAGCTGGAGGGAAGGGATCCATCCAGAGGGAGCTGGGCAGGCTGGAGGGAAGGGATCCAGCCAGGGGGAGCTGGGCAGGCTGGAGGGAAGGGATCCCTCCAGAGGGAGCTGGGCAGGCTGGAGGGAAGGGATCCCTCCAGAGGGAGCTGGGCAGGCTGGAGGGAAGGGATCCCTCCAGAGGGAGCTGGGCAGGCTGGAGGGAAGGGATCCATCCAGAGGCACCTGGACAGGCTGCAGAGCTGGGCACCATCCAACCTCAGGAGGTTCAACAAGCCCAAGGGCAGGGTCCTGCAGCTGGGTCAGGGCAATCCCAGGCACAAATCCAGGCTGGGCAGGGACTGGCTGGAAAGCAGCCCTGAGGAGAGAGCCTTGGGGGTGCTGGGGGAGGAGAAGCTCAGCAGGAGCTCTCAGTGTGCACTTGCAGCCCAGAGAGCCAAGCAGAGCCTGGGCTACAGCAAGAGAAGTGTGGCCAGCAGGGCCAGGGAGGGGATTCTGCCCCTCTGCTCAGCTCTGTGAGACCCCACCTGGAGTACTGCCTCCAGCTCTGGAGCCCCTATTGCAAGAGGGATCTGGAGGTGCTGGAAGGTGTCCAGAGCAGGGCCAGGAGGATGAGCAGAGGGCTGCAGCACCTCTCCTGTGAGCACAGACTGAAGGAGTTGGGGCTGTTCAGTCTGCAGAAGAGAAGGCTCCCAGGTGACCTCATTGTGGCCTCCCAGTACCTGCAGGGGGCTCCAAGCAGGCTGGGGAGGGACTGCTCAGGATATCAGGCAGGGATAGGACTGGGGGGAATGGAATGAAGCTGGAGGTGGGGAGAGTCAGGCTGGAGGGGAGGAGGAAGTTCTTCCCCATGAGAGTGGTGAAGCCCTGGGATGGGTTGTGCAGGGAGGTGGTTGGGGCCCCAGCCCTGGAGGTGTTTAAAGCCAGGCTGGATGAGGCTCTGGCCTCAGGGGGCTGTAGAGGGCATCTAGACATGACCTTTACTATCTTTTCATAGAATGGTTTAGGTTGGAAGGGACCTCAGAGATCATCTACTCCAACCCCCTGCCATGGGCAGGGACACCTCCCACCAGCCCAGGCTGCTTAAGGCCTGGAACACCTCCAGGGAGGGGGCAGCCACAGCCTCCCTGGGCAGCCTGTGCCAGGCTCTCCCCAGCCTCCCTGTACCTCCTGTCAGCAGAACAGAGCAGTTCCTACAGAGCTGCTGTCTCTCTCCCATCTGCTGCCACCAGAAGAGCCAATTCCTTCAGAACTCTTCCTCACACACTTGACCAGGCAGGCTGCTGGCTTGCAAGCAGTTGAGTGGATCTCAGAGGACATCATTGATTTCCAGTGCAGGACAGAAACCAAGGGGAAAGAAGACAAAAAAAGTGCATTTAATCCCTTCCCCCACACTCCAGAAAGCAAGTAGCACTGAGCTTGTCTCTCTGCATTACCAGGCTGACAGGAGATGTCCCAAGCCATCCTGCAAACACCCAGCAACCTGCTTGGCTTTCATAGAGTCCATGCATCAGAAGCCAAGGCAGAAGTGCTGTCCCCCTGCCACCACTGCCCAGCCTCCACTGACAGCCACAGGGCTGAGGGATGTGCACAGGGGAGGAGGAGAAGGGATGTGGGCAGTGGCAGGGGAGACCATGCACGCAAAGCTCTTCCTCCTCCTGGCCAAGCCACTCCACAGCCTGTTCCCACAGAACATTCAGGCCCTTCAGGAAGCTCCTCAACAGCAACTCCTGCTCTGGGGTTCAGTGGGGGTGTGAAGAGGAGCCAGCAGTGTGCCCAGGTGTCCCAGAAGGCCACCAGGATGCTGAAAGTTCTGGAGGGGCTGGAAGGTATCCAGAGCAGGGCCAGGAGGAGGAGCAGAGGGCTGGAGCTGCTCTGCTCTGCAGACAGCCTGAGAGAGTTGGGGTTGTGCAGGCTGCAGAGGAGAAGGCTCCCAGGAGACCTTCTGGTGGCCTTCCAGGAGCTGCAGGGGGCTGCAAGCAAGCTGGGGAGGGACTTTGGAGGGTGTCAGGGAGTGATAAGAGTGGGGGGGATGGAGCAAAAGTAGATGTGTGGAGATTGAGATTGGCTGTGAGGAAGAAGTTGTTGCCCAGGAGGGTGGTGAGAGCCTGGCCCAGGCTGCCCAGGGAGGTGGTGGAAGCCTCCTGCCTGGAGGTGTTTGCCAAGGCCCTGGTGGGGCTCTGCTGGCACAGCCAAGGCTCTGGTGGGGCTCTGCTGGCACAGCCAAGGCCCTGGTGGGGCTCTGCTGGCACAGCCAAGGCCCTGGTGGGGCTCTGCTGGCACAGCCAAGGCCCTGGTGGGGCTCTGCTGGCACAGCCAAGGTCCTGGCGGGGTTCTGCTGGCACAGCCAAGGTCCTAGTGGGGTTGTGCTGGCACAGCCAAGGCCCTGGCGGAGTTGTGCTGGCACAGCCAAGGTCCTGGTGGGGTTGTGCTGGCAGAACCAAGGTCCTGGTGGGGTTCTGCTGGCACAGCCAAGGCTCTGGTGGGGTTCTGCTGGCACAGCCAAGGTCCTGGCAGGGTTCTGCTGGCACAGCCAAGGTCCTAGTGGGGTTGTGCTGGCAGAGCCAAGGTCCTAGTGGGGTTGTGCTGGCACAGCCAAGGCCCTGGCGGGGTTCTGATGGCACAGCCAAGGCCCTGGTGGGGTTGTGCTGGCACAGCCAAGGTCCTAGTGGGGTTGTGCTGGCAGAGCCAAGGCTCTGGTGGGGTTCTGATGGCACAGCCAAGGCCCTGGCAGGGTTCTGCTGGCACGGCCAAGCCTTGTGTTGCAAAAGTACTTGGAAGCTTTTGGTATCAATGCCAATCAAACCTTTTAGGTTCTGCCCTGCTTTGCCTTTTGCTCTCAAACCCAGAGCCCAGCCTAAGCAGCTCAGGTGGTGCTCAGTTCTGAGCTTCTCCATCTAACAAAGACTAAAACTGCTCCTTCTGGGTAGGGGCAGCTCTCCCCTTTCTGTCCCTTGAAGCACAAAGGCAGAGTTCAGTTCCATGCTTCCATGAAGGGGAAAAAAAAAGTAGAAGGAAACCCAAAAGCCACTGTCCAGAACTGCAGGAAGGAGGTTTTCCTGTGAGAGGAAGAGAAATGCTGGCATAAGCTGGGCAGGCTGAGCCCCTTCCAGCTGGTTGGAGCTGTAAGAAGCTTTTTTGGCTGCTTGGTCTTTCCCTCAGCCCTGTGTTTGCTGCCCCTGGTGAGTGCTGAGGCTTGTTGGAGCGAGCCTCACTAATATTAAATGACCAATAGTGCTTTCCTCATCAATTATTAAAGCCAGCTGGAGAGAGGAGAGCTGCTTAAACAGCTGCTTTGTAAAGGGCCTGCCTGCTGGGGCAGCACTGGAGCAGCTCTGCCAGGGGTGGCTTGATGGGAGAGCTGTGTGAAAGGTTTCTGCTTTCTGCTCTCAGGGTCCTTGCTGTGTGTCCTGAGGCCTCTTGCTCAGAGCCTGGTTTGTGTGGTTTGCCTTCCCTTGGTCAGAAAGTTCTCTCTCTGTGCTTTGCTTTTCATAGAGTCATAGAATCTGCAAGGCTGGGAAAGACCTCAGGGATCATCAAGTCCAACTATCACCCAACACCTCCTGACAGCTAACCCATGGCTCCAAGTGCCACATCCAAGCCTTATTTGAACACCTCCAGGGATGGGGACTCCACCACCTCCCTGGGCAGCACATCCCAATGGCCAATTCCTCTTGCTGGGAAGAACTTTCTCCTCACCTCCAGCCTGAACCTCCCCTGGCACAGCCTGAGACTGTGTCCTCTTGTTCTGCTGCTGGCTGCCTGGCAGAAGAGCCCAACCCCCAGCTGGCTCCAACCTCCCTGCAGGCAGTAGCAGAGAGCAAGAAGGTCTCCCCTGAGCCTCCTCTTCTGCAGGCTAAGCAACCCCAGCTCCCTCAGCCTCTCCTCCCAGGGCTGTGCTCCAGACCCCTCCCCAGCCTCCTTGCCCTTCTCTGGACACCTTCAAGTCTCTCAATGTCCTTCTTGACCTGAGGAGCCCAGAGCTGGACACAGAATGGTTTGGGTTGGAAGAGATTTTAATGATCACCCAGTTCCAACCCCGCTGCCATGGGCTGGGACCCCTCCCACCAGCACAGGCTGCTCAGGGCCTCATCCAGCCTGGCCTTCAACACCCCCAGGCAGGAGGCAGCCACAGCCTCCCTGGGCAGCCTGTGCCACAGTCTCAGCTCCCTCCTGCTGAACAACTTCTTCCTCAGCTCCACTCTAACCCTGCTCTGCCTCAGCTCCAAACCATTCTCCTTTGGCCTGGCTCCAGACCCCCTCAGGAGAAGTCTCTCTGCAGCCTTCCTGCAGGATCCCTTCAGGTCCTGGCAGCAGCTCTGAGGTGCCCCTGGAGCCTTCTCCTCTGCAGGCTGCACAGCCCCAGCTCCCTCAGCCTGTGCTCACAGCAGAGCTGCTCCAGCCCTTGGAGCATCTCTGTGACCTCCTCTGGACTCTCTCCAGCACTCCTATGCCCTTCTGCTGCTGGGGACAGCAGAGCTGGAGGCAGGGCTGGAGGTGGGCTCTCATCTTCACACAGCTCATGTTGCTCAGAGACTCCTCCAAACCCCCCTTGAATGTTTATGCTCAAGAACAACAAACCCTGATGTGCTTCTCAGGTAACTTCTGTCCAAGTCCTTCTGCCCTTTTCACCTCCCTTGTGCTGGGTAAACATCCAGCCCCAAGCTTGCATTCTTGGCCACTTCCATCACAGGATGCAGTTGGGATGACACAGAGCTGCCTGTGGAAGAACTTTGGCTTGGTGAGCAGAATGTGACACATTTGGGGTGAGCAAAGAGGATTTGGCTCTCTCAGCATTAAAAGAGGTCCTTTAGAAGTGCTGCCAGAGAAGAGAAGTGAAGAGAACACCACCCCCACCACAAATCAAGGGGAAGAGATGCTTGATGAGTGTCCCATGAATACATTTATGAGTGTTTAGCAGTGAGCATGAGGCTGTGGTGTGCAGGAGGGAGGGCAAGCTAGGAATATTTCTGCTGAGTCTGATAATTGCAGGTCCCAAGCCACAGCCAACCTCTCCTCTCACTTCTTCAGCCTTCCAGAAGGTCATTTCCACGTGGCAGTGGCCACCCTGCATGTCCCAGGAAGCTCAGCAAGGCCAAGGGCAAGGTCCTCCACCAGGGTCAGAGCAATCCCAAGCACTAATCCAGGCTGGGCAAGGAGTGGCTCAGGAGCAGCCTGCAGGAGAAGGCCTTGGGGGGGTCAGGTGGTGACAAAGTCCCCAGGAGCCAGCACTGGTCCCTGGCAGCCCAGAGCCAGCTGAGTGCTGAGCTGCAGCCAGAGCAGGGAGAGCAGCAGCACAGGGAGGGGATTCTGCCCCTCTGCTCTGCTCTGCTCAGCCCCCACCTGCAGCACTGCCTCCAGCTCTGGGGCCCCCAGCACAGGAAGGACCTGGAGCTGCTGGAGAGGCTCCAGAGGAGGCCATGAAGGTGATCAGAGGGCTGAGAACCTCCCCTGTGGGGCCAGGCTGGGAGAGTTGGGGCTGAGCAGCCTGGAGAGGAGAAGGCTCCAGGGAGACCTCAGAGCAGCCTTGCAGTACCTGAAGGGCTCCAGGAGAGCTGGGGAGGGACTCTGGACAAGGGCTGGGAGTGCCAGGATGAGGAACAATGGCTTGGAGCTGGGAGAGAGATTCTTTTCCAACCCAAACATTTCTCTCATTCTATGATAACCTCCGCTGTAAACCTCCCCTGGTACCACAAGAGACCATCTCCCCTCCTCCTGTTCCTTGATACCTGGCAGAAGAGGCTGGCCTCTGCTTCTGATTTTCAAGGAAGGTCTTTGTGAGTGGACTGCCTGAATGCTGCCTCTTCCATGGGGCCCTTTAATGGCTTTGGGGTTGTGCCCTGAGTGGCCAAATGCTTCCAAAACCAAAAAAGAGTTGTCCCAGCTGGGAAGCTGCCTGGGCTCTGGGACTGAGAGAGCTGGGGCTGTTCAGTCTGGAGAAGAGAAGGCTCCAAGGAGACTTCCTGAGTCTGGGGGAGACTCTCGGGTACTGTGTTCAGTTCTGGGCTCCCCAGCTCAGGAGGGACAGGGATCTGCTGCAGAGGGTCCAGCAGAGGGCTGTGAGGATGAGTAGGAGACTTCAGCCCTGCCTGGGGAGGAGAGGCTGAGAGCCCTGGGGCTGCTCAGGCTGCAGAGGAGAAGGCTGAGAGGGATCTGAGCAATGTCTCTCAAGAGCTGAGGGCTGGGGGTCAGGAGGGAGGGCACAGGGCCAGGCTCTGCTCAGCTGCACCCTGGCATAGGCCAAGGAGCAAGGGATGGAAACTGCAGCCCAGGAGGTTGCAGCTCAGCAGGAGGAGGAACTTCTGCCCTGGGAGGCTCCCAGAGGCCTGGAGCAGGCTGCCCAGAGAGGTTGTGGAGTCTCCTTCCCTGCAGCCTTCCCAGCCCTGCCTGGATGTGTTCTGTGTGACCTGGGCTGGACTCTGTGCTCCTGCTCTGGCAGGGGCTTGGGCTGGATGATCTCTTTGGGTCCCTTCCAACCCCTAACCTCCCGTGATCTGGTGAGACATTATTGTGACCTTCCAGGAGCTGCAGGGGGCTGCAAGCAAGCTGGGGAGGGACTTTTGAGTGTGTCAGGGAGGGATAGGACTGGGGGGGATGGAGCAGAAGTAGAAGTGGGGAGCTTGAGATTGGCTGTGAGGAAGAAGTTGTTGGCCAGGAGGGTGGTGAGAGCCTGGCACAGGCTGCCCAGGGAGGTGGTGGCAGCCTCCTGCCTGGAGGTGTTTGCAGCCAGGCTGGAGGTGGCTGTGAGCAACCTGCTGTGGTGTGAGGTGTCCCTGCCCATGGCAGGGGGGTTGGGGCT
Organism: Dryobates pubescens; assembly: GCF_014839835.1. NCBI lineage: Eukaryota > Metazoa > Chordata > Aves > Piciformes > Picidae > Dryobates > Dryobates pubescens. The sequence goes on along the minus strand of NC_071645.1, from coordinate 7,421,896 downwards.
GGCTGAGCCTCGAGGTCCCTTCCAGCCCTGACAATTCCAAGTGCCAAGGTGCTGCAGCGCTCCCAGGCCTGGCTGAGCTCCAACATCCTCCGCTCGGCTTTTCGGCTGCACTTAGCTTCAGGCAAAGCTCCTGTGAGGTTATGTTTAAATAATGCCACCTGAGGTAATCACTTAATGTCTATTACTAATTTAATGTGAGCTGCAGGGAGTGAAGGTTCCCAGACCTGTTCTTTCAGCTCCTATTAAATGCCAGGGTGGTCACCGGGGCTCCGAGGCTCAGTGGCGCTGAGGTTGACTGCTGCCTTGCCAAACCTTTCCTGACAGTCCCACTTGCACCAATCAAAGCCATTTAGACCCAAAGGCCCAAAGGACTCTTTGAGAAGTGATAGGACACCTTGGAACCCTGGAATCAGGAAGGTTGGGAAAGACCTTGAGGATCTTCTTAACAGTGAGACGCTGGCACAGGTTGCCCAGGGTGGCCGTGGCTGCCTCCTGCCTGGAGGTGTTTGCAGCCAGGCTGGAGGTGGCTGTGAGCAACCTGCTGTGGTGTGAGGTGTCCCTGCCCATGGCAGGGGGGTTGAATTAGATGATCTTTGAGGTCCCTTCCAACCCAACCCAGTCTGTGGTTCCATGTCAGTGCTGTCTGCAAGGAGCTTTCACAAGATGACCTTCAAGGCTCCCTTCCAACCCAATGCCTTCTATGATTCCATGATCTGTTCCACAACACAGGGTGTGAGGGAGGGATAGGACTGGGGGGGATGGAGCAGAAGTAGAAGTGGGGAGCTTGAGATTGGCTGTGAGGAAGAAGTTGTTGCCCAGGAGGGTGGTGAGAGCCTGGCACAGGCTGCCCAGGGAGGTGGTGGAAGCCTCCTGCCTGGAGGTGTTTGCAGCCAGGCTGGAGGTGGCTGTGAGCAACCTGCTGTGGTGTGAGGTGTCCCTGCCCATGGCAGGGGGTTGGGGGCTGGCTGAGCCTTGAGGTCCCTTCCAACCCTGACAGTTCTGCTTCTATGATTCTATGAGAAGGCAATTTCAGCTCTTTTGACTGTAAGGACCCAGCTCCTGAAGGCAGAGCTGTGTGCTTGCAACAGTCCATCTCCATTGTCCTTGCCATTTAGTCACAGAAGCACAGAGTTTTTTGGACTGGAAGGGACATATTTGAAGGTCATCTTAGAATCATAGAATTGTTAGGGTTGGAAGGGAACTCAAGGATCCCCCAGCTCCCTCAGCTGCTCCTCTCCACCCCTGTTCTCCAGACCCTTCCCCAGCTTTGTTGTCCTTCTCTGTTGCTTTTTCTGTCCAAGGCTGGTGTCCTACTGCCTCCTGAGCCAGCTGTGACTCCTGACCCCTGCCTTAGCCTGAAGTCAAGCTCCTGTCTGCTGTTACTTAAGCAGAACATCTAATCTGACATCTTCCTTCTCTTTTTGTCTCCTCTGAGGTGTTACAGCCTGGCTCCTGTGGGAGCCTTCTCTCTAGGTGTTCAGCTCAGTGCACTGGAATGACTCCATCCAGCACCAACCCAGCTCCTGGAGGAGCCTTTCTCTTTCTTTGCCTCTTGACAAGGCTCTGATGAATCTCAGCCAACAGAAGTCTCTTCTGTGCTTCCCTTTTCCCTCTGCCCCTTGCCAGGTGATGGCCCAGGCTGAAGTGTTTGGAAAGGGCTTTCCACACATGCAGAGTGCTGTGAATTAATGATGCTGTGAACCCTGTGATCCTTCCCAAAGGGCTTCCTGGTTCCTTCAGGCTGGGTTTGTGCTGGTTACAGGCAGTTCTGATTGAAGGAGAGCAGATACACAGGAGGGCTCTGCACTCCACTCCACTTTGCTCTGCTGAGACCTCCCCTGGAGCACTGTGTGCAGCTCTGGAGCCCTCAGTACAGGAAGGACCTGGAGCTGATGGAGAGGGTCCAGAGGAGACCATGAGGATGATCATGGGGTTGGAGCAGCTCTGCTACAAGGACAGGCTGAGGGAGCTGGGGGTGTTCAGCCTGGAGAAGAGGAGGCTCTGGGAAGAACTTAGTGCAGCCTTCCAGTACCTGAAAGGGCTACAAGAAGGCTGCAGAGAGACTCTTTGCAAAGGCCTGCAGGGATGGGACCAGGAGCAAAAACTTCAAACTAGAGAAGGGCAGAGGTAGTTTGGATATCAGGAAGAAGTTCTTCACTATGAGGGGGGTGGAACACTGGAACAGGTTGCCCAGGGAGGTGGTTGGGGCTCCTTCCCTGGAGATATTCAAGGTGAGGTTGGACAGGGCTCTGGGCAACCTGATCTAGCTGCCTGCAGAGGAGGTTGGTCTGGATGAGCTTTGGAGGTCCCTTCCAGCCTGGGCATCCTGGCCTGCATCAGGCAGAGTGTGGTCAGCAGGAGCAGGGAAGTCCTTGTGCCCTGTGCTCAGCACTGCTGAGGCCACCCCTGGAGTCCTGTGTCCAGCTCTGGGCTCCTCAGGTTCAGAAGGACATTGAGAGACTTGAAGGTGTCCAGAGAAGGGCAAGGAGGCTGGGGAGGGGTCTGGAGCACAGCCCTGGGAGGAGAGGCTGAGGGAGCTGGGGTTGCTTAGCCTGCAGAAGAGGAGGCTCAGGGGAGACCACCTTGCTCTCTGCAACTGCCTGCAGGGAGGTTGTGGACAGGCAGAGGTTGGTCTCTTCTGCCAGGCACCCAGCAGCAGAACAAGAGGACACAGTCTCAAGCTGTGCCAGGGGAGGTTTAGGCTGGGTGTGAGGAAGAAATTCTTCCCAGAGAGAGGAATTGGCCATTGGGATGTGCTGCCCAGGGAGGTGGTGGAGTCCCCATCCCTGGAGGTGTTTAGGAAGAGCCTGGCTGAGGCCCTTGGTGCCATGGTTGAGTTGCTCAGATGGTGCTGGGTGATAGGTTGGTCCTGATGATCTCTGAGGTCTTTCCCAACCAGGCTGATTCTCTGCTTCTCTGCTCAGGTTTCTCCACAGCTTGGTTATAGCCATCCAGCACCTCAGAGGAAACCAATTCCCATGTTCCCAGCAGTGAGGGCAGAGGCAGGAGGATCTCCTTCCTGTGTGCACAGAAATATTCATGAAGATGTGGAGATTGCTGGGCTGGAGTGAGAGCACTGCATCAATAAGTAAAGAGCATCAGTGTCTCAGGAGATGGGTGAGGACAGGGTGACATCCCTTTTGCTTTTATTTCCTCCTGTTTTAGAGCACTCAGATGCTGAACTTCAGCTCCAAAGGACACTGGGAGAAAGTTTCTGAGGATTTGATTAAAAAAACAGCAGTACTGTGTGTCCCTCTAAAGGAATCCATTAAGCTCTGAGGGCATCAGCAGCTCTGGAAGACTTCCTGAAGCCTTCTGCATGGGCTCTGTCTGGGGTAGCTAGCTGGAAGGTTTGAGCAGCCTGAGCTCAGGCTGGAGGGGTCCTGGAGGAAGATCAGGGATGCAGGTTCCCCAGGGAACACATCACAGAACCCTAGCTCTCTGGAAGGTCTGAGCAGCCTGACCTCAAGCTGGAGGGCTCCTGGAGGAGTAGACTAGACTAGACTAGACTAGACTAGGATAGCATAGGATAGGAGAGAAGAGGAGAGAAGAGGAGAGAAGAGAGGAGAAGAGAGGAGAGGAGAGGAGGAGAGAAGAGGAGAGAAGAGAAGAGGAGAGAAGAGAAGAGAAGAGAAGAGAAGAGAAGAGAAGAGAAGAGAAGAGAAGAGAAGAGAAGAGAAGAGAAGAGAAGAGAAGAGAAGAGAAGAGAAGAGAAGAGAAGAGAAGAGAAGAGAAGAGAAGAGAAGAGAGGAGAAGAGAAGAGAGGAGAGGAGAAGAGAGGAGAGGAGAGGAGAAGAGAAGAGAAGAGAGGAGAAGAGAGTAGAAGAGAGGAGAAGAGAAGAGAAGAGACCTTCAAGATCATCAAGTCCAACCTATCATCCAACACCACCTAAACAACTAAGCCATGGCACCAAGCAACCTATCAAGTCTCCTCCTGAACACCTCCAGGGATGGGGACTCCACCACCTCCCTGGGCAGCACATTCCAATGGGCAATCACTCTCTCTGTGTAGAACTTCCTCCTAACCTCCAGCCTGAACCTCCCCTGGCACAGCTTGAGACTGTGTCCTCTTGTTCTGCTGCTGGGTGCCTGGCAGAAGAGCCCAACCCCCAGCTGGCTCCAACCTCCCTTCAGGCAGTTGCAGAGAGCAAGAAGGTCTCCCCTGAGCCTCCTCTTCTGCAGGCTAAGCAACCCCAGCTCCCTCAGCCTCTCCTCCCAGGGCTGTGCTCCAGACCCCTCCCCAGCCTCCTTGCCCTTCTCTGGACACCTTCAAGTCTCTCAATGTCCTTCTTGAGCTGAGCAGCCCAGAGCTGGACACAGGACTCCAGGGGTGGCCTCAGCAGTGCTGAGCACAGGGCACAAGGACTTCCCTGCTCCTGCTGGCCACACTCTGCCTGCTGCAGGCCAGGATGCCCTTGGCCTTCTTGGCCCCCTGGGCACACTGCTGCCTCCTGTTCAGCTGCTCTCCACCATTCCCCCCAGGTCCCTCTCTGCCTGGCTGCTCTCAGCCACTCTGCCCCCAGCCTGCAGCACTGCCTGGGGTTGGTGTGGCCAAAGTGCAGCCCCTGGCACTTGGACTTGTTCAATGCCATCCTGTTGGCCTCTGCCCAGCTGTGCAGCCTGTCCAGGTCCCTCTGCAGAGCTCTGCTGCCCTCTGACAGCTCAACTGCTGCCCCCAGCTTGCTGTCATCTGCACATTTGCTGATGACTGACTCAATGCCCTCCTCCAGATCATGAATAAAGACATTAAAGAGGATGGGGCCCAGCACTGATCCCAGCTAAGCTCTTTTCCAGCCCCTGAGGGGAGCTGGGGCTTTGTTGTGGAGGAGCTGCAAAGGGCACAGCCTGCTCCACTCCTGCAGGGGGGAATCTCCCCAGGACCTCCTGAGTGTCCCAGCCTCCCAGATGCAGGGTGAGAGGCAGCAGTGCTGCCTGTGCAGGCTGCCTGCACCTCCCCTCTTGGTGGCTGCCACCACAAAGCTGTGCTCAGCCTGGCAGCCCCGGGGGGGTGGTGGGGGAGGAGGGGCTGGGCACACTCACTCCTGTTCTGAATGACTTTACCTGGGGGGAATCTTTTCCACCAGGCTGAGCCTGACATGAAAAATGCAGGAGGCCAGGGACATTTTCCACCCAAAAGCTCAATGGGAAGTGGCAGGTGTCAGATTTTTGCAAGCTCCTTCCTCTTTACCTCACAGACTTCTCACTGGCAGGGACTTGAAGGCTCCAAGCTGGCAAAGCTCCACACTAAATTTCTGCAAATACCTTGAAATACAAAACACTGTGAAAAAGTGGAGGGGAAGGGGAGGGGAGGGGAAAGAGGGGGAAGGTAGAAATGGAAGTCCCTTGTTGGTGCCATGCAGAGTGGCACTGAGGCTCCCTCAGCACCAAGCTGTGTGGTGCTGCTGACAGCTGGAGGCAAGGATCCATCCAGAGGGACCTGGGCAGGCTGGAGAGCTGGGCCCAGGACAACCTCAGGAGGTTCAACAAGGTCCTGCAGCTGGGGCAGGGCAATCCCAGGCACTGCTAGAGGCTGGGCAGGGACTGGCTGGAGAGCAGCCCTGGAGAAAAGGCCTTGGGGGTGCTGGGGGAGGAGAAGCTCAGCAGGAGCCAGCAGGGAGCACTTGCAGCCCAGAGAGCCAAGCAGAGCCTGGGCTGCAGCAAGAGAAGTGTGGCCAGCAGGGCCAGGGAGGGGATTCTGCCCCTCTGCTCCACTCTGCTGAGACCACAGCTGCAGCTCTGGGGCCAGCTCTGGAGCCTCTGTGCCAGGAAGGCTCTGGAGGGGCTGGAAGGTGTCCAGAGCAGGGCCAGGAGGAGGAGCAGAGGGCTGGAGCTGCTCTGCTCTGCAGACAGCCTGAGAGAGTTGGGGTTGTGCAGGCTGCAGAGGAGAAGGCTCCCAGGAGACCTTCTGGTGGCCTTCCAGGAGCTGCAGGGGGCTGCAAGAGAGCTGGGGAGGGACTTTGGAGGGTGTGAGGGAGGGATAGGACTGGGGGGGATGGAGCAGAAGTAGAAGTGGGGAGATTGAGAGTGGCTGTGAGGAAGAAGTTGTTGCCCAGGAGGGTGGTGAGAGCCTGGCACAGGCTGCCCAGGGAGGTGGTGGAGTCCCCATGCCTGGAGGTGTTCAGGAACCCTGTGGCCATGGCACCTGGGGCCATGGTTTGGTGGCCACGGTGGGGCTGGGTTGATGTTGGACTGGATGCTCCCAGAGGGCTTTTCCAGCCCAAACAATTCTGTGAGCCTAAGGAAGGGTTCCTGGTTTCACAGAGCCACAGAATGCTAGAGGCTGGAAGGGACCTTGAGAGCTCATCCAGTCCAAGCCCACTGGCAAAGCAGCATCACCTAGAGCAGGTCTCTCAGGACCTCATCCAGGTGGGTCCTGAATATCTCCCAGTCTTACTTTTCTCCTCTGTCCTTTAGTTTCACCTCTTGTCTCAACTCCTTTGCAGATTAAAAACTAAGATTAAGAAGCTGCCTGAGGAGTTGGAACTGAATTGTTTGGGCTGGAAAAGGCCTCATCCAGTCCAACCAGCAACCCAGCACCACCATGGCCACCAAACCATGGCCCAATGTGCCATGGCCACAGGGTTCCTGAGCACCTCCAGGGATGGGGACTGCAGCACCTCCCTGGGCAGCCTCTGCCTAACCCTGATAACCCTTTGTGGGTAGTGTCCCAGGCTGCCCAGGGAGGTGCTGCAGTCCCCATCCCTGGAGGGGTCTCAGAGCCACCTGGATGTGGTGCTGAGGGCTGTGGTTCAGTGGCAGTGTGGCTCAGCAGCAGGGCTGGGATTGGGAGCTCTGGGTGACCTGTTGGACTTGATGGGCTCCAAGGTTTCCTCCAACCTCAACAGCTCTGTGACTCCAGTCATAGATTGAGCCTTGGGCAGAGCAGAGGTGCAGAGCTTGCAGCAGATTTGTGGTGCTGGCTGGTAGGAAAGGTTAGTGGGATGAGGATGAGAAGCAGGTGAGCAGAGTGTGACCTTCTCCTTTGCATCCCCCTGGTGTTCAGCAAGCAGTGAGGTGGAGATTCCCTGAGCCAGAGGCTGTAGCTGCCTCCCACTATTTGATGCTTGAAAAGCCAAACTACTTTAACTTGAGGGAGCTGGGGGGAAATGAAAGGCAACCTCTGCTGCTTTCATCTGCTCTCTTCCTGACTGGTTTCTGCACAGGTGTGACTCAGGTGGCATCACACAGCATGGTATCCTGGCTTCAGGTTTGGGTTCTTCCCTCCAAGAAGGACACTGAGGGGCTGGAGCAGGGCCAGAGAAGGGCAACAGAGCTGGGGAAGGGTCTGGGGAACAGGGCTGGGGAGGAGCAGCTGAGGGAGCTGGGGGTGTTGATGCCAGAGAGAGGAAGCTGAAGGGGAGACCTCATTGCTCTCTCCAGCTGCCTGCAAGGAGGTTGGAGCCAGGTGGGGGTTGGGCTCTGCTCCCTAGCCTCAGGTGAGAGGAGAGGCAATGGCCTGAAATTGTGCCAGGGAAGATTCAGGTTGGAGATGAGGAAGAATTTGTTTGCTGCCAGAGTGGTCAGGGATTGGCAGAGGCTGCCCAGGGAGGTGGGGGAGTCCCCATGCCTGGAGGTGTTCAAGAATCACAGGTGGGTCACCCAGGGCAGGGCACACAGAACACATCCAGATGGGGCTGGAAAGTCTCCAGAGAAGGAGACTCCACCACCCCTCTGGGCAGCCTGCTCCAGGGCTCAGCACCCTCACAGCACAGAGGTTTCTCCTCATCTTGAGCTGGAGCCTCCTGTGCTCTAGCTTGCACCCATTGCTCCAGCTTGCACCCATTGCTCCTTGTCCAGTGGGCACCACTGAAATGAGCCTGGGTCCTTCCAAGGCCACCCATGCTGTGATTCTGTGACTTCCTTGAGCTCCCTCTGTGCTGCATTACTCCTGTGCCTCAACTGCTCTCCATCCTCTCTGTCCCAGCACAGAGCTCACCACAGCTCTGATTCTCTGTTCATGGCAAATCACAGAGTCACAGAACCAAGCAGGCTGGAAAAGACCTCAGTGCTCATCAAGTCCAACCTATGAGCTAATACCCAGCACCTCCTGACAACTGAGCCATGGCTCCAAGTGCCACAGCCAAGCCCCTCTTGAACACCTCCAGGGATGGGGACTCCACGACCTCCCTGGGCAGCACATCCCAATGGCCAATTCCATGGGAAGGGAAGGGAAGGGAAGGGAAGGGAAGGGAAGGGAAGGGAAGGGAAGGGAAGGGAAGGGAAGGGAAGGGAAGGGAAGGGAAGGGAAGGGAAGGGAAGGGAAGGGAAGGTTTGGGAAGGTTTGGGAAGGGAAGGTTTGGGAAGGGAAGGTTTGGGAAGGGAAGGGAAGGGAAGGGAAGGTTTGGGAAGGGAAGGGAAGGTTTGGGAAGGTTTGGGAAGGTTTGGGAAGGGAAGGGAAGGGAAGGGAAGGGAAGGGAAGGGAAGGGAAGGGAAGGTTTGGGAAGGGAAGGGAAGGTTTGGGAAGGGAAGGGAAGGTTTGGGAAGGTTTGGGAAGGGAAGGTTTGGGAAGGGAAGGTTTGGGAAGGGAAGGGAAGGGAAGGGAAGGGAAGGGAAGGTTTGGGAAGGGAAGGGAAGGGAAGGTTTGGGAAGGTTTGGAAGGTTTGGGAAGGTTTGGGAAGGGAAGGGAAGGGAAGGGAAGGGAAGGGAAGGGAAGGGAAGGGAAGGGAAGGGAAGGGAAGGGAAGGGAAGGGAAGGGAAGGGAAGGGAAGGGAAGGGAAGGGAAGGGACCTCAGAGATCATCAAGTCCAACCTCTCACCCAACACCTAACTAAATCATGGCTTCAAGTGACACATCCAATCTCTTTTTGAACACCTCCAGGGATGGGGACTCCACCACCTCCCTGGGCAGCACAACCCAAGGGCCAATTCCTCTTGCTGGGAAGAACTTTCTCCTCACATCCAGCCTGAATCTCCCCTGGCACAGCTTGAGACTGTGTCCTCTTGTTCTGGTGCTGCTTATCTGGGAGAAGAGCCCAACCCCCAGCTGGCTCCAACCTCCTCTCAGGTAGCTGTAGAGAGCAAGAAGGTCTCCCCTGAGCCTCCTCTTGGTCCTTTGGTGCATGGCAAACCCTTGAGCTTTTCATGTCCTTGCAGGAGGCAGCTCTGAATTATTTATGACCTTCAGAAAGCAAAGGGAGAGAGAACTGAAAACTCAGTTAATGGGAAGGCTTTCAGAGTGTGAATCTCTTTCACAAGTACACTGTGAGGCTCTTTTGGACCTGAAGAGAAAGAGAACCTGGCTGGGAGAGGGTAAAACAAGAATTAAAGCTCCTTGGCACATCAGTTGTAGGAACTTTGTGGCCTGCTGCCTCTGAGCAGGAGGACACCTGGGTGGTCTGGGTCTGGTTTTGTCCACCTGCAAGGTAGCTTTTGTGCTGCATCCCTTTCTTCAGGGTGAGCATCAAAACAGTGAGATGATTCAGAGCTGGCAGAGAATTCAGGCATGGAACTGCTGGAGCAGGTCCAGAGCAGGCCACAAAGGTGATCAGAGGGCTGCAGCACCTTCCCTATGGGGACAGGCTGGGAGAGCTGGGGCTGTTCAGCCTGGGGAAGAGAAGGCTCCAGGGAGACCTCAGAGCAGCCTCCCAGCACAAGAAAGCTGGGGAGGGCTTTGTGCAAGGGCATGCAGTGGCCATGCAGTTCTTGGCCACCTGAGCACACTGCAGGCTCATCTTCAGCTGGCCATCAGTCAGCACAGCCAGGGAGCTTCTCCTCCCCCTCTGCTCTGCCCTGCTGAGACCTCCCCTGCAAGATTGCCTCCAGCTCTGGGCTCCCCAGCTCAGGAGGGACAGGGATCTGCTGCAGAGAGGCCAAGGCAGGGCTGCAAGGATGCTGAAGGGACTGCAGCACTGCCTGGGGAGGAGAGGCTGAGAGCCCTGGGGCTGCTCAGGCTGCAGAGGAGAAGGCTGAGAGGGATCTGATCAATGTCTCTCAAGAGCTGAGGGCTGGGGGTCAGGAGGGAGGGCACAGGGCCAGGCTCTGCTCAGCTGCACCCTGGCATAGGCCAAGGAGCAAGGGATGGAAACTGCAGCCCAGGAGGTTGCAGCTCAGCAGGAGGAGGAACTTCTGCCCTGGGAGGCTCCCAGAGGCCTGCAGCAGGCTGCCCAGAGAGGTTGTGGAGTCTCCTTCTCTCCAGCCCTGTCTGGATGTGTTCTGTGTGACCTGGGCTGGACTCTGTGCTCCTGCTCTGGCAGGGGCTTGGACTGGATGATCTCCAGAGGTCCCTTCCAACCCCTAACACCCCAGGATCCCATTGACCTTCTTGGCCACAAGGGCACATTGCTGCCCCATGGAGAACTCATCCACCAGGACTCCCAGGTCCTTACTAAAGTCCAGAGAGGCATCAACAGCCTTTCCCTCATCTGCCAGGCAGGTCACCTTGTCATAGAAGCAGATCTTGCCTCACTTCAGCTGCAGCTTCAAGGAGATCCTGTAGGAGCACTTAGTAAGTTGGAGGGTGGAGAGCAACAGCTTCCTCAGAGCTGGTTGATGTGGAAGGAGGGGTGGAAGGTTGCTATAGAAGGAGGGGTGGAAAGGTGGATGTGGAAGGAGGGATAGAAGGTTGATGTGGAAGGAGGGATGGAAGGTTGATGTGGAAGGAGGGATGGAAGGTTGATGTGGAAGGAGGGATGGAAGGTTGATGTGGAAGGAGGGATGGAAGGTTGATGTGGAAGGAGGGATGGGAAGGTTGCTGTGGAAGGAGGGGTGGAAGGTTGATGTGGAAGGAGGGGTGGCAAGGTTGATGTGGAAGGAGGGTTGGAAGGTTGATGTGGAAGGAGGGATGGGAAGGTTGCTGTGGAAGGAGGGGTGGAAGGTTGATGTGGAAGGAGGGTTGGAAGGTTGCTGTGGAAGGAGGGATGGAAGGTTGCTGTGGAAGGAGGGGTGGAAAGGTTGATGTGGAAGGAGGGGTGGAAGGTTGATGTGGAAGGAGGGATGGAAGGTTGATGTGGAAGGAGGGATGGAAGGTTGATGTGGAAGGAGGGGTGGAAAGGTTGCTGGGGAAAGAGGGATGGAAAGGTTGATGTGGAAGGAGGGGTGGAAGGTTGCTGTGGAAGGAGGGGTGGAAAGGTTGCTGTGGAAGGAGGGGTGGAAAGGTTGATGTGGAAGGAGCAGCAAATACTCCTAGTCTTAGAGAAGTAACTAACTCTGAAATGCAGTCTTTGCACTCTCAAGGTCAAGTGGTTTGCTGCTTGTCCTGGTGCCAGATGGATGTCCACTCAAAGGTCTAGATTGACAGCTCTGCAGCCCTCACTTCCTCCTTTCCCCAGGGTAATTTGGCAGCAGATTTGACATGACCTGGCCCCAGTGGACTGATTGGGTGTCTGAAGGCAAGAAAGGAGCTTCAAGCAGTTATGTAACAGGAGGGAAGGCAGCAAATTACCTTCAGTGTTTCATCTGCTCATCAAAAGTGTGCTGACAATGTTGTGATGTGAAATTCAGGCTGGGTGTGCTCCTCAAGAGCTGGGTTCTGCCCCCAGCATCAGAGAATCCAGGGGACACCATGGAGATGACCTAAGGAGGGAGAACCTCCCCTGTGGGGCCAGGCTGGGAGAGTTGGGGCTGTGCAGCCTGGAGAAGGGAAGGCTCCAGGGAGACCTTAGAACAGCTTCCAGTACCTGAAGGGCTCCAGGAGAGCTGGGGAGGGACTCTGGACAAGGGCTGGGAGTGCCAGGATGAGGAACAATGGCTTTGAGCTGGGAGAGGGGAGGCTGAGACTGGAGATGAGGAAGGAATTGTTGAGAGTGAGGCTGGGGAGACTCTGGCACAGGCTGCCCAGGGAGGCTGTGGCTGTGCCCTGCCTGGAGGTGTTCAGAGCCAGGCTGGATGAGGCCCTGAGCAGCCTGTGCTGGTGGGAGGTGTCCTGTCCCATGGCAGGAGGTTGGAGCTGGCTGAGCTTTGAGGTCCCTTCCAACCCAAACCATTCTGTGTTTCTATGACTCTGTGTCTCTAGGGATCTTTGACTAGGGATCTATCACTCTAGGGATTTATCACTCTGTGACTCCTTGATTATGAATTTATCATTCTATGGATCTATGACTCTGGATCTGTGACTCCAATGATCTGTGACTCTGTGGATCTATGACTTGCTGCCATGGTTTAGTTGATCAGATGGTGCTGGGTGAGAGGTTGGACTTGATGATCTAGAAGGTCTCTTCCAACCTGGTTAATTCCATTCCATTCCATTCCATTCCATTCCATTCCATTCCATTCCATTCCATTCCATTCCATTCCATTCCATTCCATTCTATTCCATCCCATCCTCTTCTCTTCTCTTCTCTTCTCTTTTCTCTTCTCTTCCCTTCCCTTCCCTTCCCTTCTCTTCTCTTCCCTTCCCTTCCCTTCCCTTCTCTTCTCTTCTCTTCTCTTCTCTTCTCTTCTCTTCTCTTCTCTTCTCTTCTCTTCTCTTCTCTTCTCTTCTCTTCTCTTCTCTTCTCTTCTCTTCCCTTCCCTTCCCTTCCCTTCCCTTCCCTTCCCTTCCCTTCCCTTCCCTTCCCTTCCCTTCCCTTCCCTTCCCTTCCCTTCCCTTCCCTTCCCTTCCCTTCCCTTCCCTTCCCTTCCCTTCCCTTCCCTTCCCTTCCCTTCCCTTCCCTTCCCTTCCCTTCCCTTCCCTTCCCTTCCCTTCCCTTCCCTTCCCTTCCCTTCCCTTCCCTTCCCGTCCCTTCCCTTCCCTTCCCTTCCCTTCCCTTCCCTTCCCTTCCCTTCCCTTCCCTCCCCTCCCCTCCCCTCCCCTCCCCTCCCCTCCCCTCCCCTCCCCTCCCCTCCCCTTCCATCCCATCCCATCCCATCCTATCCTATCCTATCCTATCCTACTCCATTCCATTCCATTCCATTCCATCCTATCCTATCCTGTCCTATCCTATCCTATCCTGTTCCACCCCACCCCATCCCACCCCACCCCACCCCACCCCATCCCATCCGTGCTTGCTGAGCCTTTGGGGCTGTGTGCCTGTGCCCTGTGCCGCTCCGTGAGGCTCTGGGGAGCTGTCCCTCGCTGGGTGGAAGCAGAGGTTCCACACTCTGCTGAGCATAGCCAGAAGCCTGTTAAAAGGAAAGCTGTGTTCCAGGCAGCTCTGGGAGCTGGTGGGGATCGTCTCACAGGAGCTGTGGGCTGTGCAGAGTCTGACCACCACAAGGGAGTGCAGAAATGCTGCTGGGGGAATAACTCCCAGCTCTCTGCCCTGCGAGGAGCAGTGCCTCCCACTGGGCAGGTGCCTGTGTGCCTGCAGCTCCTCTGTGGGAATCGTGCTTGCTGCTGTGTGGGCAGCTGGAGGAACAGCTGGAAACCCATGGAGGGCCTGTTGTGACAAGGGAGGGAATGGTTTAAACTCATCCAGCCTGGCCTTGAGCACCTCCAGGCAGGAGGCAGCCACAGCCTCCCTGGGCAGCCTGTGCCAGAGTCTCCCCAGCCTCACTCTCAACAATTCCTTCCTCATCTCCACTCTCAATCTCCTCTCTCCCAGCTCAAAGCCATTGTTCCTCAGCCTGGCACACTGCACCCTGGCCAAGAGACCCTCCCCAGCTCTCCTGGAGCCCTTTCAGGTACTGGAAGGCTGCTTCAAGGTCTCCCTGGAGCCTTCTCTTCTCCAGGCTGCACAGCCCCAACTCTCCCAGCCTGGCCCCACAGGGGAGGTTCTCAGCCCTCTGATCATCTCTGACCATCTGAGCACCCTCCTGGTGCAGAACTTGTTCCTCATATCCAGTCCAAATCTGCTCTGCTTTAGCTTGAAGCCACTTCCCCTTGTCTTGTCCCTGCAGGCCTCTCTCCATCCTTCTTGTAGCCCCTTCTGGTACTGGAAGGATGCTATCAGGTCTCTCTGGAGCCTTCTCTGCTCCAGGCTGAACACCCCCAGCTTCCTCAGATCTCTCCTGCCCAGGTCTGCCATCTGTGACAGGAGGACCATCACTGTGTCTTCCCTTCCCCCTGAGCAGGAGCAGAGAAGCCATGGTGGGTGCATGGGGCAGTCCCTTCTTGGAACAGAGGTTTGACCTGGCCAGGGACTCTTTTATTTTTCCTTATAGGGATTCAGGGAGAGCCACTCTGAAACTGGAACATGAGGAGGAAGAGAATGAAGAACAGTGCACTGGAGGTGTTCATAGCCCCCTGAGAACTGCAGTGGAATCACAGAATCATAGAATGGCTTAGGATGGAAGAGACCTCAGAGATCATCTACTCCAACCCCTCTGCTATGGGCCCCTGCCCATGGACACCTTCCTAGTGGACACCTTCCACTAGCCCAGATTGTACAAGGTCTCATCCAGCCTGGCTTTGAACACCTCAGAGTCATCTACCCAAGGGGAGGACATAGAATCATAGAGTCACAGAACTGTCAGGGCTGGAAGGGACCTCAAGGCTCAGCCAGTCCCAGCCCCCTGCCATGGGCAGGGACACCTCACACCACAGCAGGTTGCTCACAGCCACCTCCAGCCTGGCTGCAAACACCTCCAGGCAGGAGGCTTCCACCACCTCCCTGGGCAGCCTGGGCCAGGCTCTCACCACCCTCCTGGGCAACAACTTCTTCCTCACAGCCAATCTCAAGCTCCCCACTTCTACTTCTGCTCCATCCCCCCCAGTCCTATCCCTCCCTGACCCCCTCCAAAGTCCCTCCCCAGCTTGCTTGCAGCCCCCTGCAGCTCCTGGAAGGCCACCAGAAGGTCTCCTGGGAGCCTTCTCCTCTGCAGCCTGCACAACCCCAACTCTCTCAGGCTGTCTGCAGAGCAGAGCAGCTCCAGCCCCTCCATGAGGTGAGGGAAGCTCTTAGTGAGTGGTTTCAAGTGCCTGACAAACAGAAACCTGGCTTGTGAGGGGAACAATCTCAATCAGTTTGGGGCCTGTTCTTTGTCACTCCTCTGCCAGGAAGCTTTCTCCATCACCTTTCAGAGGGCTTCTGCCCCTCAGCCACGTGGATACCCAGCACAAAGTGTGTGGCATTTGTCTGGAAGTTTGCTGGGTTCCTTTTTTCCCCTTCAGTTAGCAAGATGCTTGTGGTTGGGAGGTTGGGAGTGCAGCTCCTACTCCTGCTCTGTGTTTTGCACAGTGAAGTAGAAAATGTCACCTTGTTTTGGGTTCTCCCCTGTCACATTGATGAGGATGGTTCTGGAGAAGGGCAGAATGATCTTTAGCAGCAGAAAGCCACAATGGATGTGAGCCACAAGGGATGGAAACTGCAGCCCAGGAGGCTGCAGCTCAGCAGGAGGAGGAACTTCTGCCCTGGGAGGCTCCCAGAGGCCTGGAGCAGGCTGCCCAGAGAGGTTGTGGAGTCTCCTGCTCTGGAGCCTTCCCAGCCCTGCCTGGATGTGTTCTGTGTGACCTGGGCTGGATTCTGTGCTCCTGCTCTGGCAGGGGGTTGGACTGGATGACCTCTTTGGGTCCCTTCCAACCCCTGACATGCTGTGAGCTGTGATCCTGTGCTTCCTGAAGCCTTCATGCTCTGCAGGCAGCACAAGGAATGGTTCAGCCTGGATGTTGGTATCAAATCCAGAATACAGAATTAACCAGGTTGGAAAAGACCTCAGAGCTCATCAAGTCCAACCTATCACCCAACACCATCTGAGCAACTCAACCATGGAACCAAGAGCCTCATCCAGGCTCTTCCCAAACACCTCCAGGGATGGGGACTCCACCACCTCCCTGGGCAGCACATTCCAATGGGCAATCCCCCTTGCTGGGAAGAATTTCTTCCTCACCTCCAGCCTGAACCTCCCCTGGCACAGCTTGAGACTGTGTCCTCTTGTTCTGCTGCTGGCTGCCTGGCAGAAGAGCCCAATCCCCACCTGGCTCCAACCTCCCTTCAGGGAGTTGCAGAGAGCAAGAAGGTCTCCCCTGAGCCTCCTCTTCTGCAGGCTAAGCAACCCCAGCTCCCTCAGCCTCTCCTAAACTGGGGAGAAGGTTGGACTGGATGAGCTCTGAAGTCTCATCCAAGCAGAGGTTTTCTCTCATTCTCTGATTCTGTGAATGTGCTCTCTCCAATATTCAGAGGATCTCCACCAGGTACCCACCAGGATGAGGAGCTCAGCTTTTACTGAAGGTCTAATGCTTGCTTCTGAGAAGGACAGATTCAGTTGGATGCTAGGAAGAAGTTGTTGCCCAGGAGGGTGGTGAGAGCCTGGCCCAGGCTGCCCAGGGAGGTGGTGGAAGCCTCCTGCCTGGAGGTGTTTGCAGCCAGGCTGGAGGTGGCTGTGAGCAACCTGCTGTGGTGTGAGGTGTCCCTGCCCATGGCAGGGGGTTGGGGCTGGCTGAGCCTTGAGGTCCCTTCCAACCCTGACAACTCTGTGATTCTGTGACTGATTGTAACAGACTTTGAGTTCAGCTCTGTGTCAGCCCAGGTGGCCAGGAAGGTCAACAGCCTCCTGGCCTGGATCAGCCATGCTGGGGCCAACAGGAGCAGGGAGGTTGTGGTGCCCCTGCACTCAACACTTGAGAGGCTACATCTCAAATCCTGGGTTCAGTTTGGGCTCTTCACTCCTAGCAGGACATTGAGAGGCTGCAGCAGGGCCAGGGAAGGGCAACAAAGCTGGGGAAGGGTCTGGAGAAGAGGGCTGGGGAGGAGCAGCTGAGGGAGCTGGGGGTGGTGAGCCTGGAGGAGAGGAGGCTGAGGGAGACCTCCTTGCTCTCTGCAGCTCCCTGAGAGGAGGTTGGAATGAGGTAGGGGTTGGGCTCTGCTCCCTGATGTTAGGAGATAGAAGGAGAGGCAATGGCCTGAAATTGTGCCAGGGGAGGCTCAGGTTGGAGCTGAGGAACAATTTCTTTGCTGCCAGAGTGGTCAGGGACTGGCAGAGGCTGCCCAGGGAGGTGGTGGAGTCCCCATGCCTGGAGGTGTCCAAGAACCCTGTGGCCATGGCACTTGGGGCCATGGTTTGGTGGCCCTGGTGGGGTTGGGTTGATGTTGGCCTGGATGACCTTGGAGGCTTTCTCCAACCCAAACAGTTCTCTGATTCCACCTTTGATGCTTGCCTGGTGCTTTGCAGTGGATCCAAGTTGTGCTGCCCCTGCAGTTCTGTGGCTGCTGGCATGGTTAGAGGCAGTTGCTGAGCTGGTGCCAGGAGCAAGCAAAAGGTGCTGCCAGGATGACTTAGGGTTCCTCTTGCTCAGGAGGAGCTCAGAGGTATCACTGAGCTTAACCTCCCTCAGCAGCTGCTGGCCACAGCACTTGATCTGAAACTCAGAGCCTATTTATCAGTGGGAAGTGGAGCAGGGAAACTCTCTGAGAGTTGTACCTTGAAGTGGATGGAGGCAGAAGGCAGGCAGTGGTCTGAGGCACTCATTAAAGACTGAGGCATATGTCAAAGGCAATGAAAGTGATGAGGCTGCTGCTGTGCATGGCATTGTTAGGAAAATTAGGGCTGGAGAGGAGATGCAGAGCAGGAGGACAGCTCTGGGGCATGGCAGACACAGGTTGATTAAAGCTGGAGTCCAGGCAGTAGCTGTTCACAGATCACAGGATGTCAGGGGTTGGGAGGGACCAAAGTGATCATAGAATCATAGTCACAGAGTCAGTAAGGTTGGGAAAGACCTCAGAGATCATCAAGCCCAAGCTGTCACCCAACACCTCCTGACAACTAAGCCATGGCTCCAAGTGCCACATCCAAGCCCCTCTTGAACACCTCCAGGCACAGGGACTCCACCACCTCCCTGGGCAGCACATCCCAATGGCCAATTCCTCTTGCTGGGAAGAACTTTCTCCTCACCTCCAGCCTGAACCTCCCCTGGCACAGCTTGAGACTGTGTCCTCTTGTTCTGCTGCTGCTTGCCTGGGAGAAGAGCCCAAGCCCCACCTGGCTCCAGCCTCCCTTCAGGCAGTTGCAGAGAGCAAGAAGGTCTCCCCTGAGCCTCCTCTTCTTCATCATCAAGATCTTCCAGCCCAACCCCCTGCCAGAGCAGGAGCACAGAATCCAGCCCAGGTCACACAGAACACATCCAGCCAGGGCTGGGAAGGCTCCAGGGAAGGAGACTCCACAACCTCTCTGGGCAGCCTGCTCCAGGCCTCTGGGAGCCTCCCAGGGCAGAAGTTCCTCCTCCTGCTGAGCTGCAACCTCCTGGGCTGCAGTTTCCATCCCTTGCTCCTTGGCCTATGCCAGGGTGCAGCTGAGCAGAGCCTGGCCCTGTGCCCTCCCTCCTGACCCCCAGCCCTCAGCTCTTGAGAGACATTGATCAGATCCCTCTCAGCCTTCTCCTCTGCAGCCTGAGCAGCCCCAGGGCTCTCAGCCTCTCCTCCCCAGGCAGTGCTGCAGTCCCCTGATCATCCTCTCAGCCCTTTACTGGACCTGGAGCTGATGGAGAGGGTCCAGAGGGAGGCCATGAAAATGCTCAGGGGGTTGGAGCAGCTGAGGACAGGCTGAGGGAGCTGGGGGTGTCCAGCATGGAGAAGAGAAGGCTCTGGGGAGACCTAACAGCAGCCTGCCAGTACCTGGGGGGGGCTGAGAGAAGGATGGAGGGAGAGTGTTTGCAAAGGCCTGCAGGGACAGGACAAGGGGCAGTGGTTTGAAACAGAGCAGGGGAGATTTAGGTTGGACAGCAGGAGGAGGGTCTGCACTGTGAGGCTGGGGAGACACTGGAAGAGGATGCCCAGGGAGGCGCTTGAGGCTTCATCATTGGAGACATTCAGGATCAAGCTTGCTGTGGCCTTGGGCAGCCTGCTGTAGCTGGAGATGTCCCTGCTGGCTGCAGGGGGGTTGGTCAAGATGATTTTTGAGGTCCCTTCCTGCCTGATGCAGTCTGTGGAGCTGTGACGGTTTGCGAACCAGGCAACGCCAGGCTCCCATTCACTTCCTCACCCTGCCACCTAGTGGGCTTGGCGAGCTGGGGCCGGCTGGCCTGGGCAGCCTGGGGACGAGAGCAGAGCATCCTCCAAGTGCTTTGGCCAGGCTGCTGATCACACAATCATAGAGCCACAGAAGGGACCTCAAGGCTCAGCCAGCCCCAACCCCCTGCCATGGGCAGGGACACCTCACACCACAGCAGGTTGCTCACAGCCACCTCCAGCCTGGCTGCAAACACCTCCAGGCAGGAGGCTTCCACCACCTCCCTGGGCAGCCTGGGCCAGGCTCTCACCACCCTCCTGGGCAACAACTTCTTCCTCACAGCCAATCTCAAGCTCCCCACTTCTACTTCTGCTCCATCCCCCCCAGTCCTATCCCTCCCTGACCCCCTCCAAAGTCCCTCCCCAGCTTGCTTGCAGCCCCCTGCAGCTCCTGGAAGGCCACCAGAAGGTCTCCTGGGAGCCTTCTCCTCTGCAGCCTGCACAACCCCAACTCTCTCAGGCTGTCCACAGAATGTTAGGAGCTGGAAGGGACCTTGAAAGCTCATCCAGTCCTGTGTCCAGTTCTGGGCTCCTCAGGTTAGGAAAGATGTTGAGATGCTGGAAGGTGTCCAGAGAAGGGCAAGGAGGCTGGGGAGGGGTCTGGGGCACAGCCCTGGGAGGAGAGGCTGAGGGAGCTGGGGTTGCTTAGCCTGCAGAAGAGGAGGCTCAGGGGAGACCTTCTTGCTCTCTGCAACTGCCTGAAGGGAGGTTGGAGCCAGGTGGGGGTTGGGCTCTTGTGCCAGGCACCCAGCCCCAGAACAAGAGGACACAGTCTGAAGCTGTGCCAGGGGAGGTTTAGGCTGGAGGTGGGGAAGAAATTCTTCCCAGCAAGAGGAATTGGCCATTGGGATGTGCTGGGTGAGAGGTTGGACTTGATGATCTCTGAGGTCTTTTCCAACCTGGTTTATTCTATTCCATTCCATTCCTCTCCCTCTCCTCTCCCTCTCCTCTCCCTCTCCTCTCCCTCTCCTCTCCCTCTCCTCTCCCTCTCCTCTCCCTCTCCTCTCCCTCTCCTCTCCCTCTCCTCTCCCTCTCCTCTCCCTCTCCTCTCCCTCTCCTCTCCCTCTCCTCTCCCTCTCCTCTCCCTCTCCTCTCCCTCTCCTCTCCCTCTCCTCTCCCTCTCCTCTCCCTCTCCTCTCCCTCTCCTCTCCCTCTCCTCTCCCTCTCCTCTCCCTCTCCTCTCCCTCTCCTCTCCCTCTCCTCTCCCTCTCCTCTCCCTCTCCTCTCCCTCTCCTCTCCCTCTCCTCTCCCTCTCCTCTCCCTCTCCTCTCCTCTTCCATTCCATCCTATGAAGAGGACAATAACCTCTGTCTCTCTCCAGGCTGACAGAGCTTCCCTCCTCCTCGTGAAAGCAGCTGGCACCTTCTCAGAGGCAAGGGTGGGAGAGAGAGCTCTTGGGCCTGCAGCATCACCAGAAGTAGTGACTGCATGCAGTGATAGCTTGTGACAGTGATGGACAGGAGAAAACAACTCAGTTAATAGCAAAGCACAGTGGGGGTTGCTTGGATTTGTTCTGCTGCTGTGCAGGAGGTAGGAAACATTCCCTCTCTGCACTGTGGTTTGGTCTCCTCCTTAATTTTGGTGAAGAAATGAGAGATGTGAGGAATCCTCTAACTTCAGCTCCCCCTTGGGTGCTGGCAGAACTCCTTCTTGCTTGGGTGCAAGGCAGGAGTCTCATGGCAGAGGCAGCAGGTCCACTGCCTGAAAACTGGAGGATGCCTTTGGGCACAGAAGGGACCTCCAGAGGTTGAATCCAACCCCCCCTGCCAAAGCAGGACCAGCCAGGGCAGGGCACACAGGAACACATCCAGATGGGGCTTGAAAGTCTCCAGAGCAGGAGACTCCACAACCCCTGTGGGCAGCCTGCTCCAGGGCCCCAGCAGCCTCACAGTGAATTTTTTCCTCACAGAATCAGCCAGGTTGGAAAAGACCTCAGAGATCATCTGTGTCCACTTCTGGGCTGCTCAGGTCATGAAGGACATTGAGAGACTTGAAGGTGTCCAGAGAAGGGCAAGGAGGCTGGGGAGGGGTCTGGGGCACAGCCCTGGGAGGAGAGGCTGAGGGAGCTGGGGTTGCTTAGCCTGCAGAAGAGGAGGCTCAGGGGAGACCTTCTTGCTCTCTGCAACTCCCTGAAGGGAGGTTGGAGCCAGGTGGGGGTTGGGCTCTTCTGCCAGGCAAGCAGCAGCAGAACAAGAGGACACAGTCTCAAGCTGTGCCAGGGGAGGTTCAGTCTGGAGGTGAGGAGAAAGTTCTTCCCAGCAAGAGGAATTGGCCCTTGGGATGTGCTGCCCAGGGAGGTGGTGGAGTCCCTGTGTCTGGAGGTGTTCCAGAGGGGATTGGATGTTTCACTTGGTGCCATGGTTGAGTTGATCAGATGGTGCTGGGTGAGAGGTTGGACTTGATGATCTCTGAGATCTTTTCCAACCTGGTCTATTCCATTCCATTCCATTCCATTCCATTCCATTCCATTCCATTCTATTCTATTCTATTCCATTCCATTCTATTCTATTCTATTCTATTCTATTCTATTCTATTCTATTCTATTCTATTCTATTCTATTCCATTCCATTCCATTCCATTCCATTCCATTCCATTCCATTTTAACACCTAACACCTCCTGACAACTAAACCATGGCTCCAAGCACCCCATCCAGTCTCTTCCTAAACACCTCCAGGGATGGGGACTCCACCACCTCCCTGGGCAGCACATCCCAAGGGCCAATTCCTCTTGCTGGGAAGAACTTTCTCCTCAGCTCCAGCCTGAACCTCCCCTGGTACAGCTTGAGACTGTGTCCTCTTGTTCTGCTGCTGGGTGCCAACCTCATATTGAGGTGGAACCTCCTGGGTTCCAATTTGTGTCCCTGGTGCCTTGTCCTGTCACAGGGCACCACTGGTGAGAGCCTGGCCTCTCCTTGCCCCCCACCCTGCAGATATTTATAGGCATTGATGAGATCTCCTCTCAGCCTCCTCTTCTCCAGGCTCAACAGCCCCAGGGCTCTCAGCCTTTCTTCATCACACAGAGGTTCCACTCCCTTCAGCATCCTTGTAGCCTCTGCTGGACACTCTCCAGTACATCCCTGTCCCTCTGGAACTGTGGATCAAAGGATCACTGTGTGCTTCCTGCTGTCTTCATGGGGAAGTGAGTAGAGGAGGCTTAGCCAAGCTGCTTTGGCTAGCAAAGAGTGAGATGGACTGAGGAGCCATAGTGCTTCTGTGTGTGTCTCTGACCAGGTCATTCACACCTGCTCCTGAACTAAAGTGGCTTCCCTTTGTCCCTGTGTGTGACTGACCAGGTCATTCACACCTGCTCCTGAACTGAAGTGGCTTCCCTGTGTCTCTGTGTGTCACTGAGCAGGTCATTCACACCTGCTCCTGAACTGAAGTGGCTTCCCTGTGTCTCTGTGTGTCACTGAGCAGGCCATTCACACCTGCCCCTGAACTGAAGTGGCTTCCCTGTGTCTCTGTGTGTCTCTGAGCAGGTCATTCACACCTGCTCCTGAACTGAAGTGGCTTCCCTGTGTCTCTGTGTGTCACTGAGCAGGTCATTCACACCTGCCCCTGAACTGAAGTGGCTTCCCTGTGTCTCTGTGTGACTGACCAGGTCATTCACACCTGCTCCTGAACTGAAGTGGCTTCCCTGTGTCCCTGTGTGTGACTGAGCAGGTCATTCACACCTGCTCCTGAACTGAAGTGGCTTCCCTGTGTCTCTGTGTGTCACTGAGCAGGTCATTCACACCTGCCCCTGAACTGAAGTGGCTTCCCTGTGTCTCTGTGTGTCACTGAGCAGGTCATTCACACCTGCTCCTGAACTGAAGTGGCTTCCCTGTGTCTCTGTGTCACTGACCAGGTCATTCACACCTGCTCCTGAACTGAAGTGGCTTCCCTGTGTCCCTGTGTGACTGACCAGGCCATTCACACCTGCTCCTGAACTGAAGTGGCTTCCCTGTGTCTCTGTGTGTCACTGAGCAGGTCATTCACACCTGCTCCTGAACTGAAGTGGCTTCCCTGTGTCTCAACTACACAGCTGACATCAGGGAGCTTGTTGCACTCCATGGGCCTGATGGAGCCGGTCCAGAGGAGGCCATGAGAATGAGCAGGGGGTTGGAGCAGCTCTGCTCTGAGGACAGGCTGAGGGAGCTGGGGGTGTGCAGCCTGGAGAAGAGGAGGCTCCAGGGAGACCTAATAGCAGCCTGCCAGTACCTGAAGGGGGCTACAAGAAGGCTGGAGAGAGACTGTTTGCAAGGGCCTGCAGGGACAGGATGAGAGGCAATGGCTTTGAGCTGGAGAAGAGCAGATTGAGATTGGATGTGAGGAACAAGTCCTGCACCAGGAGGGTGCTGGAACACTGCAGCAGGTTGCCCAGGGAGGTGGTTGAGACTCCATCCCTGGAGATATCCAAGGTGAAGCTGGACAGGTCCCTGGGCAACCTGATCTAGTTGGGGATGTCCCTGCTGAGTGCAGGGGGCTGCACTGGGTGAGCTTTGGAGGTCCCCTCCAACCCAGACCATTCCAAGGCCTACTTTGGGGTTGCAGGGGGGCTGGGAGAGAAGAGAAGAGAAGAGAAGAGAAGAGAAGAGAAGAGAAGAGAAGAGAAGAGAAGAGAAGAGAAGAGAAGAGAAGAGAAGAGAAGAGAAGAGAAGAGAAGAGAAGAGAAGAGAAGAGAAGAGAAGAGAAGAGAAGAGAAGAGAAGAGAAGAGAAGAGAAGAGAAGAGAAGAGCAGAGCAGTGGCTGCTGTTGGAAATCCCTGCAGCACTAACACCTCTCTGCTCCATCAAGGCTCCCCAGCCTGCCCAGCACACCAGAGGGTGCTTACCAAGCATGCCTCAGCATCACCTGTTCAATTCATGCCTGGCTGGCAGGGAGTGCAGCCCACAGAGTGCCTTCCCCTGGAATCTACTTGGAATGTTCATCTCTTGGATGTGAGGAACAAGCTCTGCACCAGGAGGGTGGTGGAACACTGCAGCAGGTTGCCCAGGGAGGTGGTTGAGGCTCCATCCCTGGAGATATCCCAGGTGAAGCTGGACAGGGCCCTGGGCAACCTGATCTATTTGGGGATGTCCTTGCTGAGTGCAGAGGAGGTTGGACTGGGTGAGCTTTGGAGGCTCCTTCCAGCCTGGAGTATTCTATGATGCTATGAAAGGGAAAGGAGATGCTAAAATATTGCATTTAAAACTCAGTGCAGAAGCTCAGCAAGAACCTCCTTAAACATGGAGGAGCAAGGAGCAAAGCCTGCTGCTGGGTGCCTGCTGCTGGGTGCCTGCTGCTGGGTGCCTGCTGCTGGGTGCCTGCTGCTGGGTGCCTGCTGCCATCCAAGCCCTGCCTTGCTCTGTCAGGAGGAGCAAGGGGGGTGTGGGTGAAATGAGCTCATGGCTTGCCTGCAAACCAGAAGCATCCTTTCTGCTCCCATTTCACAGCAGCCCTTCCTGGGGGGAGACTGCCAACAGTTTTTCCATGCTAGCAATGATTATCTTGATCCACAGAAGCAGCACTGCCTGGCCAGGGCTGGGGCCCAGCACTCACAGACCCGGCAGAGGAACTGCAAAGGGCTCAGGGGCTGTGGAGAGGTGGGGTGAAAGGGGAGAGAGGAGAGCCAGCTGGCTGGGAGAGGTTTGCTCCAGCTGAGACCTGGAGCCCCCTGTTCAAAGGTCTCCCCTTCTCAGCAGGGGCTGGAAGCCACACTGGAGTGCTTTGTGCAAGGTCTGTCTGGTTTGCCTCAGGAGTGCTCAGGGGGGCAGAGATCAACTCAGCCCAGGAGGCAAAACAGCTGGAAAAAGGAGTTTGAGTAGCTGACAGCCTAAGGAAGAAGGAGATGCACCTCAAAGCCTGGGCTCAGTGCTGGGCTCCTGCCTCCCAGCAGGACCTTGAGAGGCTGCAGCAGGGCCAGGGAAGGGCAAGGAAGCTGGGGAAGGGTCTGGAGAAGAGGGCTGGGGAGGAGCAGCTGAGGGAGCTGGGGGTGGTGAGCCTGGAGCAGAGGAGGCTGAGGGAGACCTCCTTGCTCTCTGCAGCTCCCTGCAAGGAGGCTGGAGCCAGCTGGGGCTTGGGCTCTGCTCCCTAGTCTCAGGTGATAGGAGAGGCAATGGCCTGAAATTGTGCCAGGGGAGGGTTTATGTTGGAGAGGAGGAACAATTTCTTCACTGCCAGGGTGGTCAGGGATTGGCAGAGGCTGCCCAGGGAGGTGGTGGAGTCCCCATGCCTGGAGGTGTTCAGGCCATGGCCCTTGGGGCCAGGGTTTGGTGGCCCTGGTGGGGTTGGGTTGCTGTTGGCCTGGATGAGCTTGGAGGGCTTTGGCCACCCAATTCTATGCCATCTGTTTAATTTCTTTCCACCCCCTTTCCTTTCCCAGCTGTCTGCTGCTCAGCTTGGCAGGGGCAGGAGCAGGAGCTGTGCCTCGATGCTGTCCCTTTCAGAGGCACCGAGGCTGCCTGCTGGCTCTCGCTCCCTGCACCACAGCCCAGGGCCACCAGTATCACAGTGTCACAGAATCACCAAGGCTGCAGGAGACCTCAAAGATCACCAAGTCCAACCTGGCACCACAGAGCTCATAACTAAACCATGGCACCAAGTGCCACATCCAATCCCCTCTTGAACACCTCCAGGGATGGGGACTCCACCACCTCCCTGGGCAGCACATTCCAATGGCTAACAACTCTCTCTGGGAAGAACTTTCTCCTCCCCTCCAGCCTAAACCTCCCCTGGCACAGATTGAGACTGTGTCCTCTTGTTCTGCTGCTGGCTGCCTGGCAGAAGAGCCCAACCCCCACCTGGCTCCAACCTCCCTTCAGGCAGTTGCAGAGAGCAAGAAGGTCTCCCCTGAGCCTCCTCTTCTGCAGGCTAAGCAACCCCAGCTCCCTCAGCCTCTCCTCCCAGGGCTGTGCTCCAGACCCCTCCCCAGCCTCCTTGCCCTTCTCTGGACACCTTCAAGTCTCTCAATGTCCTTCTTGAGCTGAGGAGCCCAGAGCTGGACACAGGACTCCAGGGGTGGCCTCAGCAGTGCTGAGCACAGGGCACAAGGACTTCCCTGCTCCTGCTGGCCACACTCTGCCTGCTGCAGGCCAGGATGCCCTTGGCCTTCTTGGCCCCCTGGGCACACTGCTGGCTCATGTTTAGGCAGCTGTCAATCAGCACCCCCAGGTCCCTCTCTGCCTGGCTGCTCTCAGCCACTCTGTCCCCAGCCTGCAGCACTGCCTGGGGTTGCTGTGGCCAAAGTGCAGCCCCTGGCACTTGGACTTGTTCAATGCCATCCTGTTGGCCTCTGCCCATCTGCCCAGCCTGGCAAGGTCCCTCTGCAGAGCCCTTCAGCCCTCTAACTGACCAACCTCTGCTCCCAGCTTGCTGTCATCTGCAAACTTGCTAATGACTGACTCAACCCCCTCATCCATGTCATCAATGAAGATGTTAAAGAGGCTGGGGCCCAGCACTGCTCCCTGGGGCACACCACTGGTGCCTGGCTGCCAGCTGGCTGTGGCACCATTCACCACCCCTCTCTGGGCTCAGCCTCCAGCCAGTTCCTAACCCAGCTCAGAGAGCTGCTGTCCCAGCCAGGGGCTGACAGCTTGGCCAGGAGTTTGCTGTGGGGGATGGTGTCAAAGGCCTTGCTGAGGTCCAGGCAGAGCACATCCCCAGCCTGCCCCACACCCAGCAGCCCCCGAGGCGTGCCCTGCGTCCCAGCAGATGGAGCCCTTGCGGAGCCTTCCCCTCCTCAGCCGCCGCTCAGCGCAGCCCTGCTGAGCAAGCAGCCTGCAGGCAGCTGAAAGGCAAAGGGCAGTGGGGCAAGGAGGAAAGAGCAACAGCTGGAAGTGGTTTCTTTGCAGAAGATAAAGACATTGCCACACGGGGCCAGCAGAGAGGCCAGCAACTGTCCCACTGAATCCTCTGCACTTAACAGCCTGGCAGGGCTTGGAGCAGTCAGTTTAGACCTGAGCCTGGTGCTTCATCCCTGCCAGGGATGTAAGGAAGAGGCTGCAGGCTGCTGGACCATGAGCTAACAGCAGAGTCTGAACTCTGCTCCTGGGGCACCACAGTAAAGCTTCAACATGGTTCACCCCAGGCCTGCAACCAAACTGAATGTCCTTCCTTCTGCTCTTGGCTCTCCCTTCCCTGCACTTCAAGCACAGCCAGGATGCTTTCCACACAACCAACCTCCCTTCCCTCCTTCCTTCTTTCCTTCCCTCCTTCCTTCCCTCCTTCCCTCCTTCCCTCCTTCCTTCCGAGTTCCTTCCTTCCTTCTTTCCTTCCTTCCTTCCCTCCTTCCCTCCTTCCTTCCTTCCTTCCCTCCTTCCCTCCTTCCTTCCCTCCTTCCTTCCCTCCTTCCCTCCTTCCTTCCCTCCTTCCTTCCTTCCTTCCTTCCTTCCTTCCTTCCTTCCTTCCTTCCTTCCTTCCTTCCTTCCTTCCTTCCTTCCTTCCTTCCTTCCTTCCTTCCTTCCTTCCTTCCTTCCTTCCTTCCTTCCTTCCTTCCTTCCTTCCTTTCTGCCTTCCTTCCTTCCAAGTTTCTTCCTTCCCTCCTTCCTTCCTTCCTTCCTTCCCTCCTTCCTTCCTTTCTTCCTTCCTTCCCTCCTGCCTTCCTTCCGTCTTCCCTCCTTCCTTCCTTCCTTCCTTCCTTCCTTCCTTCCTTCCTTTGTTATTTCCTGTAATCCTTCCTTCCTTCCCTCTTTCCTTTCTTCCTTCCTTCCTTCCTTCCTTCCATCCTTCCCTCCTTCCCTCCTTCCTTCCCTCCTTCCTTCCTTCCTTCCTTCCTTCCTTCCTTCCTTCCTTCCTTCCTTCCTTCCTTCCTTCCTTCCTTCCTTCCTTCCTTCCTTCCTTCCTTCCTTCCTTCCTTCCTTCCTTCCTTCCTTCCTTCCTTCCTTCCTTTCTGCCTTCCTTCCTTCCAAGTTCCTTCCTTCCTTCCCTCCTTCCTTCCTTCCGAGTTCCTTCCTCTCTTTCTCTTTCTTTTTCCCTTTCTCCCTTTCTCCCTTTCGTTCATCAAAATAAGGCCAAAGAAATGTTGGAACAGGTTACCCAGGGAGGTGGTGCAGGTCTCACAGTCTCACAGTCTCACTAAGGTTGGAAGAGACCTTGAGGATCATCAAGTCCAACCTGGCTCCACAGACTTCATGACTAGGCCATGGCACCAAGTGCCACGTCCAATCCCCTCTGGAACACCTCCAGGGATGGGGACTCCACCACCTCCCTGGGCAGCATCTCATCCCTGGAGACATCCAAAATCAAATTTGATGTGGCCCTGAGCATCCTGATCTAGCTGGAGCTGTCTGTGCTGACGGCAGGGGCAATGGGCAAGGACCTAGAACTGTCTGCCACAGCAGCATCCCAGCTGATACCTGCCTGTGCCTCTCTCTGCTAGTGGATGCTGACAACCATCCCCTCAGGGCAAAACGAGGAGCCAGGGCTTGTGCCATTAACCACAGAACTCATGCAACATTTTGCTGCTTTTTTGGGGTGTGTGTGAGTGTGAAATTCCTTTGGGTAAGCCTGGCTGGGAAGGCTGCTGCTCAGCATAAGCAGATGCAGGCTGGAAGGTGCTTGTTAGGCAATGCTAATGAGGAGCTGGCCTGGATGTGCTGTGTGGTGCTGGTGGGGAAAGGACCTTTTGCAAGGGGAAGGGATTTGATGCAAGTGAATGCATGCAAATGTGCCTCCTGAGCTGCTTCACAGGAGGCTCCAGGAGGTTTGTGCCTAGACTACCTAACAAAGCTGTGTTACAGCACATGGCACTGAGTGGGGTGGCAGTGTTGATCTGCTTCAGGGCAAGGAGGCTCAGCAGAGGGCTCTGGTCAGGCTGGAGCCATGGGCTGAGGTCAGCTGAGTGAGGTTTAACAAAGCCAAGAGCTGGGTCCTGCCCTTGGCTCACAACAACCCCAGGAAGGCTCCAGGCTGGGGGCAGAGTGGCTAAGGAGGACTCTCTCATGCACTGTGTGTTGAAGAACATCTCCTTGCTCCCCTGCCTGGCTCCCCAGGCCTCTCCTGAGCTTCAGAACCCCCTGCAGCAGCTGTGCAGAGCTGCTGGCAGCTCCAATGGCTGCTGAGCTCCTCTGGGGAAGGCTCTCCCTCAGAATGCCCTCAAACTGGGCTGCTCCCTCCCCAGCTCAATGCCAATCCTCTGCTCTTTGGGCTTCAGCTGAGTCCTGGGTTTGTAAATGTCACTGGGAAGAGGCTGGGGATCCATGGGCTGAGGTCAGCTGAGTGAGGTTTAACTGAGCCAAGAGCTGGGTCCTGCCCTTGGCTCTCAACAGCCCCAGGAAGGCTCCAGGCTGGGGCAGAGGGGCTGCAAAGTGCCCAGCAGGAAAGGTGCTGAGTGCCAGCAGCTGGAGAGGAGCCAGGGGGTGCCCAGCTGGGCAAGGAGGCCACCAGCAGCCTGGCCTGCAGCAGCAATGCTGTGGGCAGCAGGAGCAGGGCAGGGATTGTGCCCCTGGGCTGGGCACTGCTGAGGCCACCGCTTGAGGCTGGGAAGAGACTCTTGATAAGGGCTTGTGGTGAGAGGGCAGTGAGCTAAGATGTTGAGCAAATATTTCCTCAGGAGCCTGTGTGCAGAGTGCTGTCAGCTGGTATTTATAGCAGCTTGTCCTTGGGGTAGCTGCTACACTGCCTCTGGTCTGGAGTGTAGAGCCATGGAGTTGTCTGGGGGGGAAAAGTCCTCCAGGATCATCCAGGCCAACATCAGCCCAACCCCACCATGGCCACCAAACCCTGCCCCAAGGGCCATGGCCACAGGGTTCATGAACACCTCCAGGCATGGGGACTCCACCACCTCCCTGGGCAGCCTCTGCCAGTCCCTGACCACTCTGGCAGCACAGAAATTGTTCTTCAGCTCCAACCTAAGCCTCCCCTGGCACAATTTCAGGCCATTTCCTCTCCTTCTATCACCTGAGACCAGGGAGCAGAGCCCAACCCCCACCTCAGTGCAACCTCAGGGAGCTGCAGAGAGCAAGGAGGTCTCCCTCAGCCTCCTCTGCTCCAGCCTCACCACCCCCAGCTCCCTCAGCTGCTCCTCCCCAGCCCTCTTCCCCAGACCCTTCCCCAGCTTCCTTGCCCTTCTCTGCCCTGCTGCAGCCTCTCAAGGTCCTTCTTGGAGTGAGAGGCCCAAACTGGTCACTGTTCACCAGTGCTGAGCAGGAGCCACTGCACAGTTGCTGCCTACACATCTTGGAGTTTAAGGCAGAGTTTCTCTGGGGGCTTGGGATGTGTGCACATCAGTGCCAGGCAGTAGTGTCCTGTGCTGGGGGCAGAGTGGCTGAGAGCAGCCAGGCAGAGAGGGACCTGGGGGGAATGGTGGAGAGCAGCTGAACAGGAGCCAGCAGTGTGCCCAGGGGGCCAAGAAGGCCAAGGGCATCCTGGCCTGCAGCAGGCAGAGTGTGGCCAGCAGGAGCAGGGAAGTCCTTGTGCCCTGTGCTCAGCACTGCTGAGGCCACCCCTGGAGTCCTGTGTCCAGCTCTGGGCTCCTCAGCTCAAGAAGGACATTGAGAGACTTGAAGGTGTCCAGAGAAGGGCAAGGAGGCTGGGGAGGGGTCTGGGGCACAGCCCTGGGAGGAGAGGCTGAGGGAGCTGGGGTTGCTTAGCCTGCAGAAGAGGAGGCTCAGGGGAGACCTTCTTGCTCTCTGCAACTGCCTGAAGGGAGGTTGTAGCCAGCTGGGGGTTGGTCTCTTCTCCCAGGCACCCAGCAGCAGAACAAGAGGACACAGTCTCAAGCTGTGCCAGGGGAGGTTCAGGCTGGATGTTAGGAAGAAATTCTTCCCAGCAAGAGGAATTGGCCCTTGGGATGTGCTGCCCAGGGAGGTGGTGGAGTCCCCATCCCTGGAGGTGTTTAGGAAGAGCCTGGCTGAGGCCCTTGGTGCCATGGTTGAGTTGCTCAGATGGTGCTGGGTGAGAGGTTGGACTGGAAGAGCTCTGAGGTCTTTTCCACCCTGGCTGATTCTGTGCTCTCCATTCTCCCAGGGTCAGGCTGGGGAAGGTTTTTCACAGTCACTTCTGCTCCAGGGCGATTAGGGCAGGTTGAGCTTGGCAGGCAGAGGCTCTCCCCATGTGCTGAGGGCAGGTTCTGCTCTGGGGTCAGAGTGGAAGCCTTCTCCTCAGATCATTCTGAAGAGGAGCTGTTAGCCTCTTTAGCAGCAGTGGTGCCCTTGCTAGGCTGGGGATTTGTCACTCCCTCCCTTGCTCTCTTCACTGGGGGAAGCTTTGGTGTGGGCAAGGGCTGGGGAGGAGGGGAAGTGGAAGAGCTAAATTAAGGCAATGCATCTGCCTGTGTGCAGTGGGTTTGGTTATGAGCAAACATTGGGGATATGCTAAATGACTCTCATAAAGCAGGCTGGAGCCTTGCCTCTGTCCCTGGGGGGCTGCCCCCCTGCTGGAGGGCCCTATCCATCCTTCCAGTTATTATTAAACACCCTGCCCTTGAAAGCAGCCTTGAGGCCACAGCTTCCCTCCTCAGCTCCTCTATCTCTGCTGTTTATTGTCTGCTGTCTGGCTCTGCTGTGATCTCTCAGCTGTTCTGCTGGCCTTGGCCTTGATGGCAAGGACCCCTGGGACGGGAAGGGAGAGGAGATGTCTCCTGGAGGTGTTGTGGCTCTTGTGTGCCTGGGTTCTGGCCTCTAAGAGCAGTTTCTAGTCGTGGTTTTAACCCTGGCTTGGGGCCAGACCCCACAGCTACTGGGGTCAGCAGCTGGACTGTGGGAACTGAGGCAGCAAAGCACAACACAAAGAGTTTTGGGTACCACAGTGTAAGGAGGACACTGAGAGGCTGCAGCAGGGCAGAGAAGGGCAAGGAAGCTGGGGAAGGGTCTGGAGAAGAGGGCTGGGGAGGAGCAGCTGAGGGAGCTGGGGGTGGTGAGGCTGGAGCAGAGGAGGCTGAGGGAGACCTCCTTGCTCTCTGCAGCTCCCTGCAGGGAGGTTGCAGTGAGGAGGGGGTTGGGCTCTGCTCCCCAGTCTCAGGTGATAGAAGGAGAGGCAGTGGCCTGAACTTGTGCCAGGGAAGGCTTAGGTTGGAGATGAGGAACAATTTCCTTGCTGCCAGAGTGGTCAGGGCTTGGCTCAGGCTGCCCAGGGGGGTGGTGGAGTCCCCATGCCTGGAGGTGTTCAGGAACCCTGTGGCCATGGCACTTGGGGCCAGGGTTTGGTGGTGCTGGGCTGATGTTTGGGCTGGATGACCTCAGGAGGGCTTTGCCACCCCCCCCCCCCCCAGTTCTATGATTTGTATGCTCCCCACAATGGGCTTCCAGAAGCACAAGGAACACTTTGCTCTGCCTTGGGGCACCAAGTTTACATCAGCACCTGTA
This sequence comes from Dryobates pubescens, assembly GCF_014839835.1. Lineage (NCBI taxonomy): Eukaryota > Metazoa > Chordata > Aves > Piciformes > Picidae > Dryobates > Dryobates pubescens. The sequence continues at coordinate 7,389,837 of NC_071645.1, read as the reverse complement.
GAAGGGGGTTTGGTTTTGGGGGGTGGGAGGGGGGGAGGCTGTTTCCAGGCAGAACCTGGCAGGGATTTGCCTTTTGCACCAGCAAGTAAGATTCTAAGCTGTGAGTTTGCAGCTGCAGTTCTGACCCTGCCCAGGTTGTGAGGTGTGTGTGAAAGGGATCTTGATAGAGGATTGGGCTGTTGGCAGCTCCTTGGATAGCTCCAGACAGCTTAACCTTCTCACTGAGGGTGGTGTTGGCCTCAAGAGACATCAGTGGCAGGTCTCTGTATTGCTGGGGGTGTTGCAAGGCTGCTGTACCACAGGGAGCACAGCCTGGAGCCTCAGGGGGTGGGAGAGAGACAGGGAAAAGGCTCCTCAGGAGTGTCTGTGAGGTAATGCAGGAGGTCAGATCCATAGAGTGGCTTGGGGCTGGAAGGAACAAGAGAACTGAAGGGAGGTCGTAGCCAGGTGGGGGTTGGACTCTGCTCCCAGGCACCCAGCAGCAGAACAAGAGGACACAGTCTCAAGCTGTGCCAGGGGAGGTTCAGGCTGGAGGTGAGGAAGAAATTTGGAATGGAATGGAATGGAATAGGATAGGATAGGATAGGATAGGATAGGATAGGATAGCATAGGATATCATAGGATAGGATAGGATAGGATAGGATAGGATAGGATAGGATAGGATAGGATAGGATAGAATAGAATAGAATAGAATAGAATTGACCAGGTTGGAAGAGACCTTCAAGATCATCAAGTCCAACCTATCACCCAACACCACCTGATCAACTGACCCATGGCACCAAGCACCCCATCAAGTCTCCTCCTGAACACTTCCAATGATGGTGACTCCACCACCTCCCTGGGCAGCACATTCTCATGGCCAATCACTTTCTCTGTGTGTAGAATTTCTTCCTAACCTCCAACCTAAACCTCCCCTGGCACAGCTTGAGACTGTGTCCTCTTGTTCTGCTGCTGGCTGCCTGGCAGAAGAGCCCAACCCCCACCTGGCTCCAACCTCCCTGCAGGCAGTTGCAGAGAGCCAGAAGGTCTCCCCTGAGCCTCCTCTTCTGCAGGCTAAGCAACCCCAGCTCCCTCAGCCTCTCCTCCCAGGGCTGTGCCCCAGACCCCTCCCCAGCCTCCTTGCCCTTCTCTGGACACCTTCAAGTCTCTCAATGTCCTTCTTGAACTGAGGGGCCCAGAACTGGACACAGGACTCCAGGTGTGGCCTAACCAGTGCAGTGTCCAGGGGCAGAATGACCTCCCTGCTCCTGCTGGCCACACTGTTCCTGCTGCAGGCCAGGATGCCATTGGCCCTCCTGGCTGCCTGGGCACACTGCAGGCTCATGTTCAGCCTACCATCGACCAGCACCCCCAGGTCCCTCTCTGCCTGGCTGCTCTCAGCCACTCTGCCCCCAGCCTGCAGCACTGCCTGGGGTTGTTGTGGCCAAAGTGCAGCCCCTGGCACTTGGATGTGTTCAATCTCCTGCCCTTGGCCTCTGCTCAGCTGTGCAGCCTGTTCAGGTCCCTCTGCAGAGCCTCTCTACCCTCCAGCAGCTCAACTCCTGCCCCCAGCTTGCTGTCAGCTGCACATTTACTGCTGATGGACTCAATGCCCTCATCCAGATCATCAATGAAGATGTTAAAGAGGCTGGGGCCCAGCACAAGGAGGTGGTGGAGTCCCCATCCCTGGAGGTGTTCAAGAGGGGCTTGGATGTGGCACTTGGAGCCATGGGTTAGTTAGTCAGGAGGTGTTGGGTGACAGGCTGGACTTGATGATCTCTGAGGTCTTTTCCACCCTCATTGATTCTATGATTCCATTCTGCTCCCTGGGGCACACCACTGGTGCCTGGCTGCCAGCTGTCTGTGGCACCTTTCACCACCACTCTCTGGGCTCAGCCTCCAGCCACTTCCTAGCCAAGGAACCAGCAGATCTGGACGAATCCCTCAGCATCCAGGCTTCTCAGCCTTCAGGAATGGTGTCAGAGGCTGCAAGTGGCTGAGCTCCCCTCCCAGTCACTCCACAGAGGGCCAGGGCAGCCTGGCCAGCACTGCATTGCCTCCCCATCTTGGTTGCTTCTCCGTGTTGAAGTGCTGGGGACTGCAGCAGGAGCTGATAGCTGCAGAGCTTCCCCTGATCAGTAATTGTGGGAGAAGTCTGCCAGGCACAGCCCAGAGCCCCTTTGCAGCATGCCAGGCACAGATAATGGTTTTATTTCCTGTGAAAAGGCAGCTCAAAGCTCTCCCACTCTCTGCTGCCAGCCCTGGTTTGCCCCCCCTCCTGTTGTCAGGTGTCTGTGGAGTTTGGAAACTCTGTGCTTTGGCCTTTTTTTTCCTCTCCCCCTCCCCCCCCAGTTACTTCTCTGTGCTTTTCTTTTTGCTGCTGTTTCAACTGGGCAGCCTGAAGCAAGCAGGGGGGCAGAGGAGGATGCAGTGGCTCAGTGCAGGAATCCACAGGTTCACACTGGGTTGGAAGAGAGCCTCAAAGGTCATCTTGGCCAACCCCCCCCTGAAGGGGGGGGTTGGCCAAGATGACCTTTGAGGCTCTCTTCCTCCAGCTAGGGTGCCCAGGGCCACACCAAGTCTGATCTTGAATGCCTCTTCACCAGCTCTCTGGGCACCCTGTTCCAGCCTCACTGTGCAGAACTTCCTCCTGATGGCCAACCTGAAGCTCCCCTGCCCCAGTTTCAAACCACTGTCCCTTGTCCTGTCCCCACAGCCCCTTCTGAGCAGTCCCTCCCCAGCCTTGCTGCAGGTCCCCTTCAGGTATTGAAATGCAGCTCCAAGGTCTCCCTGGAGCCTTCTCTTCTCCAGGCTGCACACCCCCAGCCTGGCACCATAGCAGAGGTTCTCCAGCCCTCTGATCACCTTTGTGTCTTCCTCTGGACCCATCCCAGCAGCTCCAGGTCCCTCTTTTGCTGGGGGCCCCAGAGCAGGACCCAGCCCTGCAGGTGAGGTCTCCCCAGAGCAGAGGGGCAGGATCCTCTCTCTGCACCTGCAGCCCACACTGCTTTTGCTTCAGCACCTACAGCTGAGTGTTCCTCCCAGGGGCATTCAGCTGGAGAAGGGAGAAGTGTGTTACAGGTGTTTTTCAAGCCTGGTCTGAGCTCCATGCCTGGAGGAATGAATCACCCAGAATCCCAGCAGCCCAGGTTGGAAGGGACCCCAAGGATCATCTGTTCCAACCTGCCCAGGTAACAGCAGAGTGGAAGGGAGCTGCCCCAGCACCCTGGCAAGCTGAGTCTTCAAGCTGTCCAGGGCAGGGGAATCCACTGCTCCCCTGGAGAGATGATTCCAGTGTCTGATTGTTCTCATGGGCAGAAATTGGCTTCTGGAGTTCAAGTGCCAGGGGCTGCACTTTGGCCACAGCAACCCCAGGCAGTGCTGCAGGCTGGGGGCAGAGTGGCTGAGAGCAGCCAGGCAGAGAGGGACCTGGGGGGAGTGGTGGAGAGCAGCTGAACAGGAGCCAGCAGTGTGCCCAGGGGGCCAAGAAGGCCAAGGGCATCCTGGCCTGCAGCAGGCAGAGTGTGGCCAGCAGGAGCAGGGAAGTCCTTGTGCCCTGTGCTCAGCACTGCTGAGGCCACCCCTGGAGTCCTGTGTCCAGCTCTGGGCTCCTCAGCTCAAGAAGGACATTGAGAGACTTGAAGGTGTCCAGAGAAGGGCAAGGAGGCTGGGGAGGGGTCTGGAGCACAGCCCTGGGAGGAGAGGCTGAGGGAGCTGGGGTTGCTTAGCCTGCAGAAGAGGAGGCTCAGGGGAGACCTTCTTGCTCTCTGCAACTCCCTGAAGGGAGGTTGGAGCCAGCTGGGGGTTGGGCTTTTCTGCCAGGCACCCAGCAGCAGAACAAGAGGACACAGTCTCAAGCTGTGCCAGGGGAGGTTCAGGCTGGAGGTGAGAATAGAATAGAATAGAATTCCCAGAGAGAGGAATTGGCCACTGGGATGTGCTGCCCAGGGAGGTGGTGGAGTCACCCTGCCTGGAGGTGTCCAAGAGGGGACTGGATGTGGCACTTGGAGCCATGGTTTTGCTGTCAGGAGATGTTGGGTGACAGCTTGGACTTGATGATCTTTGAGGTCTCTTTTCCAACCTTGTTGATTCTATGATTCTATGGAGTCCAGTGGGAGCCTCCCCAGCAGTGCCTCCTCCCCATCACCCCTGGTCTTCTCCATGGGACTCCTTGTCCAAAGGGAGTCTCCATCCTCCTGCTAGCCACCCTTTCTGTCCTGGCTCGTGGTGAGAAGGTCTCCCTAAGCCTTCTCTTCTCGAGGCTGAACAAAGGCAGCTCTCTCTGCCTGTCCTCACTCAGCAGGGTGTCCCTGAGCAGGGCAGGGGGTTGGAACTGAGTGATCTCTAAGGTCCCTTCCAACCCAACCCATTCTGTGACTCAGTGAACTCTCCACAGAAATGGTTCAGAGAGCAAATTAACCTTTTCTTTTCAGGTTCCCTGAGCTCTCTGTGTGCTTTAATTCCTCTGCTTGAGCACTCACAGGTGCCAGGATGGGTTTTATCTGGGAGCCTTTATTTGACACTAGATTTGATTACACAGAGCACTGAGAGACAGCAGGTCTAAGCCTTGGATCTGCTTCTTTGATGGAAGCCCTCATCCCCTAGGAAGTCCTTTTATGTTTGTGTAGTATTTGTTAGCTGACAGATTGCAAATCCAGCCCTGGCAGCAGCTGCCTAATGGCTCTTTTCTGGTAAGGGTGTTTGAACCTGCAGCTCTGGGGCCAGCTCTGGAGCCTCTGTGCCAGGAAGGCTCTGGAGGGGCTGGAAGGTGTCCAGAGCAGGGCCAGCAGGAGCAGAGGGCTGGAGCTGCTCTGCTCTGCAGACAGCCTGAGAGAGTTGGGGTTGTGCAGGCTGCAGAGGAGAAGGCTCCAAGCAGACCTCATTGTGGCCTTCCAGGAGCTGCAGGGGGCTGCAAGCAAGCTGGGGAGGGACTTTGGAGGGGGTCAGGGAGGGATAGGACTGGGGGGGATGGAGCAGAAGTAGAAGTGGGGAGACTAAGATTGGCTGTGAGGAAGAAGTTGTTGCCCAGGAGGGTGGTGAGAGCCTGGCCCAGGCTGCCCAGGGAGGTGGTGGAAGCCTCCTGCCTGGAGGTGTTTGCAGCCAGGCTGGAGGTGGCTGTGAGCAACCTGCTGTGGTGTGAGGTGTCCCTGCCCATGGCAGGGGGTTGGGGCTGGCTGAGCCTTGAGCTCCCTTCCAGCCCTGAGAGTTCTGTGATTCTGTGACTAGTTCAGGCTTGCACAACCCAGGCTAGCAAAGAGTGAGTTATTTGCTGAACCATTTCCTGAGAGGTGTCTGAGCAGGCTGTGGTCTCCCAGGAGCGAAGGTGAATCCATCTCTGGCTGTGTCATTTCACATTAGCCTCCCCTGAACACTGCATTGCACATTCTATCAGTCTCCAGTGGGGAACAGCCCTGCAGAGTGCCCTGGGGAGCTGAATGGATGCCTACTGACCTCTTAAATCATCTGAAGCCACTCAGATCCCATGCTCCAGCTGCCTTATGCAACACCAGAAGCTGCTCTATTTCTTCTTGAGTTTCCTCTGTCTTTAAGCTGCCTTCATTCCTTCTCCCCTGCTCCAGTGTGCTGCTTGCTGGTTCCCACTCAGCTTTATGGCTGGTGGGAGGGGGAATGAATTCCATCAGCCCAGCAGAAAACAGAGCAGTGGAAGGGCCAAACTTCCCTCTCATCCAGGTCTCCCCCAAGGACTTGCAGATGAAGAATGAGGTCTCCTTTCCTTTGGGCTTTTCTTTCTAATTGGCAGCTGGGAAAGCCAAAGGAAATCACTGCAGTTCCCAGCTGGATGGAGCCAGTTGGAGCTGCTCATGACTGAGGAGCTGTGCTTGCAGTGCTCAGCCTCCTGCTGCTTCCTCTGCTTGGATCAGGGCAGGAATGAAGCTGGGGTCCCCAGCCAACCATGTCTGCCAAAAGCAAAGCAGTAGGGCAGCTGAGAGAGTTCTCTGGGGCCAGAAGGCTTTTGGTCCAAAGTTCTAACCCCACTGCCTGCCAACCTCTATTCTTTTTCTCCTTAGGAGATGGTGGTGGAGTTCTGCCTTGAAGGGACACCACTGTGACACTGTGGAAGTGGAAGCCTCCACGATGCTAAGCCTGCTTCTGTGGTTGAGGTCTCTGGAAGAGAAGTGCTGTCCAAAATGAAAAGGAATCCATCTGTGCAGCAATAAAGCCTGGCTGTGGTGCTGGAGGCCCCATCCCTGCAGCCAGTCAAGGGCAATCTTGCTGGGGCCCTGAGCAGCCTGATCTGGTTGGAGGTGTCCCTGCTGAGTGCAGAGGGGTTGGGCAGGATGCTCCTGGGGAGTTCCTTCTGACCTGAGGCATTCTGTGATTCTCTGGCTCTCATGTGGTGCTGGAGCCAGTCAAGGTCACAGTCTCACAGTATCACTAAAGTTGGAAGAGACCTCGAGGATCATCAAGTCCAAGCTGTCTCCACAGACCTCAGGACTAGACCATGGCACCAAGTGCCACATCCAGTCCCCTCTGGAACACCTCCAGGGATGGGGACTCCACCACCTCCCTGGGCAGCACATCCCAATGGTGAACGACTTGCTTGGTGAAGAACTTTCTCCTCACCTCTAGCCTAAACTTCCCCTGGCACAGCTTGAGACTGTGTCCTCTTGTTCTGGTGCTGGTTGCCTGGGAGAAGAGACCAACCCCTTCCTGGCTACAAGCACCCTTCAGGTAGTTGTGGAGGGCAAACTTGTCAAGTTGTCAAGGTCAAACTTGCTGGGGCCCTGAGCAGCCTGACCTGGTTGGAGGTGTCCCTGCTGAGTGCAGAGGGGTTGGGCAGGATGCTCCTGGGGAGTTCCTTCTGACCTGAGGCATTCTGTGATTCTCTGGCTCTCATGTGGTGCTGGAAGCCCCATCCCTGGAGACCTTCGGTGTCAAACTTGCTGGGGCCCTGAGCAGCCTGATGTATTTGGAGGTGTCCCTGCTGAGTGCAGAGGGGTTGGACAAAATGACCTGGGAGGGCTCCTTCCAACCTGATGCATTCTGTGATTCTCTGGCTCTCACTGACCCTGCTCTGCCAAGACCTCAGAGTTCTTTTCACACCTCAACATGAGGAGAAGCTTCTTTGGTGTGAGGGTGCTGGAGCCCTGCAGCAGGCTGCCCAGAGAGGTTGTGGAGTCTCCTGCTCTGGACACACTCAAAACCCACCTGGCTGTGTTCCTGTGTGCCCTGCCCTGGGTGACCCTGCTCTGGCAGGGGGGTTGGACTGGATGAGCTCCAGAGGTCCCTTCCAACCCCTCCCATTCTATCATTCTGTGTCCCTGCTGGTGTTGAATCTTGAGGATGATTTGCTGTGGCCCTGGGCAGCCTGCTGGAGTTGGAGGTCTCCCTGCTGACTGCTTGGCCAAGATGACCTTTGAAGGTCCCTTCCAACCTGAGGTGTTGAGGTCAACACCCCTGGAGTGTGTAAGCAAAGCCTGGATGAGGCACTTAGTGCCATGGTCTGGTTGATCAGGTAGGGCTGGGAGATCAGTTGGACTTGATCATTGAGTACACCCTCAGCAGGGCTGGAGGGAAGGATCCATCCAGAGGCACCTGGGCAGGCTGCAGAGCTGACCCCAGGACAACCTCAGGAGGTTCAACAAGACCAAGGGCAAGGTCCTGCAGCTGGGGCAGGGCAATCCCAGGCACTGCTAGAGGCTGGGCAGGGACTGGCTGGAGAGCAGCCCTGGAGGAAAGGCCTTGGGGGTGCTGGGGGAGGAGAAGCTCAGCAGGAGCCAGCAGGAAGCACTTGCAGCCCAGAGAGCCAAGCAGAGCCTGGGCTGCAGCAAGAGAAGTGTGGCCAGCAGGGACAGGGAGGGGATTCTGCCCCTCTGCTCCACTCTGCTGAGACCACAGCTGCAGCTCTGGGGCCAGCTCTGCAGCCTCTGTGCCAGGAAGGCTCTGGAGGGGCTGGAAGGGGTCCAGAGCAGGGCCAGGAGGAGGAGCAGAGGGCTGGAGCTGCTCTGCTCTGCAGACAGCCTGAGAGAGTTGGGGTTGTGCAGGCTGCAGAGGAGAAGGCTCCCAGGAGACCTTCTGGTGGCCTTCCAGGAGCTGCAGGGGGCTGCAAGCAAGCTGGGGAGGGACTTTGGAGGGTGTCAGGGAGGGATAGGGGTGGGGGGGATGGAGCAGAAGTAGAAGTGGGGAGATTGAGATTGGCTGTGAGGAAGAAGTTGTTGCCCAGGAGGGTGGTGAGAGCCTGGCACAGGTTGCCCAGGGAGGTGGTGGAAGCCTCCTGCCTGGAGGTGTTTGTAGCCAGGCTGGAGGTGGCTGTGAGCAACCTGCTGTGGTGTGAGGTGTCCCTGCCCATGGCAGGGGGCTGGGGCTGGCTGAGCCTTGAGGTCCCTTCCAGCCCTGCCAGCTCTGTGACTCTATGACCTTGGAGGTCTCTTCCAGCCTGGTTGCTTCTGTGTGATTCTATGCTGGGCACCAAAGGGTTTACCTCTGAGCCAATTCTTAGCAGAAAACTCTGTCTGTGGGGGCAACAAACAGGAACCTGTTGTGCAATCAAAGCTTAAGGCCATGTCTGGGAGGGCTGCTCCAAGGGTTTGGTTTCTTCTTTGCAAAACTGCTTTTCTTCTGCAGCTTATCAAAAGCCACAAAGAAGCCACCGGGGTCAAACTCTGCTCTCAGAAGCTGTGGGTTAGCTTTGTGTGGACTCCCTGCTTGCAGAAGGGAGATTAGAGCCTGTGGGAGGTAGAATGATGGAGCTGGCTGGAGGGACACCGCTTCTGTTGTTGTTTTTAAGGTTTCTGTTCCCACAGGAACCACTTCAGAACTGGAGAGAGGCAGGAGAAAAGCTGCCCTCCAACCGCATCCTTACAGCAGGCACAGGAAGCCTGGGGGCTGGCGCTGATCACTGGGCTGATTTCCCCCTGCCAGGCACTGTCCTGGCTCCCCTGGAAATCCCTGGGTGACTTTGGCACCTTGGGGATATTTTCAGCTGCACACTGACAGATCTGTGAGGGAGGCTTTGCTTGTCTGAGCCATCAGGTGATGCATGAAGGAGACGGCTCCTGGAAGGCCACCAGGATGAGCTACGCTGGCCAAAACCGACAGGGAAGACACTGAGCTGGCACCAAGCAGCCCTGGGGGTGGAAAGAAAGCGTTTGGAACCTCACAGGGCAGTTGTCTGAATGTTTATGCTTCCTCCACTGAGAGGGGGGCTGGGCTGGGCTGGGCTGAGCTGGGCTGGGCTGTGCTCAGAGGGGTTTAATGCTGGAACCAACCTGCTTCCCATCAGCCTGCTGCAGCTCAGTGTCTTCACTCTCAGTGCTGCTCTCCTACCACTGGGACCCCGTTCAGCCTTGTGGAAGAGTTTGTGGTTTATCCCAGGGGCTTTGCAAGGCCAGGCAGACACATGGTCAGTCAGACAGGGCTCTGGGCAGCCTGCTCCACTTGAGGATGCCCTGGGTTGGACTGGATGACCTTCAGAGGTCCCTTCCAACCCAGCCCATTCTCTGATTCTCTGCCAGTGCAGCTCATCCTGGTGGCCTAACCTCTCAGCCTGGATGCTTCAAGTCCCAAAGACCTGTGGTTTTGCTGCAGAGGGCAGGGACAGATGCAAAAAGCCCCAAAGCCCTCTGCCCCCCTCTCAGTGGAGGAAGTGTAAACGTTCAGACAACTCCCCTGTGAGGTTCCAAACACTTTCTTTCCACCTCCAGGGCTGCTTGGTGCCAGTGTGGGATTCAGGCAGTGTGGGCAGGCTTCAGCAGCGTGCTGCTGCTAATGGGGTTTGGTTCTGCCTTCCCCAGCTGCAGCTCTCTTCCTGGGGGGCTCTCGATCTGGCAGCCTCTTGCCATCCCTTTACATCTCGCTCTTGCAAACGACCTCACCAACCCCACCCCCACCCCCACCCCGTCCCCGCGATGGGGAAGAGAGCTTTCTCCAGGAGGGGCTCTGAGAGGATCGATTGGAAAGCACAGGGGAAGGAAGATCCCTTGGGAAGAGCCAGGAGCTGCTGCCGCCTGCCAGCCGGAAGAGGGTTAAGGAGGAGCGCAGCTCCCGTGCGGGCGGCAGGCAGCCGGCAGCCGGAGATGTGCGACGGGAGGCGCGGAGCGGAGCAGCTCTCCTCGCTCTGCCGGCTGCCAGGCTGACCCTGCGGCTCCGCAGCTGCCGTCCGGCTGCCACCCCAGGCTCTCCGCATCCCACCCCTCCGGAATGGGATCGCCTCCTCTTCGCAGGCTGCCGGCTGCTGAGTGAGCGTCCCTGCGAGCAGAGGCAGGTAAGGCAGCGCTGCTCCTGCTCCCCTTCCAGCCGGCAGCCGCCGGGGATGCTGCAGGCGCTGGGGGGGAAGCCAGGCAGGCTCCTGGCGGTGCTGCTCTCTTAGCACGGACTAAGAAGTGCTGGTCTTTGGGGATGCTGTCCCCCCCGGAGGCGTCCGAGGGGACTTGCTTGGTCTCCTCAGCTGTGTTTGCCGTTTGAGGCACCGAAGTTACTGCCGGTGGATGGTAAAGCTATTAACATGGACCGGGGAAAAGGCTGTGATGGGAACGATTGGCTCGGTTCAGGGGGGAGGGAGCAGAGGTTGGCTGACTTTTGACTCGGTTCATGCCCCAAGATGTAAATGCCTTTGAGATTGGCCCTTTGGGAGCCCCAGGCTTCCACCCCCAGACATCAAGGACAGCAGGCAGGTGCCCTTTTCAGGCAGGCAGGACCGAGTGTTCAAATTGGATGTTAGGGACAAGTTGTGCACCGGGAGGCTGCTGGAACGCTGGAACAGGTTGCCCAGGGAGGTGGTTGAGGCTCCAGCCCTGCTGAGGCTGGAGAGGGCTCTGGGCAACCTGCTCTGGTTGGGGATGTCCCTGCTGAGTGCAGAGGGCTTGGACTGGAGGTCCCTTCCAAGCCAGACCATTCTGTGCTTCTCCAATAGCTGTGTGCTGGACAACAAGTGCTTGGTGGAGCTCCTAGAGACTGCCAAGCACTTGTGCTTCAGTTTTACACCCAAGCTTTGCTCTCTGTTTCCATTCCTCTTCATTCTCTGTGTGTGGGGGGGGGCGAGGGAGGGGTGTCCTCTAATTTCTCTTGTGTGTTTGGGTTTTCAGAAGAGCTTTCAGCTCTGTCAACATGTACTCCTAGCTAGCACACTGGAGGGACTGCCTTGGCAATAGCATGCTGAAGGAGTGAGCAGGCTGCTGAGCACAGCAGGTTAGCAGAGCCTGCTCATTTGAGTTGCCAGTCAGGGTATGGCAAGGTGGGAGCAGCAGTCTGACCATGCTTTGCAGAGCTGGTTGGCTGTGTGCTTTTGAAGCAACTTCAGCAAGGCTCCTCAATGTCTGGAAGCTTCCCTGGAGGTGTTCAAAGGCAGGTCAGAGGAGGCTTGGAACAGTGTGGTCTAGTGGAAGCTGTCCCTGCCCATGGAAGAGGGGTTGGAGTCTCTAAGGTCTCTTCCTCATGAAGTTCAATGAGGACAAGTGCAGGGTCCTGCATCTGGGGAGGAATAAGAGCAGGCACCAGGACAGGTTAGGGGTTGCCCTACGTGGAGCAGCTCCACAGACAAAGACCTTGGAGTGCTGGGGGGCAGCAAGTTCTGCATGGGGCAGCAATGTGCCCTGGGGGCCAAGAGAGCCAATGGGGTCCTGGGGTGCAGCAAGGGAAGTGTGGCCAGCAGGGCTGGGGAGGTTCTGCTCCCCCTCTGCTCTGCCCTGCTGAGACCACAGCTGCAATCCTGTGCCCAGTGCTGGGCTCCCCAGGTCCAGAGAGACAGAGACCTGCTGGGGAGAGTCCAAGGGAGAGCCAGGAAGATGCTCAGGGGACTTGAGCAGCTCCCCTGTGGAGGGAGACTGAGAGCCCTGGGGCTGTTGAGTCTGGAGAGGAGAAGGCTGAGGGGGGATCTGATCAAGGCTGAGGGGTGGGGGGCAAGGGGAGGGGGCCAAGTTCTTTTGGGTGGTGCACAGCACTAAGCCAAGGAACAACAGGTTCAAGCTTGAACAGAGAAGGTTTCACCACAACATGAGGAGAAACTTCTTTGGTGTGAGGATGCTGGAGGCCTGCAGCAGGCTGCCCAGAGAGGTTGTGGAGTCTCCTCCTCTGAAGATATTCAAAACCCACCTGGATGTGTTCCTGTGCAGCCTCCCCTGGGTGCTCCTGCCCTGGCAGGGGGTTGGACTGGATGAGCTCTGGAGGTCCCTTCCAGCCCCTAACATTCTGTGTCTCTGTGGTCTAGTGAAGGTGTCCCTGTCCATGGAAGGGGGGTTGGAATCTCTAAGGTCTCTTACAACCCAAATCATTCTGTGGTTCCATGAATCTCCACACACCTGCATGGCAGGAGGCACTGCTTGGAGCAGGAAACAAGCAGAGCTGCCCCAAACCCCTGGCTGTGGTGCAGGCTGAGCTGGGGACAAGGGTTTTGACCACACATTGATTATTCAGTGAATGCTCTCACCTCAGAACATGTCCAGGGACCTGGCCTCATTCACAGTGATCCTTACAGAATCACAGAACTGGCAGGGCTGGAAGGGACCTCAAGGCTCAGCCAGCCCCAACCCCCTGCCATGCCCAGGGACACCTCACACCACAGCAGGTTGCTCACAGCCACCTCCAGCCTGGCTGCAAACACCTCCAGGCAGGAGGCTTCCACCACCTCCCTGAGCAACCTGTGCCAGGCTCTCACCACCCTCCTGGGCAACACCTCCAGGGTTTTGCTCCCTGTGAGCAAAATGTTTCAGTGTCAGCCTTTAATTCACAGAAAATCAACCCAAATCTTTTAAACCTAGTCCTAGAATCACAGAGTTGTCAGGGTTGGAAGGGACCTCAAGGCTCAGCCAGCCCCAACCCCCTGCCATGGGCAGGGACACCTCACACCACAGCAGGTTGCTCACAGCCACCTCCAGCCTGGCTGCAAACACCTCCAGGCAGGAGGCTTCCACCACCTCCCTGGGCAGCCTGGGCCAGGCTCTCACCACCCTCCTGGCCAACAACTTCTTCCTCACAGCCAGTCTCAATCTGCCCTTCTCAGAAGCAAGCATTAGACCTTCAGTAAAAGCTGAACTCCTCATCCTGGTGGGTACCTGGTGGAGATCCTCTGAATATTGGAGAGAGCACATTCACAGAATCAGAGAATGAGAGAAAACCTCTGGTTGGATGAGACTTCAGAGCTCATCCAGTCCAACCTTCTCCCCAGTTTAGGAGCAACCCTAAACCATGTCCCTGAGCATGAGGTCCACACACTGCTTAAACACCTCCAGGGTTGGCAACTCTGCTGTGAGTGTCTAGTGTGGGGTGTCCCTGCCCGTGGCAGGGGGGTTGGAACCAGATGATCCTTGTGGTCCCTTCCAACCCTGACAGATTCTATGAGTCTATGAACTGCCCTGGGTGCCCAGTTCCAGTGTCTGAGAGCCCTCTCTGGGAAGATATATTTCCTAGCATCCAGCCTGAACCTCTCCTGCTGCAGCTTGAAACCGTTCCCTCTGGTCCTGTGGCTTGACACCAAGGAGCAGAGGCTGTCCCCTCCTCACTCCAACCTCCCTTCAGGGAGAGAGCAGTGAGGTCTCCCTCAGCCTCCTCTTCTCCAGCCTGAAGCCCCCCAGCTCCCCCAGCTGCTCCTCACAGGCCATGTGCTCCAGGCCCTTTTCCAGCCTCCTTGCCCCTCTCTGAAATCAAACACGAGCCCTGTGTGTGTCTGCATGTCTGCAGTGGAGGCAGACAGTGAACACCTCACAAGCCACAGGAATTCTGACACAGATGTCCAACTCTGGAAGAGAAGAAGCAGGTGAAAGCTTGACTTCAGGTCTGGGAAGCACTCCCTCTGGTTTGTGTGCAGCCTTCTGCACAGCTGCTCAGTGTCCTGTTGCTCCTGGCTATGGCAAGCATGTCAAGGGGAATGAAGGGATCCTCTGTGTGTCCAGAGCTGGGCTGGGCTGGCCTGCACTGAGCTAATCACTTAAGGTTCCATCATGTGGGGCAGAATCCATTGTGCTTGTGTGCACAGCTTGAGTGAGGAGGGCAGGTGGTGGAGTCCCCATCCCTGGAGGTGTTTAGGAGGAGACTGGATGGGCTGCTTGGTGCCATGGTTGAGTTGATCAGATGGTGTTGGGTGATGGGTTGGGCTGGATGATCTTCAAGGTCTCTTCCAACCTGGTCCCTTCCCTTCCCTTCCCTTCCCTTCCCTTCCCTTCCCTTCCCTTCCCTTCCCTTCCCTTCCCTTCCCTTCCCTTCCCTTCCCTTCCCTTCCCTTCCCTTCCCTTCCCTTCCCTTCCCTTCCCTTCCCTTCCCTTCCCTTCCCTTCCCTTCCCTTCCCTTCCCTTCCCTTCCCTTCCCTTCCCTTCCCTTCCCTTCCCTTCCCTTCCCTTCCCTTCCCTTCCCTTCCCTTCCCTTCCCTTCCCTTCCCTTCCCTTCCCTAGAAACTTGAGGATGGACTTTTGATAAGGGTTTGTTGTGATAGCATGAGGGGAATGGATTGAAGCTGGGAGAGAGGAGATTGAGACTGGAGATGAGGAAGAAATTGTTGAGAGTGAGGCTGGGGAGACTCTGGCACAGGCTGCCCAGGGAGGCTGTGGACTCCCTGTACCTGGAGGTGTTCAGGGCCAGGCTGGATGAGGCCCTGAGCAAGCTGTGCTGGTGGGAGGTGTCCCTGCCCATGGCAGGGGCTTGGAACTGGCTGAGCTTTGAGTTCCTTTCCAGCCCATTCTGTGAACTGATACAGGTTGGACCTCCTGAGGGCTGACTCTGGGACTGTGTGGTGTCAGCCTGGAAAGCTGTTCCCATGCTGCTTGCTGTGTGGAAATGCTCCTGCCCAGCTTTAGAGCCAAGGCAATGCTTTCTGTCTAGAGACAGAAAGGCATCTTGTGAAGCTCCTGCCAGGAGCAGTTCTCAGAGTGGTTCAGGTCTCTGCCTAGCAGGGCTGCCAGATCAGGAAGAAATTGTTGAGAGTGAGGCTGGGGAGACTCTGGCACAGGCTGCCCAGGGAGGCTGTGGCTGTGCCCTGCCTGGAGGTGTTCAAGGCCAGGCTGGATGAGTCTCCATCTCCCCTCTCCCAGCTTAACACCACATAACACTACCTACTGGCCAGGCTGGATGAGCCCTTGAGCAAGCTGGGCTGGTGGGAGGTGTCCCTGCCCATGGCAGGGGCTTGGAGCTGGCTGAGCTTTGGGGTCCCTTCCAAGCCAACCCATTCAGTGCTGCTGTGATCAGAGCTGCAGTCAGCAGCTTGCTGGATTCAGCAGGGAAATTTCCTTGCATTTCACAGCAGCTAACAGGTGTGAAACAACCTCCTGCATCTGGAAGGCTCTGTGTTTGTCTGCAGGCTGGGCTGCTCTTTGATCCCACAGGGCATCTGCCAGCCAGATTCCAACCTTCTGTTTAAAGGCACAATGCCAGGCTGGTTAGAGAGCTAACAAAGCACTCTGGGAGGCTGGAGTTTTGTCTTTGTAGAGTTCTGGAGTGGCACTGAGCAGGTCCTTTAAGGTCAGCTGTTTGATGAGCTCCCTGGCTGATTGCAGTGGCATCCAAGGCTCTAAGTCCTGCTGAATGAGTGGGATCTGTGCTGGCCCTCAGCCAGGAGGATGCCATCCTTCACCCTAGGATCAGGAGACAGGAGAGGAAGTGGCCTGAAATTGTGCCAGGGGAGGGTTAGGTTGGAGCTGAGGAAGAATTTCTTTGCTGCCAGAGTGGTCAGGGACTGGCAGAGGCTGCCCAGGGAGGTGGTGGAGTCCCCATGCCTGGAGGTGTTCAGGATAGCTGTGGCCATGGCACCTGGGGCCAGGGTTTGGTGGCCCTGGTGGGGTTGGGTTGGTGTTGGCCTGGATGATCTTAGAGACCATTTCACAGAATCACCAAGGTTGGAAGAGACCTCAAAGATCACCAAGTCCAAGCTGTCACCACAGAGCTCATGACTAAACCATGGCTCTGAGTGCCACATCCAATCCCCTCTGGAACACCTCCAGGCACAGGGACTCCACCACCTCCCTGGGCAGCACATCCCAATGGCCAATCTCTCTTGCTGGGAAGAACTTTCTCCTCACCTCCAGCCTGAACCTCCCCTGGCACAGCTTCAGACTGTGTCCTCTTGTTCTGGTGCTGGCTGCCTGGCAGAAGAGCCCAACCCCCAGCTGGCTCCAACCTCCTTTCAGGGAGTTGCAGAGAGCAAGAAGGTCTCCCCTGAGCCTCCTCTTCTGCAGGCTAAGCAACCCCAGCTCCCTCAGCCTCCTGACACTATGAATTAGGCTCTGGGAATGATGATCCTTACTTTTCTAGGCAGTTTGAAGTCCGTGCCCACAGCCATGCTGCCTTCTAGCTCTGTAGCTGCCTCATTTTGTCCTGGGGGGCAGGCATTTCTATGACCTTGACCCCCATTCTGAACAGCTGCCCTGTATTTTGGACTCAAAGACCTCTGGAGGTCCCTTCCCATTCCTACTACCTATGAGTCTATGACTTTTTCCCCTACCATGTCACCCTGGACCAGTGCTGTTTGTGTCCTCTCTGTGCAGAGGGACCTTGCCAGGCTGCACAGCTGGGCAGAGGCCAACAGGATGGCATTGAACAAGTCCAAGTGCCAGGGGCTGCACTTTGGCCACAGCAACCCCAGGCAGTGCTGCAGGCTGGGGGCAGAGTGGCTGAGAGCAGCCAGGCAGAGAGGGACCTGGGGGGAGTGGTGGAGAGCAGCTGAACATGAGCCAGCAGTGTGCCCAGGGGGCCAAGAAGGCCAAGGGCATCCTGGCCTGCAGCAGGCAGAGTGTGGCCAGCAGGAGCAGGGAAGTCCTTGTGCCCTGTGCTCAGCACTGCTGAGGCCACCCCTGGAGTCCTGTGTCCAGCTCTGGGCTCCTCAGCTCAAGAAGGACATTGAGAGACTTGAAGGTGTCCAGAGAAGGGCAAGGAGGCTGGGGAGGGGTCTGGAGCACAGCCCTGGGAGGAGAGGCTGAGGGAGCTGGGGTTGCTTAGCCTGCAGAAGAGGAGGCTCAGGGGAGACCTTCTTGCTCTCTGCAACTGCCTGCAGGGAGGTTGGAGCCAGGTGGGGGTTGGGCTCTTCTGCCAGGCAGCCAGCAGCAGAACAAGAGGACACAGTCTCAAGCTGTGCCAGGGGAGGTTCAGGCTGGAGGTGAGGAGAAAGTTCTTCCCAGCAAGAGAGATTTGCCCTTGGGATGTGCTGCCCAGGGAGGTGGTGGAGTCCCTGTCCCTGGAGGTGTTCAGGAAAGGCTTGGATGTGGCACTTGGAGCCATGGTTTAGCTGTCAGGAGGTGTTAGGGATTAGGTCATAGGTTGGACTTGATGAGTTTTGAGGTCTCTTCCAACCTTGGTGATTCTGTGAAATGCTCTCTAAGATCATCCAGGCCAACATCAGCCCAACCCCACCAGGGCCACCACACCATGGCCCCAGGTGCCATGGCCACAGGTATCCTGAACACCTCCAGGCATGGGGACTCCACCACCTCCCTGGGCAGCCTCTGCCAGTCCCTGACCACTCTGGCAGCAAAGAAATCTCTGAGGTCTTTCCCAGCCTGGTTGATTCTGTATTCTATACATTGGAAAGGAGAGAGATTGGCAAAGCTATTTGGAGATGATGATGATGGTGACCATCTTTAGCCCTGATGTCTTCTAGAAGCTAATGCACAGGAACAAGCTGCAGCCTCTGCCTGTGGTGTGACACTCATTGCTGTGACACATGGCACAGCAGGGAGGGCACAGCCCCCCGGGCTGCAGGACCTTGCTGCCCCCTTCAGCATGGCAGGAAGCCATCCAGAGAGGAAGAGCTCTCCTGATCTGACAGGCTGAGCTGTCAAGTGCATTGTGGAGCAGAGCACATGTGGGGAAGGAAGATGCACCAAGAGCAGGCAGAGCAGCAGCACAGGGAGGGGATTCTCCCCCTCTGCTCTGCTCTGCTCAGCCCCCACCTGCAGCACTGCCTCCAAAGCAAGAAGGACCTGGAGCTGCTGGAGAGGCTCCAGAGGAGGCCACCAAGATGATCAGAGGCTGCAGAACCTCCCCTGTGGGGACAGGCTGAAGGAGTTAAGGCTGTTCAGCCTGGAGAAGTAAGGCTCCAGGGCGACCTCAGAGCAGCCTTGCAGGACCTGAAGGGGCTCCAGGAGCAGGTTTTGCTGGCAGAGTATTTGTGAGTGCTGGGGAGGGAGGTCCTGAAGCAGGCTCACCCCACCTGAAGTCCCTTGCAGCAGTTGATTTCTCCCCCTGCTGCTGCTATCTACATGTGGGGCACTCAGCTGTGCCCTTGCATGGAGCTTTCTAGGACCTCCCAGAGCACAGCAAAGTGCTGGAAGGTCACAGCCTCACAGGGTGAGGCAGGTGGGAAGGGACCTTCCAAGGTCATCTTGCCCTAAGCCCCCAGCAGCTCAAATAAATGTCCTTGCAGAGCAGTGGCTTCCTCTTGGCTGTGCACAGCAGCTCATGCAACAGCATCTAGCAGGACAGAGGGCAAAGAAGATGTTCTCTGAAGCTGTCTCAAAGCACCTGGGAGCCCCAAACACAAGAAGGATCTGAAGAGGGTCCAGAGGAGGCCACCAAGATGATCAGGGCTGGAGAACCTCCCTTATGGGGCCAGGCTGGGAGAGCTGGGGCTCATCAGCTTGGAGAAGGGAAGGCTCCAGGGAGACCTCAGAGCAGCCTTCCAGGACCTGAAGGAGACCTACAAGAAGGCTGGGGAGGGACTGTTTCCAAGGGCTTAGTATGATAAGACAAGGGCCAAGGGTGTGAAAGTGGAGCAGGGGAGATTTAGGGTGGAAGCTCTGCACAGTGAGGATGGTGGAACACTGGGACAGGCTGCCCAGAGATGTGGCTGAGGCCCCAGCCCTGGAGAAATTCAAGTTCAGACCCAAGGTGGCCCTGGGCAGCCTGGGTCTCGTTGGAGATGTCCCTGCTGACTGCAGGGGGGTTGAAGAAGATGACCTTTAAGGCTCCCTTCCAACCCAGTGCAGTGTGAGAATCTCTTAAGGACAACCTGGATGCATCCATTGCATCTCAGGGGGTTGACCAAGATGATCTTTGAGGGTCTCTTCCCCCCTAAGGCAGTGTGGGAATCTCTTAAGGACAACCTGGATGCATCCATTGCATCTCAGGGGGTTGACCAAGATGACCTTTAAGGGTCCCTTCCCCACCCAGTGCAGTGTGGGAATCTCTTAAGGACAACCTGGATGCATCCATTGCATCTCAGGGGGTTGACCAAGATGATCTTTGAGGGTCCCTTCCCCCCTAAGGCAGTGTGGGAATCTCTTAAGGACAACCTGGATGCATCCATTGCATCTCAGGGGGTTGACCAAGATGACCTTTAAGGGTCCCTTCCCCACCCAGTGCAGTGTGGGAATCTCTTAAGGACAACCTGGATGCATCCATTGCATCTCAGGGGGTTGACCAAGATGATCTTTGAGGCTCCCTTCCCCCCTAAGGCAGTGTGGGAATCTCTTAAGGACAACCTGGATGCATCCATTGCATCTCAGGGCCTTGCACCCCAGGTGTGGGCAGCACTTTGTATGGTGTGAGTCAGGGAAAGCTGCCCCCAGGTAACCCTTTGGGATCCAACCTGCAGTGTTTGGGCTCCACACAGTGAAGTGCTTCAGGAATTGTGGCCTTGGAGCAGTGTCTGGGAGGCTTGGCAGCACGCTGGGGTGATTGGGGACAGCTCAGGCAGGAGCTGAGCTGGCCCTGGAGCTGGTGTGATGAGATGTGCAGGGTGTCTGTGATGCTAAAAAGAGCTCTCTGCCCAGTCAGGGCAGCAGGCAGAGGAACAGGCAGGCTTGAGCTGCTCTCAAAGCTGCTCTGCTTGGCTGCAGCTCTAAGGGAATAGGAGATAGGGAAGGCAAACCTCTCACAGGTTTCATTCCCCAGTGCTGGGAGCCCTCTGTGGCAAAAGGAATGAGAAAGGAGCCAAGGCTATTTTTATCAGCTCTTCCCTGCCTGGTCTCTTCCTCTGTTTCATTTCATTTCCTGTCCCTTCAGCTGTCCTCTCTTTCAGGTCAGGCACACCTCCCCTCACACTCTCAGTCTCATCTGCATTGGCAAACCCTATTTGTGGGCAGCCTGCTCCAGTGCCTGAACCCTTGGTGGGAAGAAATTGTTCCTCATCTCCAACCTGAAGCTCCCCTGGCACAACCTGAGGCTGCTTCCTCTGCTCCTGGTCACTTGTTGCATGGGAGCAGAGCCCAACCTTCACCTCACTGCTGTCTCCTCTCAGGGAGCTGCAGAGAGCAAGGAGGTCTCCCTCAGCCTCCTCTGCTCCAGCCTCACCACCCCCAGCTCCCTCAGCTGCTCCTCCCCAGCCCTCTTCCCCAGACCCTTCCCCAGCTTCCTTGCCCTTCCCTGGCCCTGCTCCAGCCTCTCAAGGTCCTGCTGGGAGTGAGGAGCCCAAAACTGAACCCAGGATTCAAGGTGTGGCCTCACCATTGCCAAGCAGAGGAGGATCACCACCTCCCTAGACCTGCTGGCCACACTATTCCTTATGCAAGCCAGCATGCTGCTGGCCTTCTTGGCCACCTGAGCTCAAAGATGTCCTCTTGAGACAGGGCACATGGAGAAGTGGTCAGCAGGATCACAGGATCACAGAACTGTCAGGGTTGGAAGGGACCTCAAGGCTCAGCCAGCCCCAACCCCCTGCCATGGGCAGGGACACCTCACACCACAGCAGGTTGCTCACAGCCACCTCCAGCCTGGCTGCAAACACCTCCAGGCAGGAGGCTTCCACCACCTCCCTGGGCAGCCTGGGCCAGGCTCTCACCACCCTCCTGGCCAACAACTTCTTCCTCACAGCCAATCTCAATCTCCCCACTTCTACTTCTGCTCCATCCCCCCCACTCCTATCCCTCCCTGACCCCCTCCAGAGTCCCTCCCCAGCTTGCTTGCAGCCCCCTGCAGCTCCTGGAAGGCCACCAGAAGGTCTCCTGGGAGCCTTCTCCTCTGCAGCCTGCACAACCCCAACTCTCTCAGGCTGTCTGCAGAGCAGAGCAGCTCCAGCCCTCTGCTCCTCCTCCTGGCCCTGCTCTGGACACCTTCCAGCCCCTCCAGAGCCTTCCTGGCACAGAGGCTGCAGAGCTGGCCCCAGAGCTGCAGCTGTGGTCTCAGCAGAGTGGAGCAGAGGGGCAGAATCCCCTCCCTGGCCCTGCTGGCCACACTTCTCTTGCTGCAGCCCAGGACGTGACTGGGACTCAGCAGCTTGCTGCTGGTGCCTGTGTGACTGTTTGCTGTGATGCTCTCCATGGTTATGAGCAGCCCAGCCCAGCCCAGCCCAGCTCTAATAACAGGCATGGGGAAAATGGCTTCTTTCCATGCTCAGTTCCACCCTGGGTGCTGGGAAATGGTTACAGAAGGATCTGGTTCAGATCCCCAGGCTGGAAACCACAAACAGCATCTAGAGGCAAAAACTAAACAGGACAGCCTTCACCTTTAGCCTGGCCTCCAGCCACACCTCTCAGCCACCTTTCCAGCCTCAGGTCCAGCTCTGGCATGCCTGGAGGAAGCAGCCACCTCGTGGTGGGGCTCAGTGTTATCCCTTTATCCCATGCTTCACACTCTGGAGGCCTCTTAACACAGTTCCTTGGCTCTGTGGTGGCTCCTGGCCTGAGTCACTGCAGCTGTCACCCAGCCAAGATGTGCACATAGGAAGTTTTGCTCCTGCACTGCTTTAGCAGCTGCTCCTCTGCTCTTCCTGAGTTCCCATTCACACTGTCACAGAATGGGAAGGGTTGGAAGGGGCCTCTGGAGGTCATCCAGTCCAACCCCCCTGCCAGGTCACCCAGGAACACATCCAGGCAGGGTTTGAATGTCCCCAGGGATGGAGACTCCATCACCTCCCTGGGCAGCCTGCTCCAGGGCTCTGCCACCCTTCAGCTCCAGAAGTCCCTCCTCATGTTCAGCTGAGCTTCTGATGTTCAGTCTGTGCCCACTGCCCCTTGTGCTGCCCCTGGGCACCACTGAACACAGCCTGGCCCCATCCTCCTGACCCCCACCCTTGGAGTATTGATCAGCATTGATCAGCTCCCCCTCAGGCTGCTCTCCTCCAGGCTCCACAGCCCCAACTCTCTCAGCCTTTGCTCCTCACAGAGCTGTTCCAGTGCCCTCAGCCCATCTGCAGCCCTTTGCTGTGCCCTCCCCAGCAAGCCTCTGTCCCTCCTGAGCTGGGGAGCCCAGAACTGGGCACAGCACTCCAGATGTGGCCTCAGCAGGGCAGAGTAGAGGGGGAGGAGAACCTCCTTTGCCCTGCTGGCCACACTTGATACCCCCCAGGATGCCCTTGGCCCCCTTGCCCCCAAGGCCACATTGCCTCCCTCTATCTCTTTTCTTTTCCCATGTCATATTTAGCTTTTCCTTGCTCTGAGGTCCCCAATAATCTCCTTGGGTTTCCCCCTTTGGCTTCAGAGCCTTGTGGGTGGTGGCTGAGAGCAAACCAGCAAGCTGGAGCCACAAGCTCCTGAGGTCAGAAGGGATTTTTGTGGCCAAGCTCTGCCTCAGCTTCCACCTTGGTGACCAAGTTGCTCAGTTTCCTGTGCATTGCTTTGGTTTAATCAGATCTGGGAGTTCTCTCCCCCCCAGCTCTCATTTTCATCTCTCCCCTTTCTTTTGCAGGATAGGGAATCCAATATGCAGCATTTAGCTTTAATCTGAACTGAGCATCTGCTCTTCCTTGCCTTTGCCAGGGGGAGCTTTGGGGATCTAGGTTAGAGAGAGGGGGGAAATCTAATTGCTGGGCATTAGAGCAGCCTGGCTGTGGACACTCTGACTTCCTCCCTCTGCCACCAGGGAGACAAAGGGGAAAACAAGCCATGGCTGGGGTGTGCAGAGCCTCTGGGCTGCCTTGGTAGTCAGAGAGCAGCTCCTCATTCTGTTTTAATGAGGCCTTGGGGTATGAAGGCAGCTCTGTCTGATCTGTGTGCCAGCAGAGCTGCCAGAGAGCAAAATGAGGCAGTGTCCCTGAGGCTTGGAGCTTCTACACTTTGCTCCTCTGGGCTGGGAATGCTTCAACCTCTGCCCTGCTAGGAGGCCACATTGGTCCTGGTGTGTTTTTGGCTGCTTTTGAGCTGTCTGTGCCTCTCAGATGAGCAAACACTCCAGCTCCCCCCGCACCAAGGGCTGCCCCCGAGCTAAAAAGCTCTTGGAGAGCTCAGGGATGTTTGCTCTCCCTTCCCAAGCCTGTGCAACCTCATGGCTAGAACAAGCAGGTCACAGAATGGCTTGGGTTGGAAGGGACCTCAAAGCTCATCCACTTCCAAGCCCCCTGCCATGGGCAGGGACACCTCCCACCAGCACAGCTTGCTCAGGGCCTCATCCAGCCTGGCCCTGAGCACCTCCAGGCAGGGCACAGCCACAGCCTCCCTGGGCAGCCTGTGCCAGAGTCTCCCCAGCCTCACTCTCAACAATTCCTTCCTCATCTCCACTCTCAATCTCCTCTCTCCCAGCTCAAAGCCATTGTTCCTCAGCCTGGCACTCCCAGCCCTTGTCCAAAGTCCCTCCCCAGCTCTCCTGGAGCCCTTCAGGTCCTGGAAGGCTGCTCTGAGGTCTCTCTGGAGCCTTCTGCAGGCTGAACAGCCCCAGCTCTCCCAGCCTGTCCCCACAGGGGAGGTTCTCAGCCCCCTGACCATCTTTGTGTCCTCCTCTGGAGCCTCTCCAGCAGGCCACCTTCTTGTGCTGGGGGCCCCAGAGCTGGAGGCAGTGCTGCAGGTGGGGGCTGAGCAGAGCAGAGCAGAGGGGCAGAATCCCCTCCCTGTGCTGCTGCTCTCCCTGCCCTGGCTGCAGCTCAGGAACTGAGTGTTTTGGGTTTGCTTTCTGCAGGCAGTGCCATTGAAATCCAATTTCTGTTTACCAAGGCTGGTGCTGCTCCCACTGAGCTGATCTCCTGTGACCTGACTTGTTGAGACACCAAACACAGCTCCTCAGACCTGGCTGTGGGAAGGGAGATGGCTGGAGCTGGAGTCAAACCCTCCAGAGCACCCTCTGAAAACACAGTGAAGGAGAAGGCTTTAGAGTCTCTGTGGCTCTCAGCACTGTAGAGGCCACCAGAGAAACCTTCTGGGTGCTCAAGGGGTGCTGTGAAGATCTTTTTTTGCTGTCATGAAGTGTGGGGGGGCTCAGATTCCAGGCTCTTGAAAGCCACTCCTAACCCAGCTGGAGCACAGGGGCTGCTGCTCTCTGCACTCCTAAACCTGGCTGAAAAGTCTTCCCAAGCCAGGGCAGGAGTTGAGCTGTCAGAGGGTAGGAGAGCTCTGCACAGGGACCTGGCCAGGCTGGGCAGAGGGGCAGAGGCCAAGGGCAGGAGATTGAACTCATCCAAGTGCCAGGGGTTGCACATTGGCCACAGCAACCCCAGGCAGTGCTACAGGCTGGGGGCAGAGTGGCTGAGAGCAGCCAGGCAGAGAGGGACCTGGGGGTGCTGGTTGATGGTAGGCTGAACATGAGCCTGCAGTGTGCCCAGGGGGCCAAGAAGGCCAAGGGCAGCCTGGCCTGCAGCAGGCAGAGTGTGGCCAGCAGGAGCAGGGAAGTCCTTGTGCCCTGTGCTCAGCACTGCTGAGGCCACCCCTGGAGTCCTGTGTCCAGCTCTGGGCTGCTCAGCTCAAGAAGGACATTGAGAGACTTGAAGGTGTCCAGAGAAGGGCAAGGAGGCTGGGGAGGGGTCTGGAGCACAGCCCTGGGAGGAGAGGCTGAGGGAGCTGGGGTTGCTTAGCCTGCAGAAGAGGAGGCTCAGGGGAGACCTTCTTGCTCTCTGCAACTGCCTGCAAGGAGGTTGTAGCCAGGTGGGGGTTGGTCTCTTCTGCCAGGCAGGCAGCACCAGAACAAGAGGACACAGTCTCAAGCTGTGCCAGGGGAGGTTCAGGCTGGAGGTGAGGAAGAAATTCTTCTCAGCAAGAGAGATTGGCCATTGGGATGTGCTGCCCAGGGAGGTGGTGGAGTCCCTGTGCCTGGAGGTGTTTGGGAAGAGCCTGGATGAGGCCCTTGGTGCCATGGTTGAGTTGCTCAGATGGTGCTGGGTGAGAGGTTGGACTTGATGATCTTGAAGGTCTCTTCCAACCTGGTCTGGTGTATTCTATTCTATTCTATCCTTTTCTATTCTATTCTATCCCATTCCATTCCATTTATTCTATTCTATTCCACCCTATCCTATCCTATCCTATCCTATCCTATCCTATCCTATTCTATGCTATTCCATCCTATCCTATCCTACCCTACCCTACCCTACCCTACCCTACCCTATTCTATTCTATTCTATTCTATTCTATTCTATTCTATTCTATTCTATCCCATTCTATCCCATTCCATTCCAATCCATTCCATTCCATTCTGTTCTATTCTACTCCATTTCATCCTATCCTATCCCATCCTATCCTATCCTATCCTATCCTATCCCATCCTATCCTATCCTATCCTATCCTATCCTATCCTATCCTATCCTATCCTATCCCATCCTATCCTATCCTATCCTATCCTATCCCATCCTATCCTATCCTATCCCATCCTATCCTATCCTATCCTATCCCATCCTATCCTATCCTATCCTATCCTATCCTATCCCATCCCATCCCATCCCATCCCATCCTATCCTATCCTATCCCATCCCATCCCATCCCATCCTATCCTATCCTATCCCATCCCATGCCATCCCATCCTATCCTATCCTACCCTATCCTACCCTACCCTACCCTACCCTATTCTATTCTATTCTATTCTATTCTATTCTATTCTATTCTATTCTATTCTATCCCATTCCATTCCAATCCATTCCATTCCATTCTGTTCTATTCTACTCCATTTCATCCTATCCTATCCCATCCTATCCTATCCTATCCTATCCCATCCTATCCTATCCTATCCTATCCTATCCTATCCTATCCTATCCTATCCTATCCTATCCTATCCCATCCTATCCCATCCTAACCCATCCTATCCTATCCTATCCTATCCTATCCCATCCTATCCTATCCTATCCTATCCCATCCTATCCTATCCTATCCTATCCTATCCTATCCTATCCCATCCTATCCTATCCTATCCTATCCTATCCTATCCTATCCTATCCCATCCCATCCCATCCCATCCCATCCCATCCTATCCTATCCTATCCCATCCCATCCCATCCTATCCTATCCTACCCTATCCTACCCTACCCTACCCTACCCTACCCTACCCTATTCTATTCTATTCTATTCTATTCTATTCTATTCTATCCCATTCTATCCCATTCCATTCCAATCCATTCCATTCCATTCTGTTCTATTCTACTCCATTTCATCCTATCCTATCCCATCCTATCCCATCCTATCCTATCCTATCCTATCCTATCCTATCCTATCCTATCCTATCCTATCCCATCCCATCCCATCCCATCCTATCCTATCCTATCCCATCCCATGCCATCCCATCCTATCCTATCCTACCCTATCCTACCCTACCCTACCCTACCCTACCCTATTCTATTCTATTCTATTCTATTCTATTCTATTCTATTCTATCCCATTCCATTCCATTCTGTTCTATTCTACTCCATTTCATCCTATCCTATCCCATCCTATCCCATCCTATCCCATCCTATCCTATCCTATCCTATCCTATCCTATCCTATCCTATCCTATCCCATCCCATCCCATCCTATCCTATCCTATCCTATCCTATCCTATCCCATCCTATCCTATCCTATCCCATCCTATCCTATCCCATCCTATCCTATCCTATCCTATCCTATCCCATCCCATCCCATCCCATCCTATCCTATCCTATCCCATCCTATCCTATCCTATCCCATCCTATCCTATCCTATCCTATCCCATCCCATCCCATCCCATCCCATCCCATCCCATCCCATCCCATCCCATCCTATCCCATCCTATCCTATCCTATCCTATCCCATCCTATCCCATCCTATCCTATCCCATCCCGTCCTATCCTATCCCATCCTAGGCTAAGAGGGAGACACAAACCTGAGCACAGCATCATAGCCAATCCATGTTAATAGTTTTACTGGGAGCATGCCCCCAGCCCCGAGCTGCATGTGTGCTTGCCAGGTGGGGCAGAGAGCAGGGCAGGGGCTGGCTGCTGGCAAGCAAGCTGCTCTGAGCAGCAGCTGGGGGGTGGGGGGGGGATGCTCCAGACCCAGTGTGCTGCTTCCAAAATGCCACCCAGTGTCTGTGTGGGGGCTGGGTGTCTGTGTGCCCTCTGTGTGTTTGCCTGCTCCAGCTCTGAAGGGCTTCTTGATCCTCCTCCTGCTGTGTTGTTGCTCTCTTTAGCCCCGCTGGATGATAAGCAGGACTCCTGAGGAGGTATTTTAGGGGGGGATTATGTATCTATCATGATCACTGAATTTTTGTAAGGGTTTTTTTTGTTCAGCTGGCTGTTCTGGTTGCCTGCAGTCCTCAGCAGAGAATCACAGAATGGGTTGGGTTGGAAGGGACCTCAAAGAGCATCCACCTCCAGCCCCCCTGGCCATGGGCAGGGACACCTCCCACCAGCACAGCTTGCTCAGGGCCTCATCCAGCCTGGCCTTGAACACCTCCAGGGAGGGGACAGCCACAGCCTCCCTGGGCAGCCTGTGCCAGAGTCTCCCCAGCCTCATACTGAAGAACAGGAACACAGGATGCCAGGATGTTAGGGGTTGGAAGGGACCTCTGGAGACCTTCCAGCCCAATCCCCCTGCCAGAGCAGGAGCATGGAATCCAGCCCAGCTCACACAGGAACACATCATCCCTGCAGGTGTTCCAGAGGGGATTGGATGTGGCACTTGGTGCCATGGTCTAGTCATGAGGTCTGTGGTGCCAGGTTGGGCTTGATGATCCTTGAGGTCTCTTCCAGCCTTGGTGATGCTGTGAGCCTGTGTGTGATACATCCAGAGGGGTCCAGAGAGGCTAAAGGAGGGAGCAGAGCACAGCAGGAACACAAAACACCATCGGCTTTTGGAACTACCTCTGGCAGGAGCATCACATTCCTGGCCCTGATGGGAGGTGGAAGCCTTGTGATGGGTTCACCTCTTCTGAGCCCTGCTGCAAGGAGGGTTGTGTGTTACTGGCAGGCTGGCACAGCTCCATGCTGGCTAAGGGCTGGGGCTGTAGGTAGCCTTCTACTGCCAGGCCAAGCTGGCTTAGAGATCAGAGGATGTTAGGGGTTGGAAGGGACCTCAGGAGATCTTCCAGCCCGACCCCCTGCCAGAGCAGGAGCAGAGAATCCAGCCCAGGTCACACAGAACACATCCAGACAGGGCTGGGAAGGCTCCAGGGAAGGAGACTCCACAACCTCTCTGGGCAGCCTGCTCCAGGCCTCTGGGAGCCTCCCAGGGCAGAAGTTCCTCCTCCTGCTGAGCTGCAACCTCCTGGGCTGCAGTTTCCATCCCTTGCTCCTTGGCCTATGCCAGGGTGCAGCTGAGCAGAGCCTGGCCCTGTGCCCTCCCTCCTGCCCCCCAGCCCTCAGCTCTTGAGAGACATTGATCAGATCCCTCTCAGCCTTCTTCTCTGCAGCCTGAGCAGCCCCAGGGCTCTCAGCCTCTCCTCCCCAGGCAGTGCTGCAGTCCCCTACTCATCCTTACCCTGAACTTCTGCCCAAGATCCACTCCAACCCTGCTCTGCCTCAGCTTCAAACCATCCCCCCTTGTCCTGTCTCCTGATCCCCTCATGAGAAGTCTCTCTGCAGCCTTCCTGCAGGATCCCTTCAGCTACTGGAAGTCAGCTCTAAGGTCCTCCTGGAGTCTTCTCCAGGCTGCACTCCTCAGGTCTCTCAGCCTGGTCTCACAGCAGAGCTGCTCCAGCCCTTGGAGCATCTTTGTGGCCTCCTCTGGACTTGCTCCAACAGCTCTGTGTCCTTCTTATGACCTGAGAAGGAACTGAATCCAGGAACTCCTGCACCTACTGGAGTGTGCTGCATTGAGGAGTGATCCCATTAAAGGAAAAGGCCAAAGGACCCCAGCAAAAAGGGACAGAGCCCAACCTCTATGTGCTGAGACACTAAAGTGCATTAACAGGTGGGGGTTGGGCTCTTCTCCCAGGCAAGCAGCACCAGAACAAGAGGACACAGGCTCAAGCTGTGCCAGGGGAGGTTCAGGCTGGAGGTGAGGAGAAAGTTCTTCCCAGCAAGAGGAATTGGCCACTGGGATGTGCTGCCCAGGGAGGTGGTGGAGTCAGTTCAAGAGGGGATTGGATGTGGCACTTGGAGCCATGGTTGAGTTGTCAGGAGGTGCTGGGTGAGAGGTTGGACTTGGTGATCTCTGAGGTCTCTTCCAACCTTATTGATTCTATGATTCCATGAACACCAACTGCAACTCCCTGAAAGGAGGCTGGAGCCAGGTTGGGGGTGGTCTCTTCTCCCTGACACAAAGGGATAGGAGAGGCAATGGCCTGAAATTGTGCCAGGAGAGGCTTAGGTTGGAGATGAGGAAGAATTTCTTTGCTGCCAGAGTGGTCAGGGATTGGAATGTGCTGCCCAGGGAGGTGGTGGAGTCCCCTTGCCTGGAGGTGTTCCAGAAGCCTGTGGCCATGGCACTTGGGGCCAGGGTTTGGTGGCCCTGGTGGGGTTGGGTCACTGGTTGGAATTAATGATGTAGTGTGAGGTGTCCCTGCCCATGGCAGAAAGGTTGGAACTGGCTGAGCCTTCAGGTCCCTTCCCACCCTCACAATTGATTCTATGATCTTTGAGGTCTGTTGCAACCCAACTAGTTCTGTGGTCCCAATGACCCCCTGGAGGATGGTTGCCCTTTTTTTGCTTTGCCTTTCAAGCCTGTGGCCAATGTCCCTCTGCTTGTAGTCCTAAGCTGCCCTCTCCATGGCAATAATGGCCTCAAATTCCTGGGAAGGGCAAGGAGGCTGGGGAGGGGTCTGGGGCACAGCCCTGGGAGGAGAGGCTGAGGGAGCTGGGGTTGCTTAGCCTGCAGAAGAGGAGGCTCAGGGGAGACCTTCTTGCTCTCTGCAACTGCCTGAAGGGAGGTTGGAGCCAGGTGGGGGTTGGGCTCTTCTGCCAGGCACCCAGCAGCAGAACAAGAGGACACAGTCTCAAGCTGTGCCAGGGGAGGTTTAGGCTGGAGGGGAGAAAGTTCTTCCCAGGGAGAGTTGTTGGCCATTGGGATGTGCTGCCCAGGGAGGTGGTGGAGTCCCCATCCCTGGAGGTGTCCAAGAGGGGCTTGGCTCTGGCACTTGGAGCCATGGTTGAGTTGCCAGGAGGTGTTGGGTGAGAGGTTGGACTTGATGATCTCTGAGGTCTTTTCCAGCCTTATTGATTCCATGATTCTATGAATGCTGCACTCAGGATGCTCCAAAGCAGCCAGGAAGTCAAATCCTCCCAGGCTGGGATGATTTCTATTGCAGTGCTAGCAGGGGATGTGGAGAAGAAATGCTGAATGCAGAGGCAAGGAGAGAATTTCCCTTCAGGTGCCTGAGTGGAGCTCAGCTGTTCACAGCACTGGCTGGGAGAAGCAATTAAAGGGATTCAGGTCCTGTGCTTCTGAGCCTGGGAGGCACAGGAAAAAAGGATGCTGTGTATTCCTTCCCAGAGAAAACATTGGTGGATGTTCTCTGAAGCCAGAGCTTGCCTCAGGGCCCCTCCAGTGCTTAGCCTCTGAGTGCTGGGCTAGAAAGTGGATGTGAAATTAGTGAAGATTTATGTTGCTAAGCATGCTCTAATCTCTCACACCCCCAGCAGTGGCAGAGATACTTGGGAGCAGAATGGTTTCTGCTGAGGGCTGGAACAGGCTGAGCAGCTCTCTTCAGCTGGCTTATAGGCTTGGCTGCTGCCAGCCTCTTGGTGGCTTTGATTTTGTGCACTCTGAGAAAAATGGAAAGGGATTCATAAACCCATGGAAGGGTTTGGGTTGGATGGGAGCTTAATGATCAGCCAGCTCCAAGCCCCTGCCATGGGCAGGGACACCTCCCACCAGCACAGCTTGCTCAGGGACTCATCCAGCCTGGCCCTGAACACCTCCAGGCAGGGCACAGCCACAGCCTCCCTGGGCAGCCTGTGCCAGAGTCTCCCCAGCCTCACTCTCAACAATTCCTTCCTCATGTCCACTCTCAATCTCCTCTCTCCCAGCTCAAGGCCATTGCCTTTCATCCTCTTAGTGAGGAAAGTTCAGACAAGCTTCTTGCTCTCTGCAACTCCCTGAAGGGAGGTTGGAGCCAGCTGGGGGTTGGGCTCTTCTGCCAGGCACCCAGCAGCAGAACAAGAGGACACAGTCTCAAGCTGTGGCAGGGGAGGTTCAGGCTGGAGGTGAGGGAAGAAAGTTCTTCCCAGCAAGAGGAATTGGCCCTTGGGATGTGCTGCCCAGGGAGGTGGTGGAGTCCCCATCCCTGGAGGTGTTCAGGAGGGGATTGGATGTGGCACTTGGAGCCATGGGGTCTGTGGTGCCAGGTTGGACTTGATGATCTTTGAGGTCTTTTCCAACCTTGGTGATACTGTGACACTGTGAAATGGAGAGGAAATGGCCTCAAGCTGTACCAGGGGAGGCTTAGGTTGGAGGTGAGGAACAATTTCTTTGCTGCCAGAGTGGTCAGGGACTGGCAGAGGCTGCCCAGGCAGGTGGTGGAGTCCCCATGCCTGGAGGTGTTCAGGAACCCTGTGGCCATGGCTCTTGGGGCCAGGGTTTGGTGGCCATGGTGGGGTTGGGCTGCAGGTTGGACTCAGTGCTCTCAGAGAGCTTTTCCAGCCCAAGCCATTCTCTGATCCTGTGTTTTGCTTCATAGCAGCCAAGAAAACCCAACAGCTTGGCTGCCTGGGGAGACTGCAGCTGCTGGCAGGGGGCATCTCTGCCTGTGGATGTGCAGCTGGTGCAGGTGGTGAAAGCTCTCATGCTTTGGTGCCCCTCACTGTGCTGCTGGCAAGAAAGCTGTTAGCTAAAACCAAACAAACCACAGGCTGCAAATTGCTGCCCAGGGAGGCTGTGGAGTCTCCTCCTCTGGAGGCTTTCAACCCCTGCCTGGATGTGTTCCTGTGTGCCCTGCCCTGGGGGATGCTGCTCTGGCAGGGGGGTTGGGCTGGATCGGCTCTGGAGGTCCCTTCCAGCCTCTAACTTGCCTGGATTCTGGGATTTGTTTCCCTGGAGTTTCTGCCTTGGACTTTGGAGGATTTTGGGGATTTTGTGATTGATTTACATTCTACTCTTCCCAGCAAGAGAGACTGGCCATGGGAATGTGCTGCCCAGGGAGGTGGTGGAGTCCCCATCCCTGGAGGTGTTTAGGAAGAGCCTGGATGAGGCACTTGGTGCCATGGTTTAGTTGCTCAGATGGTGCTGGGGGAGAGGTTGGACTGGATGATCTCAAAGGTCTCTTCCAACCTGGTTAATTCTATTCTCTTCTCTCCTCTTCTCTCCTCTCCTCTCCTCTCCTCTCCTCTTCTCTTCTCTTCTCTTCTCTTCTCTTCTCTTCTCTTCTCTTCTCTTCTCTTCTCTTCTCTTCTCTTCTCTTCTCTTCTCTTCTCTTCTCTTCTCTTCTCTTCTCTTCTCTTCTCTTCTCTTCTCTTCTCTTCTCTTCTCTCCTCTCCTCTCCTCTCCTCTCCCTCTCCCTCTCCCTCTCCCTCTCCCTCTCCCTCTCCCTCTCCCTCTCCCTCTCCCTCTCCCTCTCCCTCTCCCCTGTCCTGTTTTATCCTATCCTATCCCATCTCATCCTATCCTATCCTATCCTATCCTATCCTATCCTATCCTATCCTATCCTATCCTATCCTATCCTATCCTATCCTATCCTACCCTACCCTATCCAACCCTACCCTATCCTATCCCTCTTTGCTCAGGGAAGGTCTCTGAGGGATTTCAAAGGCACAGCCTGAACCTGCCCCACTCTGTTTGCTCCTTGTGCCTGCAGAAGCAGCTCTGCCAAGAGATGCCTCCGGGAGCTGCTGCCAGCTGAAGCTGGAGGAGATGTGTCTTTACCTCCTGTTAGCTGTGGCAGGGAGAGAAGCCCAGCAGCCCAAGGGCCTGGGGAAGCTTTGCAGCTTCACTCTGTCCAACCCTGGTATCTCCTCTGCCCGTTTGTGCAACCCCTGGAGCTGTTTGACTGGCAGTGCAGGAGCAGCAAGGCTTGTTTGTGCCTTGGAGACGTGGCAGGGTGGTGAGCAGAGGAGCAGAGGTGCCTGTGCCAGCTGTGCACAGCAGAGGTTTGGATTGGGGAGATGTTGACTTAAAATTGATTGATTGATTCCCCCCCCCCCCCCCCCTCCTTCTTGATTTGCTTATTTGTTCCTCTTCATTTCACCCAACTCTTATGCAAGCTGTTTGTCTGAAGGAGACCATTGGGGAGTGAAGCCAGTGGGGCAGTGAGGTCATTCAGATGGCAGACTTGCTCTGAGCCTGGCTCTTGCTGTGCTCCTCCAGCCTCTCACCCAGGGCTCAGCTTGGATTCTGCTCAGCAGCACAGGCTGAGAGGCAGCTCTGGGGCCCAGAGGCTCCATTCATGCAGTGCTTCACTTTCCATGGCTCTGCTCCAGGCAACTGAAATTTGCTCCTTCTCTTTGCAGAGCCTTTTGTTTCCCCACCCCCAGAGGTGTGAGGGGAGGAACAGAACTTCCCAGGTGTGAACAGCAGAGCTGTGAAGGGCTGGAGAGGAGGTGGAGGAAAGAGGATTTCAGAGAGCCACAGAATGGGTTGGGTTGGAAGGGAGCTCAAGGCTCAGCCAGCCCCAACCCCCTGCCATGGGCAGGGACACCTCACACCACAGCAGGTTGCTCACAGCCACCTCCAGCCTGGCTGCAAACACCTCCAGGCTGGAGGCTTCCACCACCTCCCTGGGCAGCCTGGGCCAGGCTCTCACCACCCTCCTGGCCAACAACTTCTTCCTCACAGCCAATCTCAATCTCCCCACTTCTACTTCTGCTCCATCCCCCCCAGTCCTATCCCTCCCTGACACCCTCCCAAGTCCCTCCCCAGCTTGCTTGCAGCCCCCTGCAGACCCTGGAAGGCCACAATTAGAGGAAGTTTGCCTCTGGGGCAGATGTCTGAAATGAGTCTTTGCACCCTTGGATCTGAGCAGTCAAAGGAGCTTAGATTCAGACACAAGGTACTGAGGCACAGGTCATTGACTCACACATTCATTGAATGGTTTAGGTTGGAAGGGACCTCAAAGCTCATCCAGCTCCAACCCTCTGCCATGGGCAGGGACACCTCCCACCAGCACAGCTTGCTCAGGGCCTCATCCAGCCTGGCCTGGAACACCTCCAGGCAGGGCACAGCCACAGCCTCCCTGGGCAGCCTGTGCCAGAGTCTCCCCAGCCTCACACTGAAGAACAGGGACACAGGTTCACAGGGTGTCAGGGGTTGGAAAGGACCTCGGGAGATCACCAAATCCAGCCCCCTGCCAGAGCAGGAGCACAGAACCCAGCACAGGGCACACAGAACACATCCAGACAGGGCTGGGAAGGCTCCAGGGAAGGAGACTCCACAACCTCTCTGGGCAGCCTGCTGCAGGCCTCTGGGAGCCTCCCAGGGCAGAAGTTCCTCCTCCTGCTGAGCTGCAACCTCCTGGGCTGCAGTTTCCATCCCTTGCTCCTTGGCCTATGCCAGGGTGCAGCTGAGCAGAGCCTGGCCCTGTGCCCTCCCTCCTGACCCCCAGCCCTCAGCTCTTGAGAGACATTGATCAGATCCCTCTCAGCCTTCTCCTCTGCAGCCTCCCTGGGCAGCCTGTGCCAGAGTCTCCCCACCCTCACTGGAAAGAATTTCTTCCTCATCTCCAGTCTCAATCTCCTCTCTCCCAGCTCAAAGCCATTGTTCTGGCACTTGCCTGGCACTCTCAGCCCTTGTCTAAAGTCCCTTCCCAGCTCTCCTGGAGCCCCTTCAGGTCCTGGAAGGCTCCTCCAAGATCTCCCCAGAGCCTTCTCTTCTCCAGGCTGAACAGCCCCAAGTCTCCCCTGCCCCATAGGAGAGATTCTCAGCCCTCTGATCATCTTCCTGGCCTTCTCCAGCCCTGCTCCAGCCTCCCTCTGTGCATTCAGCTTCCCTCAGCCACCAGGGAAGCAGATGTTTAGGCTAGGAGCATTTGGTAACACACATTTGACCAGATCCTTGTGCTCAGCCCCAGCTCCCCCAGCCTGCTGAACAATGGAGAGCTGAGGCCATTCCCAAGCCTTGAAGAGAGAGGAATGCTGTAAGGAGAGCAAGAGTTAGGCTGTGGCAAGCAGTGAGGCTAAGGTGACCTCAGGCAGGGCAGGAAGAAGTTTGAGAGCTGTGCTGTTAAGGTTCCAAACCCATGAAGGGGCAAGGCCTGGAGAGCTGGGGCCAGGCAACCACTGGCCAGCACCCAGCCTGGAGTGTGCCAGGAGCTCCTTTGCCATCACAGTGCCAGCCACAGTCTCAGTGCCAGCCATGAAGCAGGAGGCCACTTGAATGACAGCTTCTCTGCCCTGCATGGCAAGCAGCTCACAAAGTTCAACAGGGACAAGCTGAACCAGGGGAGGAATAAGAGCAGGCACCAGGACAGGTTAGGGGCTGCCCTACATGGAGCAGCTCCAGGGACAAAGACCTTGGAGTGCTGGGGGGCAGCAAGTTCTGCACGGGGCAGCAATGTGCCCTGGGGGCCAAGAGAGCCAAGGGGGTCCTGGGGTGCAGCAAGAGAAGTGTGGCCAGCAGGGCTGGGGAGGTTCTGCTCCCCCTCTGCTCTGCCCTGCTGAGACCACAGCTGCAATCCTGTGCCCAGTGCTGGGCTCCCCAGGTCCAGAGAGACAGAGACCTGCTGGGGAGAGTCCAAGGGAGAGCCAGGAGGATGCTCAGGGGACTTGAGCAGCTCCCCTGTGGAGGGAGACTGAGAGCCCTGGGGCTGCTGAGTCTGGAGAGGAGAAGGCTGAGAGGGATCTGATCAATGCCTATCAATAGCTGAGGGCTGGGGGGCAAGGGGAGGGGGCCAGGCTCTTGTTGGTGGTGCACAGCAATAAGCCAAGGACCAATGGAGACCAACTTGAACATATTGAGGGGAAACTTCTTTGGTGTGAGGATGCTGGAGGCTTGGAGCAGGCTGCCCAGAGAGGCTGTGGAGTCTCCTCTGGCCACATTCAAAGCCCACCTGGCTGCTTTCCTGTGCAGCCCCCCCCTGGGTGCTGCTGCTCTGGCAGGGGGCTTGCAGTGGATGAGCTCTGGAGGTCCCTGCCAAGCTCTCAGGCACTGTGAGAGTGAGGCATGCAGCTGCTGATCATCTTGGTGTCTGCCCACACCAGCTCCCTCCCTTCATCTCCTCTCCCAGGCAGGGCTTGTTTCCATGGTGCTGCTTCATCCATACCTTAGGAAACCTTTTTTTCTCTTCCCCTATAGACATAATTTGAGGTTTCTATGGCAACCTCTGAGGAGGGAAGGCCCCTGGTGCCTGAAGCAAGTGAGGGGGAGTCTTGGTAAGCCCCATCCATGGCTGAGTGCTGCTACTCTGCAGCATGGCTGTGGCCTTCCAGGACCTGAAGGGGGCTACAAGAAAGCTGGGGAGGGACTCTGCTCTTGTTTGGTGAAGCCTGAATGAAGTCTTCCAGCCCAGCTTTCTGCCTGGATGTTGCATCCAAGAGGGGCTTGAATGGCTTTCCAAACTTAGAGGCAACAAGCAGGCACCCTGGAGACTCAGCACAGCAAGCAGGCACCCAGGCACCAGCAGCAAGCTGCTGAGTCCCAGTCACGTCCTGGGCTGCAGCAGGGGAAGTGTGGCCAGCAGGGCCAGGGAGGGGATTCTGCCCCTCTGCTCCACTCTGCTGAGACCACAGCTGCAGCTCTGGGGCCAGCTCTGGAGCCTCTGTGCCAGGAAGGCTCTGGAGGGGCTGGAAGGTGTCCAGAGCAGGGCCAGGAGGAGGAGCAGAGGGCTGGAGCTGCTCTGCTCTGCAGACAGCCTGAGAGAGTTGGGGTTGTGCAGGCTGCAGAGGAGAAGGCTCCCAGGAGACCTTCTGGTGGCCTTCCAGGAGCTGCAGGGGGCTGCAAGCAAGCTGGGGAGGGACTTTGGAGGGTGTCAGGGAGGGATAGGAGTGGGGGGGATGGAGCAGAAGTAGAAGTGGGGAGCTTGAGATTGGCTGTGAGGAAGAAGTTGTTGCCCAGGAGGGTGGTGAGAGCCTGGCCCAGGCTGCCCAGGGAGGTGGTGGAAGCCTCCTGCCTGGAGGTGTTTGCAGCCAGGCTGGAGGTGGCTGTGAGCAACCTGCTGTGGTGTGAGGTGTCCCTGCCCAGGGCAGGGGGTTGGGGCTGGCTGAGCCTTGAGGTCCCTTCCAGCCCTGCCAGCTCTGTGACTCCATGCTGTCAGAGCTCACTGACTCTGAGCTCCTCTGGCTTGTGTCAAATATGTTTGGGGGGGGAAAAACCCAAAGCCTGAGGGACTGCCTGGCTCAATGAAGCTCAAGCTGTGGAAGTTATGGCTGAGAAAAGCCAGCAGGAGCCTTGAGCAGCTAAGTGTGTCGTGCTGGGGAGAGCTGGGAGAGCTCTGAGATGAAGGCAGGGAAGGTGCAGTGGAACTTCATTAACTGGCAGCAAAGCTTCCAGAAAGATAGAAATAGGTCTTGAGAAGAGAGGCACAGAGCTGTGCAGGTGGGAAGAGAGCTCTGAGATCACCCAGAGCTGCCAGGACCCACCCAGAGCTGCCAGTTCCTCACCCAGAGCTGCCAGCCCCTCACCCAGAGCTGCCAGTCCCTCACTCAGTGCTGCCAGTCCCTCACCCAGAGCTGCCAGTTCCTCACCCAGAGCTGCCAGTCCCTCACTCAGTGCTGCCAGTCCCTCACCCAGAGCTGCCAGTCCCTCACTCAGAGCTGCCAGCCCCTCACTCAGAGCTGCCAGTCCCCCACCCAGAGCTGCCAGTCCCTCACTCAGAGCTGCCAGCCCCCCACCCAGAGCTGCCAGCCCCTCACTCAGAGCTGCCAGTCCCCCACCCAGAGCTGCCAGTCCCTCACTCAGAGCTGCCAGCCCCCCACCCAGAGCTGCCAGCCCCTCACTCAGAGCTGCCAGTCCCCCACCCAGAGCTGCCAGTTCCTCACCCAGTGCTGCCAGCCCCTCACCCAGAGCTGCCAGCCCCTCACTCAGAGCTGCCAGTTCCTCACCCAGTGCTGCCAGTTCCTCACCCAGAGCTGCCAGCCCCTCACCCAGAGCTGCCAGTCCCTCACTCAGAGCTGCCAGCCCCTCACCCAGAGCTGCCAGTCCCTCACCCAGAGCTGCCAGTTCCTCACCCAGAGCTGCCAGTCCCTCACCCAGAGCTGCCAGTTCCTTACCCAGAGCTGCCAGCCCCTCACTCAGAGCTGCCAGCCCCCCACCCAGAGCTGCCAGTCCCTCACCCAGAGCTGCCAGTCCCTCACCCAGAGCTGCCAGCCCCTCACTCAGAGCTGCCAGTCCCTCACTCAGAGCTGCCAGCCCCCCACCCAGAGCTGCCAGCCCCTCACCCAGAGCTGCCAGTCCCTCACCCAGAGCTGCCAGTCCCTCACTCAGAGCTGCCAGCCCCCCACCCAGAGCTGCCAGCCCCTCACCCAGAGCTGCCAGTCCCTCACCCAGAGCTGCCAGCCCCCCCCCCCAGAGCTGCCAGTCCCTCACTCAGAGCTGCCAGCCCCTCACTCAGAGCTGCCAGTCCCCCACCCAGAGCTGCCAGTCCCTCACTCAGAGCTGCCAGCCCCCCACCCAGAGCTGCCAGCCCCTCACTCAGAGCTGCCAGTCCCTCACCCAGAGCTGCCAGCCCCCCACCCAGAGCTGCCAGTCCCTCACCCAGAGCTGCCAGCCCCCCACCCAGGGCTCACTGCTGCTGAGCCACTGCCTCTGCACCACATTCCTCAGCAGCACCAGGGATGGGGACTCCACCACCTCCTTGGGCAGCCTATTCCAGAGCCTGCCAGAGAGGTCAGGGCCTGGCAGAGGCTGCCCAGGGAGGTGGTGGAGTCCCCATGCCTGGAGGGGTTCAGGAACCCTGTGGCCATGGCACCTGGGGCCAGGGTTTGTTGGCCATGGTGGGGCTGGGCTGATGTTGGCCTGGAGCATCCTGGAGGCCTTTCCCAACCCATCAGCCCTGTGCTTGTGTGCTGCAGGGGACTGGGGGCAGGAAGCCCTTGGGGCTCATCCCAGGTGTCACACATCCAGTCTGGGACTCCCAGGCACTCCAGGAACGCTCTCTGCAGAGCCCTCAGTGCCAGACAGCCTCCTTCCACGTCCCTTGCTGCCTTCTGTCCTCCCAGCAGATGCTGCAGAGAGGCTGTGAGCAGGAGCAGGAGGGACAATGGCACCAGTGTGTGCCCCGGGGGGGCTGAGCCCCACCTGGCAGCCCTCAGCTCCCTGCTGCTCCTGCTGGCAGCTGCTGCAGCATCAGCTGCTGCTGGCAGCTGCTTCCTGTGCAGCTGAAATGCAGGAGCAGGCTGGGTCCTGCCTGCAGCTCCAGACTGGTGAGGGCCAGAGGGGTGAAACCTCCTCACCCCGAGGCTCATCTGCTGCCTCCAGCTCTGAAACCTCCCTTCGGAGGGGCAGAAGCCAGGGCAGGTCCTGCCTGCTCCCCCTGCTTCATTCAGGCAACAGTGCTGTGCCCCAGGGGTCAGTGCTGGGCCCCCTGCTCTTTAACATCTTCACTGATGACCTGGGTGAGGGCATTGAGTCCATCAGCAGTAAATGTGCAGCTGACAGCAAGCTGGGGGCAGGAGTTGAGCTGCTGGAGGGCAGAGAGGCTCTGCAGAGGGACCTGAACAGGCTGGGCAGATGGGCAGAGGCCAAGGGCAGGAGATTGAACACAGCCAAGTGCCAGGGGCTGCACATTGGCCACAGCAACCCCAGGCAGTGCTGCAGGCTGGGGGCAGAGTGGCTGAGAGCAGCCAGGCAGAGAGGGACCTGGGGGTGCTGGTTGATGGTAGGCTGAACATGAGCCTGCAGTGTGCCCAGGGAGCCAGGAGGGCCAAGGGCATCCTGGCCTGCATCAGGAACAGTGTGGCCAGCAGGAGCAGGGAGGTCATTCTGCCCCTGTACACTGCACTGGTTAGGCCACACCTTGAGTCCTGTGTCCAGTTCTGGGCTGCTCAGGTTAGGAAGGAGGTTGAGCTGCTGGAAGGTGTCCAGAGAAGGGCAACAAAGCTGGGGAGGGGTCTGGAGCACAGCCTTGGGAGGAGAGGCTGAGGGAGCTGGGGTTGCTTAGCCTGCAGAAGAGGAGGCTCAGGGGAGACCTTCTTGCTCTCTGCAACTGCCTGAAGGGAGGTTGGAGACAGGCAGAGGTTGGTCTCTTCTCCCAGGCAAGCAGCAGCAGAACAAGAGGACACAGTCTCAAGCTGTGCCAGGAGAGGTTTAGGCTGGAGGTTAGGAAGAAATTCTACAGAGAGAGAGTGATTGCCCACTGGGATGTGCTGCCCAGGGAGGTGGTGGAGTCACCATCACTGGAGGTGTTCAGGAGGAGACTTGATGGGGTGCTTGGTGCCATGCTTGAGTTGATTAGATGGTGTTGGATGATAGGTTGGACTTGATGATCTTGAAGGTCTCTTCCAACCTGGTCTATTCTATTCCATTCTATTCCATTCTATTCCATTCTATTCTATTCTATTCTATTCTATTCTATTCTATTCTATTCTATCCTATCCTATCCTATCCTATCCCATCCTATCCTATCCCATCCTATCCTATCCCATCCTATCCTATCCCATCCTATCCTATCCCATCCTATCCTATCCCATCCTATCCTATCCCATCCTATCCTATCCTATCCTATCCAGCAGGATCTCCTGTGGCCTCCTGAGCCTCCCTGCTGTGCTTCCCCACTCCCTCTGCCCTGCCCACGCATGCAGCAGGGCAGGTTTCTGAGTAAACTGAGCATCAAGGGCCACAGAGAGGCAGTTTGGTTTCCCCTCTGAGCCACCATGCCTGGTCAATGGGAAAAGCAGGTATCTCCAAGGGGCAATTTGGAGTGTCCAAATAATGGAGCAGGTTGGGGACAGCCTTAGCAAACAGCACAGGTAGGAACTTGCTTGGAATTCTGTCTGCAGTGCTCATCCTCCCCTGCTGACACTGTGAGAAAGAGCAATGTGCTCAGAGGTGGTAGGAGACAGATGATGGAGAGCAGCCCTGTGGAAAAGGACTTGGGGGGACTGGTGGATGAGAAGCTGGATATGAGGCAAGAATAGGATAGGATAGGATAGGATAGGATAGGATAGGATAGGATAGGATAGGATAGGATAGGATGGGATAGGATAGGATAGGATAGGATAGGATAGGATAGGATAGGATAGGATAGGATAGGATAGGATAGGATAGGATAGGATGGATAGGATAGGATAGGATAGGATAGGATGGATAGGATAGGATAGGATAGGATGGAATAGAACAGGATAGACTAGAATAGACTAGAATAGACCAGACCAGGTTGGAAGAGACCTTCAAGATCATCAAGTCCAACCTAGCACCCAACACCACCTAATCAATTAACCCATGGCACCAAGCACCCCACTAAGTCTTCTCCTGAACACCTCCAGGGATGGTGACTCCACCACCTCCCTGGGCAGCACATCCCAATGGGCAATCACTCTCTCTCTGTAGAACTTCCTCCTAACCTCCAGCCTGAACCTCCCCTGGCACAGCTTGAGACTGTGTTCTCTTGTTCTGGTGCTGGGTGCCTGGCAGAAGACACCAACCTCTGCCTGTCTACAGCCTCCCTTAAGGTAGAGGATGTGCAACAGCAGGTATTGAACAGGCCTGGTGATTGCAGATTGGGTTTATTTTTCCCATGTGGGGCTGTAAAATAAGAAGAGAAGGCTGCAGGGAGACCTCAGAGCAGCCTCCCAGTACCTGAAGGGGCTCCAGGAGAGCTGGGGAGGGAAGCTGAATGCACAGAGGGAGGCTGGAGCAGGACTGGAGGAAGACAGAAAGATGATCAAAGGCTGGACTGAGAACCTCCCCTGTGGGGACAGGCTGGGAGAGCTGGGACTGTTCAGCCTGGAGAAGAGAAGGCTCCAGGGAGAGCTCAGAGCAGCCTTGCAGTGCCTGAAGGGCTCCAGGAGGGCTGGGGAGGGACTCTGGACAAGGGCTGGGAGTGCCAGGCTGAGGAACAATGGCTTTGAGCTGGGAGAGAGGAGATTGAGAGTGGAGGTGAGGAAGGAATTGTTGGCAGTGAGGCTGGGGAGACTCTGGCACAGGCTGCCCAGGGAGGCTGTGGCTGTGCCCTGCCTGGAAGTGTCCAAGGCCAGGCTGGATGAGGCCCTGAGCAGCCTGGGCTGGTGGGAGGTGTCCCTGCCCATGGCAGGGGCTTGGACCTGGATGATCTTTGAGGTCCCTTCCAACCTAAACCACTCTATGAATCTGTGAGTCAATGACCTGTGCCTCAGTACCTTGTGTCTGAATCTAAGCTCCTTTGACTGCTCAGATCCAAGGGGTGCAAAGACTCATTTCAGACATCTGCCCCAGAGGCAAACTTCCTCTAATTGTGGCCTTCCAGGGTCTGCAGGGGGCTGCAAGCAAGCTGGGGAGGGACTTGGGAGGGTGTGAGGGAGGGATAGGACTGGGGGGGATGGAGCAGAAGTAGAAGTGGGGAGCTTGAGATTGGCTGTGAGGAAGAAGTTGTTGGCCAGGAGGGTGGTGAGAGCCTGGCCCAGGCTGCCCAGGGAGGTGGTGGAAGCCTCCTGCCTGGAGGTGTTTGCAGCCAGGCTGGAGGTGACTGTGAGCAACCTGCTGTGGTGTGAGGTGTCCCTGCCCATGGCAGGGGGTTGGGGCTGGCTGAGCCTTGAGCTCCCTTCCAACCCTGCCAGTTCTGTGATTCCATGATTCATCCAGGGTTTCAGACCAAAAGAGCCCTGACTTGGCTGCAGAAGATGATGATGATAATTGGGTTTAAACCTGGAAGAACCTTTAACAAAAAGCAAGAATAAAAGAGGT
This sequence comes from Dryobates pubescens, assembly GCF_014839835.1. NCBI lineage: Eukaryota > Metazoa > Chordata > Aves > Piciformes > Picidae > Dryobates > Dryobates pubescens. The sequence goes on along the minus strand of NC_071645.1, from coordinate 7,347,218 downwards.
CCATTTGGCAGTGCCTCTGCACTCTGTCAGTAATTCTTATTGAAAAAGAAATTGAGCAAATATTGGAGTATGGAGAAATTAAACAGGGGAAGAGAGAGGCCAGGAATAGCTTCTTATTAAAATATCAGCTGCTGTACCCCAGAGCCCAAGAGCTCCACAGTGCTCCTGTGTGCAAGCTTAGGATGGAGCAGGGGAGAGCACACCTAGGGGGGCTTCCCTTCCTCAAAGAATCACAGAGTTGTTTGGCTTGGAAAAGGCCTCCAAGATCCTCCACTCCAACAGCAACCCAACCCCACCATGGCCACCAAACCCTGGCCCCCAGTGCCATGGCCACAGGGTTCCTGAACACCTCCAGGCATGGGGACTCCACCACCTCCCTGGGCAGCCTCTGCCAGTCCCTGACCACTCTGGCAGCACAGAAATTGTTCCTCAGCTCCAACCTGACCCTCCCCTGGCACAATTTCAGGCCATTGCCTCTTCTGTCATCTGATACCTAGGAGAACAGCCTAACCCCCACATCTCTAACCTTGTAGGGAAGACCAAGGAGGTCTCCCTCAGCCTCCTCTCCTCCAGCCTCACCACCCCCAGCTCCCTCAGCTGCTCCTCCCCAGCCCTCTTCTCCAGACCCTTCCCCAGCTTCCTTGCCCTTCCCTGACCCTGCTCCAGCCTCTCAAGGTCCTGCTGGGAGTCAGGAGCCCAAACCTGAGCCCAGCACTCAAGGGGTGGCCTCAGCAGTGCCAAGCAGAGGAGGAAAATCACCTCCCTAGACCTGCTGGCCACACTATTCCTTATGCAAGCCAGGATGCTGTTGGCCTTCTTGGCCACCTGAGCTCAAAGATGGGAGTGAGGAGCCCAGAGCTGAAGGCAGCACTCCAGGGGTGGCCTCAGCAGTGCCCAGCCCAGGGGCACAATCCCTGCCCTGCTCCTGCTGCCCACAGCATTGCTGCTCCAGGCCAGGCTGCTGGTGGCCTCCTTGGGCACCCCCTGGCTCCCAGAGTGCCTTTGCAGACAAACCAATTTCTGGTCTCCCATGGCTTGTTCTGAATGGTTTCTTTGGCACAGGTTGATTTGCTGCTGAGGGTCTGTGTCCCACCACACTCCCCCCAGCAGAGATCTAATTGCCTTTGAATCCTGTGGGCAACACCAAGCAGGGCATGCTCACAAGCCTGGTGCCAGCCCTCTGCCTGGCTGCTCCCAGAGCTGGGAATCAGTTCTGCCTCTGTCTGTGTGGCTCAGTGGTTGGGGGCTGACAGATGATGATTATTTTCACTTGTGTGACAGAAACCTTCTGGATGTCTGCAGCAGGAGCTGCTGAATTGTCACTTCTTGAGGGGGAGAGACTCTCAGCCTGCTCATCCATCTGTCTGGGCTTGGGCCTCATTATTAAGTGCTCTGGATTGCAGAGCAAGTGGGCAGCCCTGAGCTGTGGGAGATGGATTCCTTTGTCTCAGGCACACAGCTCCTTCTGTGGGTTCACCATGTGCCACCTGAGGCTGGAGACATGGAATGGCAGCTCCTGCATGGCACAAGGGGCTGCTCAGATGTGCATTTCCCAGTGTTCTTCTCCCCAAAATCTGCTTCCCTGGTGGCTGAGGGAAGCTGAATGCACAGAGGGAAGCTGGAGCAGGACTGGAGGAAGACAGAAAGATGATCAGAGGGCTGAGAACCTCCCCTGAGGGGACAGGATGGGAGAGCTGGGGCTGTGCAGCCTGGAGAAGAGAAGGCTCCAGGGAGACTTCAGAGAAGCCTTGCAGTACCTGAAGGGCTCCAGGAGAGCTGGGGAAGGACTCTGGACAAGGGCTGGGAGTGCCAGGATGAGGAACAATGGCTTTGAGCTGGGAGAGAGGAGATTGAGACTGGAGAGGAGGAAGAAATTGTTGAGAGTGAGGCTGGGGAGAGCCTGGGAGAAGTTACCCAGAGAGGGAGATTGTGGCTGCCTCCTGCCTGGAGGTGCTCAAGGCCAGGCTGGATGAGGCCTTGAGCAGCCTGGGCTGGTGGGAGGTGTCCCTGCCCATGGCAGGGGGTTGGAACTGGATGAACTTTGAGGTCCTCTTCAACACAAACCATTTGTGATTCTGTGAGCTCATCCAGGCTGGAAAAGACCTTTAAGAACCTGCTCCAGTGAGAGATGTCCCTGCCCATGGCAGGGGGGTTGGAACTGGCTGAGCTTTGGGGTCCCTTCCAACCCAAACCCATTCCATTCAAGAGCTGCAGTGGGCAGTTGTCAGCTGTGCCACTGCTGTTGCTCCCCTTTCAGCTCTGCCTAACTTTGGTCCTCTTGAGATCCCAATCAGCTGCTTCATCTAAGCATGGAGCTGCCTTTAATTACTGGCTGATATCCCCAGCAGGGACACTGATTCATCCCAAGCAGGCAACTGCCACATTCCAGTGTATTAAAGCCATTTATCTCATGCCTCACTGAGCTTCCACTTCGTGGGCCTTTCTCTTTCCCTTCTGGGCTTCACAAAAGGAGACTTTGTGGAGGTTGGTCCCAGGCAGAGAGATGAAAGGACCAGCAATATAATGTCAAGAAATAATAAGCTGCTAAGTGTCATTGTTTGCTCAGGTCTGATCCTGCTTGGCTGGCAAGAAGTGGGAGTTCAACTGCAGGCAGGCAGGAGTGACTGGCAGAGGTATTTATAACTGCAGAGCACAAGAGCAGGGCTGCAGTGCTCATTGACTCAGGAGCTGAGTCCAGGCTGAAGTCTGTACCTGAGAGATAGGGCTTGGGAAACTGAACTCACAGTTCAGTGATTTCATCTCTGCCTCCTTTCCAATCCCTTTCCAACTGTTGGGGCATCGTTGGAGAGAATCAGAGAAGCAACCAGGCTGGGAAAGACCTCAGAGATCATCAGGTCCAACCTATGACCCAGCACCCAACACCTCCTGACAGCTAAACCATGGCTCCAAGTGCCACATCCGATCCCCTCTTGAACTAACTCCACCACCTCCCTGGGCAGCACATCCCAAGGGCCAATTCCTCTTCCTGGGAAGAACTTTCTCCTCACATCCAGCCTGAACCTCCCCTGGCACAGCTTCAGACTGTGTCCTCTTGTTCTGCTGCTGGGAGCCTGGCAGAAGAGACCAACCCCCAGCTGGCTCCAACCTCCCTTCAGGGAGTTGCAGAGAGCAAGAAGGTCTCCCCTGAGCCTCCTCTTCTGCAGGCTAAGCAACCCCAGCTCCCTCAGCCTCTCCTCCCAGGGCTGTGCTCCAGACCTGCTGGAGTTGGCCTCCCCCTGCCCCTCAGTGCAGCTGGAATTCAACCTTAAAAGAGTTTTAAAGATCAAACCAACCCAAACCATTCCAGGATTCCATGATCATCTGCTCCAACCCCCTGCCATGGGCAGGGACACCTCACACCACAGCAGGTTGCTCACAGCCACCTCCAGCCTGGCTGCAAACACCTCCAGGCAGGAGGCTTCCACCACCTCCCTGGGCAGCCTGTGCCAGGCTCTCACCTCCCTCTTGGGCAACAACTTCACTTCTTCCTCACAGCCAATCTCAATCTCCTCACTTCTACTTCTGCTCCATCCCCCCCAGTCCTATCCCTCCCTGACACCCTCCAAAGTCCCTCCCCACCTTGCTTGCAGCCCCCTGCAGATCCTGGAAGGCCACCAGAAGGTCTCCTGGGAGCCTTCTCCTCTGCAGCCTGCACAACCCCAACTCTCTCAGGCTGTCTGCAGAGCAGAGCAGCTCCAGCCCTCTGCTCCTCCTCCTGGCCCTGCTCTGGACACCTTCCAGCCCCTCCAGAGCCTTCCTGGCACAGAGGCTCCAGAGCTGGCCCCAGAGCTGCAGCTGTGGTCTCAGCAGAGTGGAGCAGAGGGGCAGAATCCCCTCCCTGGCCCTGCTGGCCACACTTCTCTTGCTGCAGCCCAGGCTCTGCTTGGCTCTCTGGGCTGCAAGTGCTCCCTGCTGGCTCCTGCTGAGCTTCTCCTCCCCCAGCACCCCCAAGGCCTTTTCTCCAGGGCTGCTTTCAAGCCATTCAATGACTCCATTGAAATGTCACAGCCCCTGCCTTGAACACCTGGCTACCAAACCCTGTCTGCACCCAGGGCAGTGGTTCAGCTTTCCCTTAGCAGGGCTGCCTAGGAGGAGGCTTTCTTTTTTGCCACAGGCATTCTCAGACAACTCTCTGAACCAGAAAGAAAAACAAAGGCCTCAGCCCACACTGATTCTCACTCCTCCTTCCTCCTCTGCCTATTCTGCCCTTGAACTGCTGCTGCCTGCTCATAATCTTCTTTCCTTTGCAAGGGACAGAACATCATCAATCTTCACCATCTTCATCACCACCTTCAGAACATCTTGGACTGTGACAACCATGAATAAATCCTGTTTGTGAATGAGCAATGAGGCTGCTGATAAGGGAGGGACACAGGAAGAGCAAATGGAATGGTGGAAGAAAAAAACCTTTTAGCTTTTGAAGGAATTTCTTTGTGTGTGTCCAGCTCTGGGCTCCTCAATTCAAGACAGAGGTTGAGATGCTGTAAGGGCCTAAACACGAGCCAGCAGTGTGCCCAGGGGGCCAAGAAGGCCAAGGGCAGCCTGGCCTGCATCAGGCAGAGTGTGGCCAGCAGGAGCAGGGAAGTCCTTGTGCCCTGTGCTCAGCACTGCTGAGGCCACCCCTGGAGTCCTGTGTCCAGTTCTGGGCTCCTCAGCTCAAGAAGGACATTGAGAGACTTGAAGGTGTCCAGAGAAGGGCAAGGAGGCTGGGGAGGGGTCTGGAGCACAGCCCTGGGAGGAGAGGCTGAGGGAGCTGGGGTTGCTTAGCCTGCAGAAGAGGAGGCTCAGGGGAGACCTTCTTGCTCTCTGCAGCTCCCTGAAGGGAGGTTGGAGCCAGGTGGGGATTGGGCTCTTCTGCCAGGCAGCCAGCAGCAGAACAAGAGGACACAGTCTCCAGCTGTGCCAGGGGAGGTTCAGGCTGGGTGTGAGGAAGAAGTTCTTCCAGCAAGAGGAATTGGCCATTGGAACCAAGTGCCACATCCAAGCCTTTCCTGAACACCTCCAGGGATGGGGACTCCACCACCTCCCTGGGCAGCACATTCCCATGGACAATCTCTCTCTCTAGGAAGAACTTCTTCCTCACCTCCAGCCTGAACCTCCCCTGGCACAGCTTGAGACTGTGTCCTCTTGTTCTGTTGGTTTGAAAGTGCCCGGCAGCGTTCAGTGACAGCAAGGGACCTTCGGCAGCTTGTGAGGTGCTGTTGGAAGCCGCTGCTGCGCCGCTGCTTTCAACGCTGTGTCCCGGAGGCAAAGCGCTGCAGAGCAAGCTCAGGCTGCCTGCGTGCAGCGCAGGGGAGGCTGCGGCGCTGCCTGCAGCTCCTCAGCCGCTAGAGAGCAGCAGGGGCCAGCTGGAAAAGGTCTTCTCCAGCAGCCCTTCGGTTTCTGCTGTGCTTGGTCTTCAGAGGATCAGTGGAGCTGTGGGACTTTGGAAAGCAGCAAGAGGAACCCAGACCAAGTGGTAAAATGCTTCTTGGTTTGGATTGCCGACAAAGCCAAGAAAGCTCAGGCTGAGGAGGGTGACCCACTCTGGGTGCTCTGATTAAGTCATGGTGAGACAGACTTACATGGGGGTTTAAGATGCTGCCTTCTCTAAACATTTCATTTAGTGACATCTACATCTCATTTAGTGACATCTACATCTCATTTAGTGACATCTACATCTCATTTAGTGACATCAGCCTGGAGAAGAGAAGACTCTAGGGGGGACCTTAGAGCAGCTTTCCAGTAGCTGAAGGGATCCTACAGGAAGGCTGCAGAGAGACTTCTCATGAGGGTGTCTGGAGACAGGACAAGAGGGAATGGTTTGGAGCTGAGGCAGAGCAGGGTTGGAGTGGAGCTGAGGAAGAAGTTCTTCAGTACCAGGGTGGTGAGACTCTGGAATGGTTGCCCAAGAAGGTTGTGGCTGCCTCCTCCCTGGGAATGTTCAAGGCCAGGCTGGATGAGGCCTTGGGCAGCTGAGGCTAGCTGAGAGGTGTCCCTGCCCATGGCAGAGGGGTTGGAGTAGATGATCTCTGAGTCCCTTCCACCCTAAGTCATTCCATGGATCCATGATCTAAAAGCCTCATTTAGTTGGGTGAAGGATAAAGCACAGAGCCTCTGTACCCTCTGCTTGTGTCTCTTATAGAACCACAGAACTGTCAGGGTTGGAAGGGACCTCAAGGCTCAGCCAGCTCCAACCCCCTGCCATGGGCAGGGACACCTCACACCACAGCAGGTTGCTCACAGCCACCTCCAGCCTGGCTGCAAACACCTCCAGGCAGGAGGCTCCCACCAGCTCTGTGCTGTCACACAGCACAGGTGTGAGGTAGCTCACTCTGAATTTTGGGGGGGTTTGGCCCTCCCTGGAGGGGGTTTTCCCCCTGGGAAACTGAGTCAGTCTGTTCCACTCCCCCTCCCTGTCCAGCAAGCCTAGAAAAAGGAAGCCACTGCAGCCAAGTGCTCTCTTTTGGGCTCCTGCCTTGCCTGGATGAGGACTGCTGCTGGCTCCCTGCTTCCCTGCCACGTGGCCAGGCCTGCTCCTCTTCCTCCCTGCTACATCCACACCTCTTCAAAGGACTCCCAAAGACTGAGTTTGTCTACTTTGGGGGCTGCTTTGGCTTTCTTTGCTGGGGGCTTTTGAGGGTCTCTGCTTTCCTCCACGCAGGCAGCACTGCCTGCAGCAAGTATTCACAGAATCCCAGCCTGGGTTGGGTTGGGTTGGGTTGGGTTGGAAGGGACCTTAAAGATCACCTGTATCACATTGCACTTCACCTTGGCCCTTGTTTTAAGAAGGACTTGAAGCATGACTCTGTGTCCTTGCACTTTGGAACTGGCTTGTGACTGGAGCTTACAGTAAGCAGGTGGAGTGGCAAGGAGATCAGGTAGGAGCTGGAAACAGCACAGCAGCTGAGGGTGTGAGACTGAAGCAGTGGAGTTAAGGAGAGAATAATTTCCTCTCCACAACTTCTGGGCTGTAGTTTAGGCCTGGTAGGAGAGAAATTGGCATCACACAGAATAAGCAGAGATGCTGACTAAGAATTAAAGCTCAGCAACCAGGATCCCACCCCCAGCCCTAATTCCACAAAGAAAAGCCAGGACAGCAAGATTCCCACATTCCTTCCCCAAGCAGCCAGATTTGATAGCTCACAAGCAGTGGGATCCCAATGAATTCATTGATGATCTGGAGGAGGGGATGGTGTCAGTCAGCAGCAAGCTTGCAGATGACACCATGCAGGGGGCAGGAGTTGAGCTGTCAGAGGGCAGCAGAGCTCTGCAGAGGGACCTTGCCAGGCTGCACAGCTGGGCAGAGGCCAACAGGATGGCATTGAACAAGTCCAAGTGCCAGGGGCTGCACTTTGGCCACAGCAACCCCAGGCAGTGCTGCAGGCTGGGGGCAGAGTGGCTGAGAGCAGCCAGGCAGAGAGGGACCTGGGGGGAGTGGTGGAGAGCAGCTGAACAGGAGGCAGCAGTGTGCCCAGGGGCCAAGAAGGCCAAGGGCATCCTGGCCTGCAGCAGGCAGAGTGTGGCCAGCAGGAGCAGGGAAGTCCTTGTGCCCTGTGCTCAGCACTGCTGAGGCCACCCCTGGAGTCCTGTGTCCAGCTCTGGGCTCCTCAGCTCAAGAAGGACATTGAGAGACTTGAAGGTGTCCAGAGAAGGGCAAGGAGGCTGGGGAGGGGTCTGGAGCACAGCCCTGGGAGGAGAGGCTGAGGGAGCTGGGGTTGCTTAGCCTGCAGAAGAGGAGGCTCAGGGGAGACCTTCTTGCTCTCTGCAACTGCCTGCAGGGAGGTTGGAGCCAGGTGGGGGTTGGGCTCTTCTGCCAGGCAGGCAGCCAGCAGCAGAACAAGAGGACACAGTCTGAAGCTGTGCCAGGGGAGGTTCAGGCTGGGCGTGAGGAAGAAATTCTTCCCAGCAAGAGGAATTGGCCCTTGGGATGTGCTGCCCAGGGAGGTGGTGGAGTCCCCATGGCTGGAGGTGTTTAGGAAGAGCCTGGCTGAGGCCCTTGGTGCCATGGTTGAGTTACTCAGATGGTGCTGGCTGCTATTTTGGACTTGATGATCTCTGAGGTCTTTTCCAACCTGGTTAATTCTGTATTCTGCAGAGGGTTGTTGTTTGCACTGCAGCGTCCAGGTGACTGTAAACCTGAGAACACTGAGCCTGTGGGGAGCAAGGCACTACCTGGCTGAGCTGTACCCAGTTGTCCTCCTCTGATTTATCTGAGAGTGCAGCTGTTGCTGCCTGTGCTTGGGAGTGTTGGCTGCATTGCTCACCAGTGCTGCCAAACCTCCTTGCTCTCTGCAGCTCCCTGAGAGGAGGCTGCAGTGAGGTGGAGGTTGGTCTCTTCTTCCTATCCTCAGGTGATAGAAGGAGTGGAAATGGCCTGAAATTGTGTCAGGGGAGAGTTAGGTTGGAGCTGAGGAACAATTTGTTTGCTGCCAGAGTGGTCAGGGACTGGCAGAGGCTGCCCAGGGAGGTGGTGGAGTCCCCATGCCTGGAGGTGTTCAGGAACCCTGTGGCCATGGCACTTGGGGCCATGGTGGGCTTGGGTTGATGTTGGCCTGGATGATCTTGGAGGCCTTTTCCAAGCAAAACAGTTCTGTGATTCTGTTTCCTGTGTTTAAAACTCACTGCTTCACTTCACCTTTGGCTGTGGTGCTTGGAGTTATGGTTTAGGGGTGACCCTTGTACAGCAGGGATCTTGGTTGGACTTGGTGATCCCCAGGGCCTTGTCCCAGCTGCATGTTTCTGTGATCCTGTTCCTCAAGAACAAGAGGACACAGTCTCAAGCTGTGCCAGGGGAGGTTCAGGCTGGAGGTGAGGAAGAAATTCTTCCCAGCAAGAGAGATTGGCCATTGGGATGTGCTGCCCAGGGGGGTGGTGGAGTCCCCATCCCTGGAGGAGCCTGGATGAGGCACTTGGAGCCATGGTTGAGTTGCTCAGATGGTGCTGGGTGAGAGGTTGGACTTGGTGATCTCTGAGGTCTTTTCCAACCTGGTCTATTCTATTCTATTCTATTCTATTCTATTCTATTCTATTCTATTCTATTCTATTCTATTCTATTCTATTCTATTCTATTCTATTCTATTCCAGTCAAGTCTAGTCTACTCTGCTCTACTCTACTCTACTCTGCTCTACTCTGCTCTACTCTATTCTATTCCCTGTGCCTGGAGGTGCTCAGGAAAGGCTTGGATGTGGCACTTGGAGCTATGGTTTAGCTGTCAGGAGGTGTTAGGGATTAGGCCACAGGTTGGACTTGATGATCTCTGAGGTCTTTTCCAACCTGGTTCTTTCTGTATTCTCCTTCAGGAGAGGGATTTTCAGTTTCTCAGAGGACTTCTTGTTTGCTGTTTCCCTACTCTTTGCTTGACTCACAAGTCCTCTTCTGAGGCCACTGGAAAACTGAGGAGGTTTGAGCAGGAGGAAGGCAGAGAGAGAGAGCTCAACACAGAGCACTGACACCCATCTGCTGGTGCAATGGATCCATCATTAGAAGGAGCACTGAGCTGCAGGGGCAGCTATTAAAGAAGGATCTAGCAACAGAGAGGCTTTGCTGGAAGCAGTCAGAGCCTGCTGTGGGGCCTGGGACACAAATAGTGCCTGAGCAGGGTTGGTATTTTTCACTTTGTGGCTCAAGCATTCGAGCTCTCTCTCTAGTTACATAGCTCCCCTCTTCTCTAAGAGCATCAGACAGGTGGCCAGCATCCTCTCTCCCAAATAAAAATGTGCTAAGAATGTTGGAGTGCACAGAGGAGCTGCTTGCTAAGCAGGGAAGGGCTTGAATTAAAGGCATAGTCCCTGAGCAAGTCTGCCCTGTCCTGAGGGGAAGGATCCTCATGGCACAGCCTGAGGGGATTTGACCCTCCTGGTTTGCAATTAGCTCTGTGTAAGGCAGATAGTTGCTGCCTGCCTGCCTGCCCCTGCCTCAGTCTTGCTCACCTGCAGCACTGCTTGGTTCTTGCTGCTTGCTTTATGATGTGTTGAAAGGTTTGGGTTGGAAGGACCTGAAAGCTCAGCCAGCTCCAAGCCCCTGCCATGGGCAGGGACACCTCCCACCAGCACAGCTTGCTCAGGGCCTCATCCAGCCTGGCCCTGAACACCTTCAGGGAGGAAGCATCCACAGCCTGGATGATCTTCAAGGTCCCTTCCAAGCCCCTGCCATGGGCAGGGACACCTCCCACCAGCACAGCTTGCTCAGGGCCTCATCCAGCCTGGCCTTCAACACCTCCAGGGAGGAATCATCCACAGCCTCCATGGGCAACCTGTTCCAGTCTCTCCCCACTCTCCCTCTCAAGAATTTCTTCCTCATCTCCACTCTCCATCTCCCCTCTCCCAGCTTAACACCACATAACACTATTGGCTACCTACTGGCCAGGCTGGATGAGCCCTTGAGCAAGCTGGGCTGGTGGGAGGTGTCCCTGCCCATGGCAGGGGGTTGGAGATGGATGAGCTTTGAGGTCCCTTCCAACCCAACCCATCCTATGAATCTATGCAGGTGGCTTCTGGCTCTGTGGTGATGTGGCAGGCATGATGGCAAGAAGTGGCTGGAAGGCTCAGGTTCAGGATTCTCCACACTGCAGAGGAAGAGGAGAAGCTATCAGTGCTGGAGAGGCAGAGAGGAGGCACAGCTGCTCCTGCAAGCCTTGACACAGGGAATCCTGTTGGGCTTTTCTGATCTCTAGATTTTTGTTTCTTGGCCTTGAAAAAAACAACAAAAAAACCCCAAACAAACAAAACCAACAACCCCCTCCCCCCCAAACAATAAGAAACCAACCCACCCACAAAACCAAACCAAACCCCAACCCTGATTCATTTGCCTTCTTGTTTCAGGGGGTGTTTGTAGAAGGCATTCTGACTGTGCAAGCAACCTAAGGTTCTGGGCTCCCCAGCTCAGGAGGGACAGGGAGCTGCTGCAGAGAGGCCAAGGGAGGGCTGCAAGGATGCTGAAGGGACTGCAGCACTGCCTGGGGAGGAGAGGCTGAGAGCCCTGGGGCTGCTCAGGCTGCAGAGGAGAAGGCTGAGAGGGATCTGATCAATGTCTCTCAAGAGCTGAGGGCTGGGGGTCAGGAGGGAGGGCACAGGGCCAGGCTCTGCTCAGCTGCACCCTGGCATAGGCCAAGGAGCAAGGGATGGAAACTGCAGCCCAGGAGGTTGCAGCTCAGCAGGAGGAGGAACTTCTGCCCTGGGAGGCTCCCAGAGGCCTGGAGCAGGCTGCCCAGAGAGGTTGTGGAGTCTCCTTCCCTGGAGCCTTCCCAGCCCTGCCTGGATGTGTTCTGTGTGCCCTGTGCTGGACTCTGTGCTGCTGCTCTGACAGGGGGGTTATTCTCAATGATCTCTTTGGGTCCCTTCCAACCCCTGACATCCTCTGAGCCTGCAAAGCATGGACACCAAGATGACAGCAGTGCCAGAAACTGATTGGAAGAGTTGCTCAAGCTCTTAACTCACAAGAATGAGCAAAGGTGGTGGGGGGGGGTGGGGGAGGGAAAGGCCTTTACAATGAAGCAGAATACAGCAAGTGAGGATTTCAGGCCAGAAACCACCACCAAACCAAACCCAACCACATGCTATGAAAACATTTCCTCCCCTCCCCCTTGCCCCTGCTGTTCTGAATACTCCTCCTGTGACACATTCAGCTCTCTGTGGCCCAGGTGGCAGAGTTTGATGTGCAGAGTGCTGGTGAGGTTTGTTTGGAAACAAAACTGAGGGACCCCATGCCAGGGGGGAAAAAAAAACAGGGAGAAGAAAACAACAAACCCCAAGCAACTGTTTGGATTTGAGCTGAGAAATATTTGCTGGCTTGGAACTAATATTTTGAGAGGCTCAGGATGCTGGAGAATGAAAACTAAAGTGGTGTGAGGCTGATAGAGAAGGCTCTGAAGAGCCCTTAGAGCAGCCTTGCAGGGTGTGATGGGGTGTCAGGTTGATAGAGATGGCTCTGAGCAGCCCTTAGAGCAGCCTTGCAGGGTGTGATGGGGTGTCAGGCTGATAGAGAAGGCTCTGTGCAGCCCTTAGAGCAGCCTTGCAGGGTGTGATGGGGTGTCAGGTTGATAGAGAAGGCTCTGAGGAGCCCTTAGAGCAGCCTTGCAGGGTGTGATGGGGTGTGAGGTTGATAGAGAAGGCTCTGAGCAGCCCTTAGAGCAGCCTTGCAGGGTGTGATGGGGTGTCAGGCTGATAGAGAAGGCTCTGAGGAGCCCTTAGAGCAGCCTTGCAGGGTGTGATGGGGTGTCAGGCTGATAGAGAAGGCTCTGAGCAGCCCTTAGAGCAGCCTTGCAGGGTGTGATGGGGTGTCAGGTTGATAGAGATGGCTCTGAGCAGCCCTTAGAGCAGCCTTGCAGGGTGTGATGGGGTGTCAGGCTGATAGAGAAGGCTCTGAGGAGCCCTTAGAGCAGCCTTGCAGGGTGTGATGGGGTGTCAGGCTGATAGAGAAGGCTCTGAGCAGCCCTTAGAGCAGCCTTGCAGGGTGTGATGGGGTGTCAGGCTGATAGAGAAGGCTCTGAGCAGCCCTTAGAGCAGCCTTGCAGGGTGTGATGGGGTGTCAGGCTGATAGAGAAGGCTCTGAGGAGCCCTTAGAGCAGCCTTGCAGGGTGTGATGGGGTGTCAGGCTGATAGAGATGGCTCTGAGCAGCCCTTAGAGCAGCCTTGCAGGGTGTGATGGGGGCTCCAGGAGAGCTGGAGAGGATCACAGGATGTCAGGGGTTGGAACAGACCCAAAGAGATCAGAGCCAGAGCAGGACCATACAATCTAGCACAGGTCACACAGAACACATCCAGGTGGGCTTTGAAAGTCTCCAGAGCAGGAGACTCCACAACCTCTCTGGGCAGCCTGCTCCAGGGACCCTCACAGTGCAGAAGTTCTTCCTTGTGCTGAGGATGAACCTCCTGTGTTGCAGTTTCCATCCCTTGCTCCTTGGCCTATGCCAGGGTGCAGCTGAGCAGAGCCTGTCCCTGTCCCCTGCCTCCTGACCCCCAGGCCTCAGCTCTTGAGAGGCATTGATCAGATCCCTCTCAGCCTTCTCCTCTGCAGCCTGAACAGCCCTCAGGGAGGGCTCTCAGCCTCTCCTCCCCAGGCAGTGCTGCAGTCCCCTAACCATCCTCACAGCCCTCTGCAGGACCCTCTCCAGCAGATCCCTGTCCTTCTTGAACTGGGGAGCCCAGAAGTGAAGGCAGTACTCAGGATGAGATCTCAGCAGGGCAGAGTAGAGGGGCAGGAGAACCTCCCTGGATCTGCTGCACTCACTCTTCCTAATACACCCCAGGATTCCATTGGCCTCCTTGGCCACCAGGGCTCATTGCTGTCCCCTGCAGCACTTGGTATCCCTTTGTACAGAGGGACTTTGCACAGAGGCTTGGAGGGGCAGGGTGAGAGGCTTTGAGCTGGGAGAATCCTGACTTAGCTTAGGCACAGGAGGAAATTCTTGCCCATGAGGGTGGGGAGACACTGGAACAGGTAGCCCAGAGAAGTTGTGGAGGCTCCAAGCCTGGAGGGTGTTCAAAGCCAGCTTGGATGAGTCCTTGAGCAACCTGCTCAAGCAGGAGGTGTCCCTGCCCATGGCAGGGGGGTTGGGACTGGATGATTATTAAGGTGTCCCCCCTGCAGGGGGTTGGAACTGGATGACTTTTAAGGTCCCTTCCAACCCAACCCATCCCATTCTGTGCCATAAAGATGGTTGGATGGTTTGGGGTTGTTCTCTGCTGGCACTCCTGACAATCACACAGGGGTCCTCTGCCACTTCCCCACTTGAAAGTCCAGCTTCACTCAGGAGTGTTCAGTGGAGTTCAGGGGATCCTGATGCAGGCTCTGCCAGGCTTTGTGCTTCCCCTGATGTGGTTTCCCTAGCAGCCCTTTGCCAGGCTTGCCTGGAGCCTGCTGCTTCCCCCTGGCCTTGCCCCTTGCTGCAGCTTCCTTGCTCCTGGGAATTTTCCACGTCTCTCGGTCTGAACTCTGTCCTGCATGTCCAATTGTCTTTCTGTGGTGTCTGTGTCAGTTGCTGGACCCGAGACCATCCCTCCCCAGCTGTCATTTTGGAAGCAGCCTTGCCCCTCCCTCCCTCAGCCTTCGCTCCCGGGAGCCTGGAGCAAGCAACGGAGCCTCCTGGCTCCGCTCCCACCGGCTGCTGCCTTCCTAGCTGTTGCTCAATCCCTCTCCTTTGCCTTCTCGGGGAGCAAGGGAGACGAAAAAAACAATCATAACGAAAGTTAACTCCCAACTCCTAGTTGTGAAAGGAGGCTGAAAGTCCAAGTTCGCTGCCTGCCTGGGGTGGGCGCCCTGAGCAGGAAGGTGGGACGAGGGCAGAGCTGCCCAATTGGCTTCTCCAGGCGGCTGTTGTCCCTTCATAGCCTTTCGGATTCGTTGGCAGCAGCGTATTTGGTAACACAAGCCGTGTCCCCGGGGATTAAGGGTGCAGTTCCACTCGCAGCAGCTGCCTGTGTTTGTCTTACCCGCTCCAGAAACGGCCGCGGCTGCCGCTCCTCCTCTTTCTCCTGGTTTCACCGAGTGTTGTTGCTTTCCCCTCCCTCTCTTTTGTTTCTCTCTCTCTCTCTCTGACCTCCTCGCAGCTCCTCGCCGCTTCACTCCATCCTTGCTCCGTCCCTCGGGAAGATGACAGCCGAGATTCCTAGCGCGACCCCCGGGAGACTTCCCCCTTTGCCGAGCCGACCTTAGGCAGAGGACAGACGGCAAAGGCTGCGCGCTGGAAGCCCCAAAGCCAGCCCAGCCCTGGCTGGCAACCCCTTGGCTGGGTGCAGAAACCTTCTGCGTTCAGACAGAGCAGGCAGGGGAGGGAGGGAGGGACTTTGTGTGGTAGAGAGGAGGAGGAGGAAAGAGAGGCCTGGCTTTCCCGTGCCTTGCGGCGTGTCGGTGTCCCGAACCCCCCCTGGCCGCCCCGCTGGGTGCTAAGTGCAAGCACGTGAAGAACATGAGGGCTGCTGCTTGAGCAGGGAGGGCAGAGCCGGCCCGGGCGAGGCAGGAGGAAGTGGAGTCGGTCGTGGTGTGGCTTACAGCCGGAGCAGAGCTTAGCCTGCCGAGGGCGGGGAGGGGTGGGAGCAGAAAGAGCATCCGATGCCAGCTCCCAACATGACAGAAAGCCTGCGGCTGCCGGCGCTGCGAGTCCCCGAGCAGCAGGTGGTGGAGGGTGGCCGCGCCTGGTCTAGCTCCTCCACCCCAACCCTGCGCAGGAGGCGCTTCAAGATGAAGCGGATGAAGAATGTGCAGGAGCAGAGCCTGGAGGTCAGCAGGTGTCAGGACTCTCCATCCTCCAGCAAGGAATACCTGCAGCTCCCCTCCATTGAAATCACCCCCTCCAGTGATGAGGACACCCCCTGGTCCAACTGCTCTACACCCAGTGCCTCCCCGCGCCGCAAGCGCTTCCTCCTGCGGAAGTGGCTGCGAGTCAGAGAGAAGAAGGAGTACAGTGAGAGCAGGTATGTGGCTGGCCACCTCCCCCTCCCTGCTGCCAAGGGCAGCCTGTCCACCACAGGTAGGGAGGACCTGATGCTCCCCTAAGGCCCTTGGCGTGCTTCTAGCCCGGGACACACTGCTTAGACCTCACCTGGAGTCCTGTGTCCAGCTCTGGGCTCCTCAGCTCAAGAAGGACATTGAGAGACTTGAAGGTGTCCAGAGAAGGGCAAGGAGGCTGGGGAGGGGTCTGGAGCACAGCCCTGGGAGGAGAGGCTGAGGGAGCTGGGGTTGCTTAGCCTGCAGAAGAGGAGGCTCAGGGGAGACCTTCTTGCTCTTTCCAACTCCCTGAGGGGAGGTTGGAGCCAGGAGGGGGTTGGGCTCTTCTCCCAGGCAAGCAGCACCAGAACAAGAGGACACAGTCTCAAGCTGTGCCAGGGGAAGTTTAGGCTGAAGGTGAGGAGAAAGTTCTTCCCAGCAAGAGGAATTGGCCCTTGGGATGTGCTGCCCAGGGAGGTGGTGGAGTCCCAATGGCTGAAGGTGTTCAGGAAAGGCTTGGATGAGGCACTTGGAGCCATGGTTTAGCTGTCAGGAGGTGTTGGGTATTAGGTAACAGGTTGGACCTGATGATCTCTGAGCTCTTTTCCAACCTGGTTGATTCTGTGACTCTGGCCTCTGCTCTTGGCTGGAGTGGGTGATGTGGATTGGGCTTGCTGGTGTGCAAAGAGCAGGAAGGTGAGGAGCAGCAGTGCTGGGCTCTCCCCTCGCTCGTGGTCCTCTGCACTCCTTTACAGGTACCACAGAGCCAGTGGAAAGAATTTCCTGCTGAGTGAGGGAGACTGCCCTGAAAGAAGGGGTGAGAGGACTCAGCTTCAGTAATGTCTTCTGAAGAGACCCTTAAGAGGAGCTGAGCTCTCTGCTGGGATTGCCAGGACAGGGAGTGGTGATGCCCAAACCCTTTGCCCAGGCTCACAGGACGTTAGGGCTTGGAAGGGACCTCTGAAGGTCATCCAGTCCAACCCCCCTGCCAGAGCAGGAGCACAGAGTCTGATTTGGTGATGTTCATTCCTGCTCCTGAGCCCTTCTCAGAGATCCTCTGCTCAGCAGCTGACACTGAGTGAAGGTGAGGGGAGGAGAGACACAGAGTGGTCTTGTGGCTAGGAGGAGGGTCTGCAGACCAAGATGTCTGGGTTCAGCTCTTGGCCTCCTTCCAGGCTTGAAAGTCACTCAGTCCTTTGGCTCAAAGGGGGATAAATAATTCATAAAGACCTCCAAGAGCTTGTCAACACCAGAGAATTAATGCCCAGAGAGTTATTGTGTGGCCATGGAAGGGAAAGAAGCCATGCCTTGTGTAACCCCCTGCAGGTGCAGAGCCTACACCATGCCAAGGGCTTCACCTTTCATGGGAGAGGGGAACAAGCTGAAGGTACAGCAGAGACTTGAAAGGCTTTGCAATCCTTATTCCAGCTTGCTGGGGGCCACTTCTTTCTTTTGCTGATGAGTGGCTGCTGTACCTCCATCCAGCGAGGAACTGATCTCTTGCTGGCTCTGCACCCAGCACCCTGCATGGATGTGCTGCCTGCTGTGGTGTCTGTGTGTTCACAGGACAGGGCTTTCCTTCTCACAGCCACTCTGGGTGCCAGCTCACCTCACATGAGGGCTCTTTAACATTCTGAGAGTGCTGCTGCTGCCCTGCCCCAGCCCAGGCTGGAAAAGGACCTGGGGGTGTTGCTCAAGAGTGGCTGAAGATGAGCCAGCAGTGAGCTCAGGTGGCCAAGAAGGCTACCAGCAGCCTGGCCTGGGGCAGCAATGGTGTGGGCAGCAGGAGCAGGGCAGGGATTGTCCTCCTGGACTGGGCACTGGGAAGGCCACAGCTTGAATGCTGGGTTCAGCTCTGGGCTCCTGACTCCCAGCAGGACCTTGAGAGGCTGGAGCAGGGCCAGGGAAGGGCAAGGAAGCTGGGGAAGGGTCTGGAGAAGAGGGCTGGGGAGGAGCAGCTGAGGGAGCTGGGGGTGGTGAGGCTGGAGCAGAGGAGGCTGAGGGAGACCTCCTTGCTCTCTGCAGCTCCCTGCAAGGAGGCTGAAGTGAGGTGAGGGTTTGGCTCTTCTGCCTGGTCTCAGGTGATAGATGGAGAGGCAATGGCCTGAAATTGTGCCAGGGGAGGCTTAGGTTGGAGCTGAGGAACAATTTCTTCCCCAAAAGCCAAGGCCTGGCCCAGGCTGCCCAGGTGGAGTCTCCATCCCTGGAGGGCTTTCAAAGCCATGGAGATGTGGTGCTGAGGGACCTGGTTTGGTGGTGCCCTGGCAGTGCTGGGTTGCTGGTTGGACTGGATGCTCTGAAAGGTCTCTTCCAACCAACACAATTCTGTGAGGGTCATTTCATGAAGTTTTTGGGGAGGTCCCATCACTAAATGCTGCTCCTCAAGGATGTGCTAACCCTTCTCTTTGGGCTGACATGGACAACCATCTCTTGGTGGAGATGCTGGTGACTTTTCACTTGGCTGCAGTGAAGTGATGCAGTTCCAGCATGGCAGGCAGGATTGGGTGGTGTTGGGTGATAGGTTTGATGATCTCAAAGGTCTTTCCCAATCAGGTGTATTCTGTATAGTGCACAAGAGTCACAAGAAGATTTCAGCTCTCAACATCACAGCTCACAGGATGCTAGGGGGTGGAAGGGACCCAAAGAGATCATTGAGTCCAACTCCCCTGCCAGAGCAGCAGCACAGAGTCCAGCCCAGGTCACACAGAACAAATCCAGCTAGGGCTGGGAAGGCTCCAGGGAAGGAGACTCCACAACCTCTCTGGGCAGCCTGCTCCAGGCCTCTGGGAGCCTCCCAGGGCAGAAGTTCCTCCTCCTGCTGAGCTGCAACCTCCTGGGCTGCAGTTTCCATCCCTTGCTCCTTGGCCTATGCCAGGGTGCAGCTGAGCAGAGCCTGGCCCTGTGCCCTCCCTCCTGACCCCCAGCCCTCAGCTCTTGAGAGACATTGATCAGATCCCTCTCAGCCTTCTCCTCTGCAGCCTGAGCAGCCCCAGGGCTCTCAGCCTCTCCTCCCCAGGCAGTGCTGCAGTCCCTTCAGCAGCCTTGCAGCCTCCCTTGGCCTCTCTGCAGCAGATCCCTGTCCCTCCTGAGCTGGGGAGCCCAGAGCTGGAGGCCATATTCCCTCTGGATTTATTGATGGTAGATGTGCTTGAGAGAGGCCAAGAGCCATTTCTCTTGGCTTGAGTGCAGGAGCAAGCTCAGTTTGCTCTTGCACACCCCATCAGCATGGCCATGCTGACAGCTTTCTGCTGCTTCCTCTCTCTCTGCCTTAACCCTGCTGCTTACCTTGAGGAAGCAGTGACTGGAGGGGGGGAAAGCTGCAGAGATGGATGGATTAGGTGGCATTAGCATACCAGAGCCAGCATGGTAGCTCCTTTCTTCACAGGCAGCAGGCTCCAAATCTGTCTCTTTGGTAAACACCTGATGTTTTCAAAGGGAATTTGTGACTTTCTAGTCCACAGGGAGGTAAAAAGGGGGAACAAAAGGTTTGCTGAGCCCCTGGGCTTGGGGAATGCTAAGATGATAGCAGAAGTCTCTGCTTTGCTGTTCCTGTTTTCTCTGCCTCTCTTGAGCTTCCATCCTTCAGTGTGGCTCAGAGGAGAGGAAGTGAAGCTTCTTTCCTAGAAACAGAGCAAGCTGCTGAGAAAAGTGGTCAGGGTGTGCATGGAAACAACACAGAGAGAAAGCAGAGGCTGGGGGTCACCACCCACACCCTAAAGAGTTCCTTCCTCATCTTCACTCTCAGTCTCCTCTCTCCCAGCTCAAAGCCATTGTTCCTCACCCTGGCACTCCCAGCCCTTGTCCAAAGTCCCTCCCCAGCTCTCCTGGAGCCCTTCAGCTACTGGAAGGCTGCTCTGAGGTCTGCCTGGAGCCTTCTCTCCTCCAGGCTGCACAGCCCCAGCTCCCTCAGCCTGTCCCCACAGGGGAGGTTCTCAGCCCTCTGATCATCTCTGTGGCCTCCTCTGGAGCCTCTCCATCAGCTCCAGGTCCTTCCTGTGCTGGGGGCCCCAGAGCTGGAGGCAGTGCTGCAGGTGGGGGCTGAGCAGAGCAGAGCAGAGGGGCAGAATCCCCTCCCTGTGCTGCTGCTCTCCCTGCTCTGGCTGCAGCTCAGCACTCAGCTGGCTCTGGGCTGCCAGGGACCACTGCTGGCTCCTGGGGAGTTTGTCACCACCTGACCCCCCCAAGGCCTTCTCCTCCAGGCTGCTCTTGAGCTGCTCCTTGCCCAGCCTGGATTTGTTCTTGGCATTGCCCTTTATTTTTGCAAGGATGATGCTGCTGTTTGTGACATGCAAGTAATGTCATTTCCTCCTGGAAGGGCAGCAGGGTCAGCTGTGCTGGAGCAAAGGCTGAAGCATTCTGTACAGGGCTTTTTTTTCCACCAAGCCCTGTCCTGAGATGGAGCTGCAGGGCTGGAGAACCTCTGCTGTTAGGACAGGCTGGGAGAGTTGGGGCTGTTCAGCCTGGAGAAGAGAAGGCTCCAGGGAGACCTCAGAGCAGCCTTCCAGGACCTGAAGGGCTCCAGGAGAGCTGGGGAGGGACTCTGGAAAAGGGCTGGGAGTGCCAGGATGAGGAACAATGGCTTTGAGCTGGGAGAGAGGAGACTGAGAGTGGAAATGAGGAAGGAATTGTTGAGAGTGAGGCTGGGGAGACTCTGGCACAGGCTGCCCAGGGATGTAGTAGAGGCTCCATCCCTGCAGACATTCAAGATCAGACTTGCTGTGGCCCTGGGCAGCCTGCTCTAGTTGGAGCTGCCTAAACATGAGCCAGCAGTGTGCCCAGGGGGCCAAGAAGGCCAAGGGCATCCTGGCCTGCAGCAGGCAGAGTGTGGCCAGCAGGAGCAGGGAAGTCCTTGTGCCCTGTGCTCAGCACTGCTGAGGCCACCCCTGGAGTCCTGTGTCCAGTTCTGGGCTCCTCAGCTCAAGAAGGACATTGAGAGACTTGAAGGTGTCCAGAGAAGGGCAAGGAGGCTGGGGAGGGGTCTGGAGCACAGCCCTGGGAGGAGAGGCTGAGGGAGCTGGGGTTGCTTAGCCTGCAGAAGAGGAGGCTCAGGGGAGACCTTCTTGCTCTCTGCAACTGCCTGAAGGGAGGCTGGAGCCAGGTGGGGGTTGGGCTCTTCTGCAAGGCAGCCAGCAGCAGAACAAGAGGACACAGTCTCCAGCTGTGCCAGGGGAGGTTCAGGCTGGAGGTGAGGAGAAAGTTCTTCCCAGAGAGAGTTGTTAGCCACTGGGATGTGCTGCCCAGGGAGGTGGTGGAGTCCCCATCCCTGGAGGTGCAAGAGGAGATTGGATGTGGCACTTGGAGCCATGGTTTAGTCATGGGGTCTGTGGTGCCAGGTTGGACTTGGTGATCTTTGAGGTCTCTTCCAGCCTAGGTGATTCTGTGCTCTGGGGCACTGGGCAGTGTGGAACAGCCTGGGCTCAGGCTCCTTTCCCCCCCTCTCAGGCTCCTTTCCCCCCCTCTCAGGCTCCTTTCCCCCCCTCTCAGGCTCCTTTCCCCCCCTCTCAGGCTCCTTTCCCCCCCTCTCAGGCTCCTTTCCCCCTCTCAGGCTCCTTTCCCCCTGTTTCTCCAGGAGCTGAGAGGAGAAGCCAGGCTGCTGGTTGCTTGGCATGGCACTGGGAGCCTTGCTTGCCTGTGACACAGCTGTGGTGAAGGTGAAAGCAGGAGGAAGACATTCGTGGGGGTTGGAGCTTCACAGCATCACCGAACAGCTTGAGTTGGAAGGGACCTTAGAGATCATCCAGTTCCAACCCCCTGCCATGGGCAGGGACACCTCTCACTGCAGCAGGTTCTTAAAGGTCTCTTCCAGCCTGTATCAGATCACAGAACCACAGAGTGGTTTGTGTTGAAGAGGACCTTAAAGCTCCTCCAGCTCCAACCCCCTGCCATGGGCAGGGACACTTCCCCCCAGCCCAGCTTGTTCAAGGCCTCATCCAGCCTGGCCTTGAACACCTCCAGGGAGGAGGCATCTCCAAGCCTGGGCATCCTGTGCCAGTGTGTCCCCAACCTCATAGTAAAGAACTTCTTCCTAATGTCCAATCCAAACCTTACCCTGCTCTGCTTTCCCTGTAACTTCCTTTGCCCAGGAGCTTGGTGCTCCAAGCTCTGGGGACCTGGAGAGGCTATAAATAGGAGGATGTTAACCTGGAGCAGGGTAGGTTGGTTGAACATTGGGAGGAAGCTCTTTGATAGGAGAGTGGTGAAATCCTGGAGCAGGGTAGGTTGGTTGAACATTGGGAGGAAGCTCTTTAATAGGAGAGTGGTGAAATCCTGGAGCAGGGTAGGTTGGTTGAACATTGGGAGGAAGCTCTTTAATAGGAGAGTGGTGAAATCCTGGAGCAGGTTGCCCAGGGATGTGGTGGAGGCTCCATGCCTGGAGACACTCAAGGTCAAGCTTGCTGAGCAGCCTGCTCCAGCTGGAGGTGTCCCTGCTGACTGCAGGGGGGTTGGACAAGATGCCCTTGGAGAGTCCCTTCCAACCTGATGCATTCTGTGCTTCCTGCAGGCTGTGCAGGCTGCCTCTTACCTGTAAGCCATCCTCTGCACCTCAGAATCACAACATGCCAGGCTGGGAGGGACCCCAGGGAGCATCTGGCCCAACCTTTAAAGGGTGACAGAACTTCCTCAGCCATGAAGCCTGCGAGCAGCTGCACAAATCTGATCAGCTCCCTCCCTCCCAGGCTGGGTGATGCAATCTGATAGCATTTTGCTGTGCACCTAAGGCCTCTGCATTATTGATGTGGCCATGGGAGGCTGCAGCTCTCTCTATTTATTATTCACTGCTTAAAGCCACCCTTGCTAGGAAGGGCTGCAGCTGCAGGTGGGTCTTGGTTGTGCTAAGGCAAGAGCTGCTGAGAGCAGGGGGAAGATCCAGCTGGGTTTGAAGGAGGTCAGACATTGGCACAGGCTGCCCAGGGAGGTGGTGGGATCCCCATCCCTGGAGGTGTTCCAGGAACCTGTGGCCATGGCACCTGGGGACAGGGTTTAGTGCCCATGGTGCTGTTGGGTTGATGGTTGGGGTCCATATTAGAGATCTTTTCCAGCTTGTGAGACCCCACCTGGAGTGCTTCTCCCAGGCAGCCAGCACCAGAACAAGAGGACACAGTCTCAGGCTGTGCCAGGGGAGGTTTAGGCTGGAGGTGAGGAAGAAATTCTTCCCAGCAAGAGGAATTGGCCCTTGGGATGTGCTGCCCAGGGAGGTGGTGGAGTCCCCATCATTAGAGGTGTTCAGGAAAGGCTTGGATGAGGCCCTTGGTGCCATGGTTGAGTTGATCAGATGGTGCTGGGTGCTAGGTTGGACTTGATGATCTCTGAGGTCTTATCCAGCCAGGTTAATTCTGTGTTCATCTTGAACTACCAGAGACACAACCATGGTGGTTTTGCAGATCAAATCCTCATGGTTTGGTTGCTGCTCATTCTGGGACAGGCAGCAGTGTGTTGGGCTGCTTGGTGGCTGTGATTTGGGTTTTGTTATTTTTTTTTCCCATTCAAGAAACTCTTGGTCATCCTAGAGAGGTGCCTGAGTTAGCAGTCAGCTGCTCAATGTCCCAAAAGATGATTTAGTATCACAGAGCTGGCAGGGCTGGAAGGGACCTCAAGGCTCAGCCAGCCCCAACCCCCTGCCATGGGCAGGGACACCTCACACCACAGCAGGTTGCTCACAGCCACCTCCAGCCTGGCTGCCAACACCTCCAGGCAGGAGGCTTCCACCACCTCCCTGGGCAGCCTGTGCCAGGCTCTCACCACCCTCCTGGCCAACAACTTCTTCCTCACAGCCAATCTCAGTCTCCCCACTTCTACTTCTGCTCCATCCCCCCCAGTCCTATCCCTCCCTGACCCCCTCCAAAGTCCCTCCCCAGCTTGCTTGCAGCCCCCTGCAGCTCCTGGAAGGCCACCAGAAGGTCTCCTGGGAGCCTTCTCCTCTGCAGCCTGCACAACCCCAACTCTCTCAGGCTGTCTGCAGAGCAGAGCAGCTCCAGCCCTCTGCTCCTCCTCCTGGCCCTGCTCTGGACACCTTCCAGCCCCTCCAGAGCCTTCCTGGCACAGAGGCTCCAGAGCTGGCCCCAGAGCTGCAGCTGTGGTCTCAGCAGAGTGGAGCAGAGGGGCAGAATCCCCTCCCTGGCCCTGCTGCCACACTTCTCTTGCTGCAGCCCAGGGAAGAAGTGTTTCAGTGATCTGGAATTTTCCTGGAGAGCTAAAGGCATCTTTAATTTCAAGCAGCTCAGAAGGTTTCTGCTTGCTTTAACAAAGCTGGAATTTACTCTGAAAGTTTCTTAGAATAAATTAATATTTAATCACTTTTTTTCTTCTTCCTTCCCCACTGAGAGGAAAAGAGGGGGGGGAAAAAACCCCAACCCTCTCTCATGGCTGACTGAGGTGGTGCTGTGATTTTTCTGCCTTAAATTACTGCCAGGTGGGGAAAAATAAACCCCCACAACCCACAGGAGTAAAGGCTGTGAAGCCTCTCATGGAATAGAATAGACCAGGTTGGAAGAGACTGTCAAGATCATGGAGTCCAACCTATCACCCAGCACCACCTAATCAACTAAACCATGGCACCAAGCACCCCATCAAGTGCAAGCCAAGATGATTGTCTTCAGCTAATGTCCCTGGCTGTAGGGCCATGGAATTGTTTGGGGTGGAAAAGGCCTCTCACATCACCCAGTCCAACTTTCAACTCATCCCAGCCATGGCCCCAAGTGCCATGGCCACAGGGTTCTGGAACACCTCCAGGCATGGGGACTCCACCACCTCCCTGGGCAGCCTCTGCCAGTCCCTGACCACTCTGGCAGCACAGAAATTGTTCCTCAGCTCCAACCTAAGCCTCCCCTGGCACAATTTCAGGCCATTGCCTCTCCTCCTTTCACCTGAGACTAGGGAGCAGAGCCCAACCTCCACCTCACTTCAGCCTCCTCTCAGGATGCTGCAGAGAGCAAGGAGGTCTCCCCCAGCCTCTTCTCCAGGCTCACCACCCCCAGCTCCCTCAGCTGCTCCTCCCCAGCCCTCTTCTCCAGACCCTTCCCCAGCTTCCTTGCCCTTCTCTGGCCCTGCTCCAGCCTCTCAAGGTCCTTCTTGGACTGAGTGGCCCAAACCTGAACCCAGCATTCAAGCTTTGGCCTCCCCAGTGTCCAGTCCAGGAGGACAATCCCTGCTCCTGCTGCCCACACCATTGCTGCTCCAGGTCAGGCTGCTGGTGGCCTCCTTGGCCACCTGAGCACCCCCTGGCTCATCTTCAGCCACTGTTGGCCAACACAATCACTTCCCTGTTTCCTAACCTTAGGAAGAGCAGCTGATGAAAACTCTTCCAGCCCTGTGCTTAATGAGGGGGCTGGGAAGGCTTTGGTTGGCTAAAGTTTTGGTCACTCCATGCCTTGCACTGTCAAGAAGCTGCCAAAGGAGTAACTGGAGATGTTGCAGCTCTCAGTTTCTTTGGCTTTCATGAGCTTCCAGCTTTCTATTTAGGTCAGAGGAGAGGAAGTGAGGCTTCTGCTTGCTTAGAAATAGACTCTGGCACAGGCTGCCCAGGGAGGCTGTGGCTGCCCCCTCCCTGGAGGTG
Source organism: Dryobates pubescens (assembly GCF_014839835.1). NCBI lineage: Eukaryota > Metazoa > Chordata > Aves > Piciformes > Picidae > Dryobates > Dryobates pubescens. Next base: position 7,322,259 of record NC_071645.1, on the reverse strand, counting down.
TTTGCAGCCAGGCTGGATGAGGTTCTGAGCAAGCTGGGCTGGTGGGAGGTGTCCCTGCCCATGGCAGGGGGTTGGGGCTGGGTGAGCTTTGGGGTCCTTTCCAACTCATTCTATGGTTCTGTGATTCCACTTTGCTCTGCCTCATTCAGGGGGGCAGCCCTTTGTGATGTGGCTGCTCCACACTGCTGTGGAGCCACACAGCCTCTTCTCAGCACTGAAGAGGAGAGGAGACTCAAGGAGAGGAGAGGAGAGGGAATAGATTAGAATAGAATTAGCCAGGTTGGGAAAGACCTTTGAGATCACCAAGTCCAACCTCTCACCCAGCACCATCTGATCAACTCAACCATGGCACCAAGGGCCTCATCCAGGCTCCTCCTAAACACCTCCAGGGATGGGGACTCCACCACCTCCCTGGGCAGCACATTCCCATGGCCAGCCTCTCTTCCTGGGAAGAAAATGATGCTGCCTGTAGAATCACAGCTTTGTTTTGGTTGGGGCAAAGAAGGCAAACCTCTAAGAGAAGAGCTCTGACACTCCAGTCACCCAAAATATACAGCCAGGAACCAGCATTTCTCCCAGAGCTGTTATTAGACAGCAGGAACACAAACTGCTGCTGCTCAGCTCCACTGGTGGTGAGGAGACACTGGAACAGGTTGCCCAGGGAGGCCAGAACTGGAGAGAGGATCCTGCCCCTCTGCTCTGCTCTGGGGAGACCTCACCTACAGGGCTGGGACCAGATATGGAGCCCCCAGCACAAGAAGAGCATGGAGCTGATGGAGAGGGTCCAGAGGAGGCCACAAAGATGATCAGAGGGCTGAGAATGTCCCCAGTGGGAACAGGCTGAGAGAGTTGGGGATGGTCATCCTGGAGAACAGAAGGCTCCAGGGAGACCTTAGAGCAGCCTTCCAGTACCTGAAGGGCTCCAGGAGAGCTGGGGAGGGACTCTGGACAAGGGCTGGGAGGGGACAAGGGATCCCCAGGGAGGAGGTGGAATCCCCATCCCTGGAGGTGTTCCAGGAACCTGTGGCCATGGCACCTGGGGACAGGGTTTAGTGCCCATGGTGCTGTTTGGTTGATGGTTGGGGTCCATACTAGAGATGTCTTCCAGCTTCTGAGACCCCACCTGGAGTACTGCATCCAGCCCTGGTGTCCCCAGCACAAAAAGGACACAGAACTGCTAGAACAGGCCCAGAGGAGGCCATGAAAGTGAACAGAGGGTTGGAGAAACTATGGGGACAGGCTGGGAGAGTTGGGGCTGTTCAGCCTGGAGATGAGTAGGATGCTCCAGGGAGACCTTAGAGCAGCCTCCCAGTACCTGAAGGGCTCCAGGAGAGCTGGGGAGGGACTTGTGACAAGGGCTAGGAGTGCCAGGCTGAGGAACAATGGCTTTGAGCTGGGAGAGGAGATTGAGAGTGGAGATGAGGAAGAGATTGTTGGCAGTGAGGCTGTGTGGTCTTGTAGTGATGGGGTCTGGGGTGACAGGTTGGACTTGGTGATCTTTGAGGTCTTTTCTAACCTTATTGATTCTATATTCTATGATTCTCAGGATCTGAAGGAGGCTCCAAGAGGGCTGGAGCTGCTCTGCTCTGCAGACAGCCTGAGAGAGTTGGGGTTGTGCAGGCTGCAGAGGAGAAGGCTCCCAGGAGACCTTCTGGTGGCCTTCCAGGAGCTGCAGGGGGCTGCAAGCAAGCTGGGGAGGGACTTTGGAGGGTGTCAGGGAGGGATAGGAGTGGGGGGGATGGAGCAGAAGTAGAAGTGGGGAGCTTGAGATTGGCTGTGAGGAAGAAGTTGTTGGCCAGGAGGGTGGTGAGAGCCTGGCACAGGCTGCCCAGGGAGGTGGTGGAAGCCTCCTGCCTGGAGGTGTTTGCAGCCAGGCTGGAGGTGGCTGTGAGCAACCTGCTGTGGTGTGAGGTGTCCCTGACCATGGCAGGGGGTTGGGGCTGGCTGAGCCTTGAGCTCCCTTCCAGCCCTGACAACTCTATGACTCCATGCCTGCATTCCCCCTCTGCAGAGTGCTGGTGGTCTCTTTGCTCTTGAGGGCAGCTTCTCTGTGCTTTGGTGGTGGCAAATCCTGTGCCAAGTGGCTGTGAGTTCCCCCAGCTCTGCTCTTGGCCTTGGCTGGGCCCTGCTGGCTCTTAACAGCAGTTTGTGGTTTTCTTTTTCCATGTTTGCCTCCCAGGCTTTGTTTAAGTTTGGGATGACCAAGTCCCAGGGGTGTATCAAACCTGATCTACAAACAGCCAGCAACTTAACCACTGCCTGACCTTATCTGGGCAGCAGATGTTTGCCAGTGCAGCATGGCTGTCCTGCCTGACACAGAGAGTCAACAGTTCAGCCAGGCTGGAGGTGGCTGTGAGCAACCTGAGGCAGTGTGAGGTGTCCTTGCCCATGGCAGGGGGTTGGGGCTGGCTGAGCCTTGAGCTCCCTTCCAGCCCTGCCAGTTCTGTGACTCTATGAACACTGGCTTCTTTAAAGCAGGGCAGCTTAAAATGGGGTGAAAAGCACAATAATAGCAAAATCATAGACTTGCAGCACAGTGGGGATGGGAAGGGAGCTCTGGAGAGCATCCAGTCCAAGCCCTGCTCCAGCAGGGCACCCCCAGCAGCTTGCCCAGGGGCACAGTGCCCAGGGGGGGTTGGAAGCTCTCCACACCAGGAGAATCATAGAACCAATAAGGTTGGAAAAGACCTCAAAGATCATCAAGGCCAAGCTGTCACCCAGCACCTCCTGACAACTAAACCATGGCTCCAAGTGCCACATCCAAGCCCCTCTTGAACACCTCCAGGGATGGGGACTCCACCACCTCCCTGGGCAGCACATCCCAATGGCCAACAACTCTCTGTGTGAAGGACACTCCACAACCTCTCTGGGCAGCCTGCTCCAGGCCTCCAGCACCCTCCCAACAAACAACTTTCTCCTCCTCTTTCCCCTCCAACCTCCTGGGCTCCACTCTCTGCCCACTGCCCCTGGGCCTGGCCCTCCACTCAGCAGAGGCTGGCCCCAGCCTCTTGCCCCCCAGGGGCCCTTCAGCTCTTGCTGAGCATTGCTGAGCATTGCTCTGGGGCTGCTCTGCTGCAGGCTCTCAGCCCCAGGGCTCTCAGCCTTGGCTCCTGCCAGAGCTGCTCCAGGCCCCTCAGCAGCCTCCCCTGGACTGTCTCCAGGACTCCTCTGTCCCTCTGCATGTGGGCAGCACAGAAAAATGTTTATTACTGAACATCAGCCTTCCTGAAGTGTCCCTAAGATGGCTCACAGCCAGAGGCAGTGGCAGAGGCAGTGGCTGGAATGCTTGATGAAAACCCACTGCCTTACTTTGCATATCACAAACTACTCAAAGCAGAGGCTGTGCAGCTGAGCTGCTCTGGGCATTTCAGGCAGTTTAAGAGCTGCACTCGTTTCTGTTCAGGATGCTGAAGTCTCCTTTGCAGGCAAAGCTCAGGGACTTTTGCAGCGCTGCCCTGCAGAGCTCTGCTGTTGTGAAACAGCTCAGGCTAAATGAAGCTCAGCAAGGCCAAGGGCAAGGTCCTGCACCTGGGTCAAGACGATCCCAGGCACCAATCCAAGCTGGATGAGGAGTGGATTGAAAGCAGCCTGGAGGAGAAGGCCTTGGGGGGGGTCAGTTGGTGACAACCTCCCCAGGAGCCAGCAGTGGTCCCTGGCAGCCCAGAGCCAGCTGAGTGCTGAGCTGCAGCCAGAGCAGGGAGAGCAGCAGCACAGGGAGGGGATTCTGCCCCTCTGCTCTGCTCTGCTCAGCCCCCACCTGCAGCACTGCCTCCAGCTCTGGGGACCCCAGCACAGGAAGGACCTGGAGCTGATGGAGAGGGGCCAGAAGAGGGCACAAAGATCATCAGAGGGCTGAGAACCTCCCCTGTGGGGACAGGCTGGGAGAGCTGGGGCTGTGCAGCCTGGAGAGGAGAACGCTGCAGGGAGACCTCAGAGCAGCCTTGCAGTAGCTGAAGGGCTCCAGGAGAGCTGGGGAGGGACTCTGGACAAGGGCTGGGAGTGCCAGGGTGAGGAACAATGGCTTTGAGCTGGGAGAGAGGAGACTGAGAGTGGAGATGAGGAAGGAATTGTTGAGAGTGAGGCTGGGGAGACTCTGGCACAGGCTGCCCAGGGAGGCTGTGGCTGTGCCCTGCCTGGAGGCGTCCAAGGCCAGGCTGGATGAGGCCCTGAGCAAGCTGTGCTGGTGGGAGGTGTCCCTGCCCATGGCAGGGGGCTGGAGCTGGCTGAGCTTTAAGGTCCCTTCCAAGCCAACCCATTCTGTGAGTCTGTGAAATCCTCTCAAGCAGAGAAGCTGCAAACTCCTTTCCCTCTGCTGCAGGAGGTCTCCTTGCCTGTGACCCTGGGTTCAGCAGTGCCAGGGCTGAGCTGCTGCTCTGCACTGCTCTGTGTTGCAATCTCTGGGGTCCATTAAACTTTAAACCTTGATCTGAAGGACTTTCAGCAAGGGAAATTTAATGATGGGTGGGTGAGCATGAGAGAGGTCTAAGGTCCAGTCTCTGGAGCTGTCCAGAAGGAAGCTGTCCCAGGGGGCTGCTTACCAGCCCTGCACTGCTGGGGCTGGGCTCTGGCAGAGTGGGGATTTGCCTGTGGTAAGTGCTGGGGCTTGCTCTGAACTGCAGTGGCAAAGGTTTGTGGCAGTGTTGCTTGTAACTGCTTTGGGAGGGGGGTGGCTGAATGAGGCCCTGCCATGCTGTGTCAGATGAGAGGTCTGGAGAAAGGGAGGCTGAGGGGAGAGACCTCCTTGCTCTCTGCAGCTCCCTGGAAGGAGGCTGCAGTGAGGTGGAGGCAGAGGCAGAACTGATTCCCAGCTCTGGGAGCAGCCAGGCAGAGGGCTGGCACCAGGCTTGTGAGGATGCCCTGCTTGGTGTTGCCCACAGGATTCAAAGGCAATTAGATCTCTGCTGGGGGGAGTGTGGTGGGACACAGACCCTCAGCAGCAAATCAACCTGTGCCAAAGAAACCATTCAGAACAAGGCATGGGAGACCAGAAACTGGTTTGTCTGCAAAGGCACTCTTGGAGCCAGGGGGTGCCCAAGGAGGCCACCAGCAGCCTGGCCTGGAGCAGCAGGAGCAGGGCAGGGATTGTGCCCCTGGGCTGGGCACTGCTGAGGCCACCCCTGGAGTGCTGCCTTCAGCTCTGGGCTCCTCACTCCCATCTTTGAGCTCAGGTGGCCAAGAAGGCCAACAGCATCCTGGCTTGCATAAGGAATAGTGTGGCCAGCAGGTCTAGGGAGGTGATTTTCCTCCTCTGCTTGGCACTGCTGAGGCCACCCCTTGAGTGCTGGGCTCAGGTTTGGGCTCCTGGCTCCCAGCAGGACCTTGAGAGGCTGCAGCAGGGCCAGGGAAGGGCAAGGAAGCTGGGGAAGGGTCTGGAGAAGAGGGCTGGGGAGGAGCAGCTGAGGGAGCTGGGGGGGTTCAGCCTGGAGAAAGGGAGACTGAGGGAGACCTCCTTGCTCTCTACAAAGCTCTCCCTGAAAGGAGGCTGCAGTGAAGTGGGGGTTGGGCTCTTCTCCCTGGTCTCAGGTGATAGGAGAGGCAATGGCCTGAAATTGTGCCAGGGGAGGTTCAGATTGGAGATGAGGAAGAATTTCTTTGCTGCCAGAGTGGTCAGGGACTGGCAGAGGCTGCCCAGGGAGGTGGTGGAGTCCCCATGCCTGGAGGTGCTCAGGAAATGATGCAGTGTGAGCTGTCCCTGCCCATGGCAGGGGGGTTGGAACTGGCTGAGCCTTGAGGTCCCTTCCAACCCTGACAGTTCTATGTGTGGCCATGGCACTTGGGGACATGGTTTAGTGCCCATGGGGGTGTGGGGCTGCTGGTTGGTCTGGATGATCTTGGGAGAGCTTTTCCAACCCAAACAACTCCCTGCTTCCATTTGCCTTCCTCTGTCTGGGGAGGAACAGGCTGGCTGCTTTTGTGCCCTTCCCAAGCTGTTTCACAGGGCCAAGCTGAGGGCTGCAGGAGGGAAGTCTCTTTGCTTTCTGGGGGGCATGGTTCTTGCCCAGCTCTTGGTGTAGAGCTTGGAGCCACCACCAGAATCATTAGGAGGTCTCTCCCAACCTGATTGATTCTATGATCCTGTGATTGTTCTCTTATCCTCTCTACAGTCAGACATTAAAGGGTGACTGAGTAGGTGGTGTGGGAGCAGAACATCCAATCTGTCCCCTGGCTGAGAGGCTGCAGCAGAAGTGCTGACCTGTCTGGGCTCTGAAGGTGAAGGCACAGCCAGTGCAGTGGGGACAGCAGCCAAGGGTGCTCTGTGGGGCTGGGTGTGCATGACTGAGACACCTGAGCAGTGCACAGGGCTTGGGATCTGGAGCTGACAGTCACACCAGTTCTGAGGCTTTGAGTGCCCAGCCTCAGAGGCTGATTTCTGTGTTACTGGTGCAAGGCTCAGGGCATTTCTCCTGTGGGCAGGTTGGGAGGGTTGGGGCTGTTCAGCTTGGGGAAGGCTGCAGGGAGACCTTAGGGCAACCTTCCAGTACCTGAAGGGCTCCAGGAGAGCTGGGGAGGGACTCTGGACAAGGGCTGGGAGTGACAGGATGAGGGAGAATGGCTTTGAGCTGGGAGAGAGGAGATTGAGAGTGGAGATGAGGAAGGAATTGTTGAGAATGAGGGTGGGGGGAGACTGGCACAGGCTGCCCAGGGAGGCTGTGGCTGTGCCCTGCCTGGAGGTGCTCAAGGCCAGGCTGGATGAGGCCCTGAGCAGCCTGTGCTGGTGGGAGGTGTCCCTGCCCATGGCAGGGGGTTGGAGCTGGATGAGCTTTGAGGTCCCTTCCAGCCCAACCCATTCTATGGTTGTATAAATACTGAGCACTAATAGCTTCCTCCTGGAAGCTTCAGCCTGCTCTTGGTTCTGTCATAACAGCCAGGAACTGGCTTCTGCCTCCTGCTCTGGGCAGGCAGCAGTGAGGGAGGAGAGTGCCAGGTGTGTGACGTGTCTCAAATGCAGATGGGCATCACCACTTCCCTGCTCCTGCTGCCACACTACTGCTGATCCAGGCCAGGATGCTGTTGGCCTTCTTGGCCACCTGACCACACTGCTGGCTCACATTCAGATGGCTCTCCACCAGCAGCCCCAGGGCCTTCTCTGCTGGGCAACTCTCCAGCCACTAAGTCCTAGAAGCAGTGAATCACAGAACTGGCAGGGCTGGAAGGGAGCTCAAGGCTCAGCCAGCCCCAACCCTCTGCCATGGGCAGGGACACCTCACACCACAGCAGGTTGCTCACAGCCACCTCCAGCCTGGCTGCAAACACCTCCAGGCAGGAGGCTTCCACCACCTCCCTGGGCAGCCTGGGCCAGGCTCTCACCACCCTCCTGGGCAACAACTTCATCCTCACAGCCAATCTCAATCTCCCCACTTCTACTTCTGCTCCATCCCCCCCAGTCCTATCCCTCCCTGACCCCCTCCAAAGTCCCTCCCCAGCTTGCTTGCAGCCCCCTGCAGCTCCTGGAAGGCCACCAGAAGGTCTCCTGGGAGCCTTCTCCTCTGCAGCCTGCACAACCCCAACTCTCTCAGGCTGTCTGCAGAGCAGAGCAGCTCCAGCCCTCTGCTCCTCCTCCTGGCCCTGCTCTGGACACCTTCCAGCCCCTCCAGAGCCTTCCTGGCACAGAGGCTCCAGAGCTGGCCCCAGAGCTGCAGCTGTGGTCTCAGCAGAGTGGAGCAGAGGGGGAGAGCCACAGCAGGTCCAGCACAGGCTGTGTGCTCTGGCTCCTCTGCCCTGTGTCCCAGGGGAGGCTGTGCAGGTCCTGCTCAACCTGGTGCTATGAGTCCATAGCCAGTGGTGCCCAGGAGGAGCTGGGAACTTGCTGCAGTTTGCTACCCAAGGGCACACTTAGTTCTCTCCACAGCTCTGAAGGAAAGCTCCTGCAAAGGCATGAAGCTGTAGGCAGGAGAAGCAGGAGCCTTGCTGAGCCCCTGGAGGAGGTGGAGGCTGCTAGAAGGGCACAAAGCTAACTGCAGTCCATAGCTGGGCAGGGGAGCAGCAAACCGCCCCCAGAGCAGCCAGAGATGGGCAGGGGGACAGTGACATCTTGTGGGCTTGGCTTGCAACTCTCAGTCACTGATGGCCACTTTGGTGAGAGGGGGTCTGAGCTCTCCTGAGGCTGCAGCAGGGGGGGAGGTGAGGCTGCAGCAGCTGGGGAGCTGAGGCTGCAGCAGGGGGGGAGGTGAGGCTGCAGCAGGGGGGGAGGTGAGGCTGCAGCAGGGGGGGAGCTGAGGCTGCAGCAGGGGGGGAGGTGAGGCTGCAGCAGCTGGGGAGGTGAGGCTGCAGCAGCTGGGGAGGTGAGGCTGCAGCAGGGGGGGAGGTGAGGCTGCAGCAGCTGGGGAGGTGAGGCTGCAGCAGCTGGGGAGGTGAGGCTGCAGCAGGGGGGGAGGTGAGGCTGCAGCAGGGGGGGAGGTGAGGCTGCAGCAGGGGGGGAGGTGAGGCTGCAGCAGCTGGGGAGGTGAGGCTGCAGCAGCTGGGGAGGTGAGGCTGCAGCAGGGGGGGAGGTGAGGCTGCAGCAGCTGGGGAGGTGAGGCTGTAGCAGCTGGGGAGGTGAGGCTGCAGCAGCTGGGGAGGTGAGGCTGCAGCAGCTGGGGAGGTGAGGCTGCAGCAGGGGGGGAGGTGAGGCTGCAGCAGGGGGGGAGGTGAGGCTGCAGCAGGGGGGGAGCTGAGGCTGCAGCAGCTGGGGAGGTGAGGCTGCAGCAGCTGGGGAGGTGAGGCTGCAGCAGGGGGGGAGGTGAGGCTGCAGCGGGGGGGAGGTGAGGCTGCAGCAGGGGGGGAGGTGAGGCTGCAGCAGCTGGGGAGGTGAGGCTGCAGCAGGGGGGGAGGTGAGGCTGCAGCAGCTGGGGAGGTGAGGCTGCAGCAGGGGGGGAGGTGAGGCTGCAGCAGGGGGGGAGGTGAGGCTGCAGCAGGGGGGAGGTGAGGCTGCAGCAGGGGGGGAGGTGAGGCTGCAGCAGGGGGGAGGTGAGGCTGCAGCAGGGGGGGAGGTGAGGCTGCAGCAGGGGGGGAGGTGAGGGTGCAGCAGGGGGGGAGGTGAGGCTGCAGCAGCTGGGGAGGTGTGGCTGCAGCAGGGGGGGAGGTGAGGCTGCAGCAGGGGGGGAGGTGAGGCTGCAGCAGCTGGGGAGGTGAGGCTGCAGCAGCTGGGGAGGTGAGGCTGCAGCAGGGGGGGAGGTGAGGCTGCAGCAGGGGGGGAGGTGAGGCTGCAGCAGGGGGGGAGGTGAGGCTGCAGCAGGGGAGGAGGTGAGGCTGCAGCAGGGGGGGAGGTGAGGCTGCAGCAGGGGGGGAGGTGAGGCTGCAGCAGGGGGGGAGCTGAGGCTGCAGCAGCTGGGGAGGTGAGGCTGCAGCAGGGGGGGAGGTGAGGCTGCAGCAGGGGGGGAGGTGAGGCTGCAGCAGGTGAGGATTTGGTTGGTGACCTGTGAGAGACTATTGTGGGGTGGTGTGGGGCAGGGGTCAGTGTAGCTCCTGGGGACAGAGACTTGCTGGAGAGGGCACAGCAAAGGGCTACCAAGGGGCTGAGGGCACTGGAACAGCTCTGGGAGGGGCAAAGGCTGAGAGAGTTGGGGCTGTGGAGCCTGGAGGAGAGCAGCCTGAGGGGGAGCTGATCAATGCTGAGCAATACTCCAGGGGTGGGGGTCAGGAGGATGGGGCCAGGCTATGTTCAGTGGTGCCCAGGGGCAGCACAAGGGGCAGTGGGCACAGACTGAACATCAGAAGCTCAGCTGAACATGAGGAGGGACTTCTGGAGCTGAAGGGAGGCAGAGCCCTGGAGCAGGCTGCCCAGGGAGGTGATGGAGTCTCCATCCCTGGGGACATTCCAAACCCTCCTGGATGTGTTCCTGGGTGACCTGCCCTGGGGGACCCTGCCCTGGCAGGGGGGTTGGACTGGATGCTCTCCAGAGGTCCCTTCCAACCTCTGCCAGCCTGTGATCCTCTGATAAGCAATCCCAGTGGGAAGGGACCTTAAAGCTCATCCAGTTGCAGCCCCCTGCCATGGGCAGGGACACCTCCCAGCAGCCCAGGCTGCTCAGGGCCTCATCCAGCCTGGCCTTCCACATTTGCAGGGCTGGGGCATCCACAGCTTCCCTGGGCAGTGTGCAGGGTCCCCTGTGGCTGTGGGGAAGCTCTCAGGGCAGTGTCAGGAAGGTGTCCATCAGGAGGTGGTTGCCTTCTCCTTGCACCCCCGAAGCACAAAGGGTGACCCTTGCCTTGGCTCTTGTCCTGGCTCAGCCCCTGGGTGGTTGGTAAGGGCTTGGGCAGGCTCTGGCAGGGCCCTGGGCAGGCTCTGATGGCTTCTGTTCCCCTGTGTCGTTGCAGCAGCCAGCAGAGCAGCCAGCAGAGCAGCCACGACGATGACTCCTCCCGCTGCTTCCTGAGCCCTCCCATGCCAGAGGAGAGGTGAGCCTGGGGCAGCTGCAGCTGCACATTCCATCCTGCAAGGCCTGCAGCCACTCTGGGGGGTGCTGAGGTCCTGCTGCTCCTTCAGTTTGGAGCTGCTCCATCAGCACTGTGACTCACCTTGGGCTGGGTGGTGGATTCCAAAGATGCCTTTTGCTTGGAGGGGGTTGGGGTTGGGGGTTTTTTGATGCCCCCAAGTAGAAGCTGTGGCACAGACCCAGCCAGCTGCTGGAGCTTTTCCTTTCCAGAGCTGTGTCCTGGTGGAGGCAGCTCCATCAGACTCACTGTGCATGGAAGCTTTGCCTCAAGCTCCAGCCCATGAGAGGGTCATGGTCTGGGGGTCTGCTTGCAGTCCCCATGCAGCTGGTGAATGGTGCCACAGCCAGCTGGAGGCCAGGCACCAGGGGGGTCCTCCAGGGATCAGTGCTGGGCCTCAGCCTCTTTAATATCTTCATTGATGATCTGGAGGAGGGGATGGAGTCCATCAGCAGCAAATGTGCAGATGAGACCAAGCTGGGGGCAGAGGTTGGTCAGTTAGAGGGCAGAAGGGCTCTGCAGAGGGACCTTGCCAGGCTGCACAGCTGGGCAGAGGCCAACAGGATGGCATTGAACAAGTCCAAGTGCCAGGGGCTGCACTTTGGCCACAGCAACCCCAGGCAGAGCTACAGGCTGGGGGCAGAGTGGCTGAGAGCAGCCAGGCAGAGAGGGACCTGAGGGGAGTGGTGGAGAGCAGCTGAACAGGAGCCAGCAGGGTGCCCAGGGGGCCAAGAAGGCCAAGGGCATCCTGGCCTGCAGCAGGCAGAGTGTGGCCAGCAGGAGCAGGGAAGTCCTTGTGCCCTGTGCTCAGCACTGCTGAGGCCACCCCTGGAGTCCTGTGTCCAGCTCTGGGCTCCTCAGGTCAAGAAGGACCTTGAGAGACTTGAAGGTGTCCAGAGAAGGGCAAGGAGGCTGGGGAGGGGTCTGGAGCACAGCCCTGGGAGGAGAGGCTGAGGGAGCTGGGGTTGCTTAGCCTGCAGAAGAGGAGGCTCAGGGGAGACCTTCTTGCTCTCTGCAACTGCCTGAAGGGAGGTTGGAGCCAGCTGGGGGTTGGGCTCTTCTGCCAGGCAGGCAGCACCAGAACAAGAGGACACAGTCTCAAGCTGTGCCAGGGGAGGTTCAGGCTGGAGGTGAGGAGAAAGTTCTTCCCAGCAAGAGAGATTGGCCATTGGGATGTGCTGCCCAGGGAGGTGGTGGAGTCCCTGTGCCTGGAAGTGTTTAGGAAGAGCCTGGATGAGGCTCTTGAGTTGCTCAGCTGGTGCTGGGTGACTTGATGATCTTTGAGGTCTTTCCCAACCTGGTTAATTCTAATTCTAGTTCTAATTCCAGCACCTCTTTGTCCCCCTGTCAGAGGAGCCCACCTGGCTTCAGGCTGGAGCTTGAGATGTCATCAGAAAGCAAAGATGTAGCTGTGAGTCACCTTCTGTGAGAGGAGAATGTGCCTGGCAGCAGAGAAAAGCTCTGAGAGTGCATTGTTCCTCCCTTCCCCCTCTCCTGCTGTGAGTGATTAATGCAGAGCAGTAGAACAGAGGTGGTGGTACAAGCAAAACGGGATGGGGTGGTGGGAAGCTCTTCCCCAGGGCCCCTTTTTTGCTCCTGCCTTGATTGTTTGTAAGAGCTCAGAGCTTTCAAGCTCTACCTAACAATCCTGGAGAGGAGATGGAGCAGAGTGGCCTCCTTTATGGAATCACAGAATTGTTTGGGCTGGAAAAGCTCTCTGAGGTCATCCAGCCCAAGCAGCAGCCCAGCCCCACCATGGCCACCAAGCCCTGGCCCCAAGGGCCATGGCCACAGGGTTCTTGGACACCTCCAGGCATGGGGACTCCACCACCTCCCTGGGCAGCCTCTGCCAATCCCTGACCACTCTGGCAGCAAACAAATTGCTCCTCAGCTCCAAGCTAAGCCTCCCCTGGCACAATTTCAGGCCATTGCCTCTCCTTAGAATCATAGAATCATAGAATCAACATGGTTGGAAAAGACCTCAAAGATCATCAAGTCCAACCTGTCACAGTATCACAGTATCCTTCTATCACCTGAGACTAGGGAGCAGAGCCCAAGCCCCACCTGGCTCCAGCCTCCTTGCAGGGAGCTGCAGAGAGCAAGGAGGTCTCCCTCAGCCTCCTCTGCTCCAGCCTCCCCACCCCCAGCTCCCTCAGCTGCTCCTCCCCAGCCCTCTTCCCCAGACCCTTCCCCAGCTTCCTTGCCCTTCCCTGGCCCTGCTGCAGCCTCTCAAGGTCCTGCTGGGAGTGAGAGGCCCAAACCTGAACCCAGGATTCAAGATGCATCCTCACCAGTGCAGTGCTCATAAAGGACATAAGTGCTCAAGTGGCTTGGTGGAGAGAAGTGCTGCAGAGGTAAGCAAGTGAAACCCCCTGGGTGAGCCAGTGGATTGGCAGGACTGGCACATGCTGAAGGCCAGGCACTGAAGGTTTGTGATTTACAGCACATCTGTAGCTCTCCCTCCTCCTCAGTCTGTTGAGAATCTGGGACCATGGTGTGTGTCTGAGTCGGAGCTGCCATTGCTGCTCTCAGCCTTGGCTTCCAAGCTGGCCACTGAGGGAAGCTGAATGCCCAGAGCAGGGCTGGAGGAGGCCATGGAGATGGTCAGAGGGTTGGAGAACCTCCCCTGTGGGGCCAGGCTGGGAGAGATGGGGCTGTGCAGGTGGAGAAGAGAAGGCTCCAGGGAGACCTCAGAGGCTGGATGAGGAATGGCTTGAAAGCAGCCTGGAGGAGAAGGCCTTGGGGGTGTCAGGTGGTGACAACCTCCCCAGGAGCCAGCAGTGGTCCCTGGCAGCCCAGAGCCAGCTGAGTGCTGAGCTGCAGCCAGAGCAGGGAGAGCAGCAGCACAGGGAGGGGATTCTGCCCCTCTGCTCTGCTCTGCTCAGCCCCCACCTGCAGCACTGCCTCCAGCTCTGGGGCCCCCAGCACAGGAAGGACCTGGAGGTGCTGGAGAGGCTCCAGAGGAGGCCACCAAGGTGATCAGAGGGCTGAGAACCTCCCCTGTGGGGACAGGCTGGGAGAGTTGGGGCTGTTCAGGATGGAGAAGAGAAGGCTGCAGGGAGACCTCAGAGCAGCCTTCCAGTACCTGAAGGGCTCCAGGAGAGCTGGGGAGGGACTCTGGACAAGGGCTGGGAGTGCCAGGATGAGGAACAATGGCTTTGAGCTGGGAGAGAGGAGATTGAGAGTGGAGATGAGGAAGAAATTATTGAGAGTGAGGATGGGGAGACTCTGGCACAGGCTGCCCAGGGAGGCTGTGGCTGTCCCCTGCCTGGAGGTGTTCAAGGCCAGGCTGGATGAGGCCCTGAGCAGCCTGGGCTGGTGGGAGGTGTCCCTGCCCATGGCAGGGGGTTGGAACTGGCTGAGCTTTAAGGTCCCTTCCAACCCAACCCATTCTGTGGCTCTGTGGATCTCTGTTGCTCCTGCCTGAGCTTCAGGCTGCAGCTGGAGGAGAAAGCACTGCTGGCCCTTGCTGCTGCCCCTTGCTGCTGCCCCTTGCTGCTGCCCCTTGCTGCTGCCCCTTGCTGCTGCCCCTTGCTGCTGGGCCCTTGCTGCTGCCCCTTGCTGCTGGCCCTTGCTGCTGCCCCTTGCTGCTGCCCCTTGCTGCTGGCCTTGCTGCTGCCCCTTGCTGCTGCCCCTTGCTGCTGCCCCTTGCTGCTGCCCTTGCTGCTGCCCCTTGCTGCTGCCCCTTGCTGCTGCCCCTTGCTGCTGGCCTTGCTGCTGCCCCTTGCTGCTGCCCCTTGCTGCTGGCCCTTGCTGCTGGCCTTGCTGCTGCCCCTTGCTGCTGCCCCTTGCTGCTGCCCCTTGCTGCTGCCCCTTGCTGCTGGCCTTGCTGCTGGCCCTTGCTGCTGCCCCTTGCTGCTGCCCCTTGCTGCTGCCCTTGCTGCTGCCCCTTGCTGCTGCCCCTTGCTGCTGGCCTTGCTGCTGCCCCTTGCTGCTGCCCCTTGCTGCTGGCCCTTGCTGCTGGCCCTTGCTGCTGGCCTTGCTGCTGCCCCTTGCTGCTGCCCCTTGCTGCTGGCCTTGCTGCTGCCCCTTGCTGCTGCCCCTTGCTGCTGCCCCTTGCTGCTGGCCCTTGCTGCTGGCCCTTGCTGCTGGCCTTGCTGCTGCCCCTTGCTGCTGGGCCCTTGCTGCTGGCCCTTGCTGCTGGCCCTTGCTGCTGCCCCTTGCTGCTGCCCCTTGCTGCTGGCCTTGCTGCTGCCCCTTGCTGCTGCCCCTTGCTGCTGCCCTTGCTGCTGCCCCTTGCTGCTGCCCCTTGCTGCTGCCCCTTGCTGCTGCCCCTTGCTGCTGGCCTTGCTGCTGCCCCTTGCTGCTGCCCCTTGCTGCTGGCCTTGCTGCTGCCCCTTGCTGCTGCCCCTTGCTGCTGCCCCTTGCTGCTGGCCCTTGCTGCTGGCCTTGCTGCTGCCCCTTGCTGCTGGCCTTGCTGCTGCCCCTTGCTGCTGGCCCTTGCTGCTGCCCCTTGCTGCTGGCCTTGCTGCTGCCCCTTGCTGCTGCCCCTTGCTGCTGCCCCTTGCTGCTGGCCTTGCTGCTGCCCCTTGCTGCTGCCCCTTGCTGCTGGCCTTGCTGCTGCCCCTTGCTGCTGCCCCTTGCTGCTGCCCCTTGCTGCTGGCCCTTGCTGCTGGCCTTGCTGCTGCCCCTTGCTGCTGGCCTTGCTGCTGCCCCTTGCTGCTGGCCCTTGCTGCTGCCCCTTGCTGCTGGCCTTGCTGCTGCCCCTTGCTGCTGCCCCTTGCTGCTGCCCCTTGCTGCTGGCCTTGCTGCTGGGCCCTTGCTGCTGCCCCTTGCTGCTGGGCCCTTGCTGCTGCCCCTTCCTGCTGCCCCTTGCTGCTGGCCCTTGCTGCTGCCCCTTGCTGCTGCCCCTTGCTGCTGGCCTTGCTGCTGGCCCTTGCTGCTGCCCCTTGCTGCTGGCCTTGCTGCTGCCCCTTGCTGCTGCCCCTTGCTGCTGCCCCTTGCTGCTGGCCTTGCTGCTGGGCCCTTGCTGCTGCCCCTTGCTGCTGGGCCCTTGCTGCTGCCCCTTCCTGCTGCCCCTTGCTGCTGGCCCTTGCTGCTGCCCTTGCTGCTGCTCCTTGCTGCTGGCCCTTGCTGCTGGCCCTTGCTGCTGGCCTTGCTGCTGGCCCTTGCTGCTGCCCCTTGCTGCTGCCCCTTGCTGCTGCCTCAGCTTCCCCTGAGACTCTGGCAGGCTGAGTGCTGGAAGGGGAGCTGGGAGCAGCTGGGGTTTTGTTGTTGTTCAGCTTGAAAGCCTCTGCTTCTGCCCTCACTGAGACCTTTAGAGGCTTGCAGTGCAGTCCTCAGCTGTTTCTGAAGCCCAGCTGCTTAGGGCAGGATATTTTCCCTTCCTTTCCCCCAGTCTCAGGGCACTCAGCTGAACTGGGAACTGGAGGGAGTTTGGATGGGCTTGGGGAGACAGCCTCCTCCTCTTCCAAGCCAGCTGCTGTCTGCTGCACTGATTGCTTTCAGCCCCTGAAACCCCCCCCCAGCTTTACCCTAACTTTACAGTCAGCACCAGAAACATTTTGCCATGGCCCCTGCCCTGCTTCTGGTGCTGTGTAGCTTTGGAGCATGCAATGGAGACCTGGGCAAGGCCTTGGAAGGCCTTGGGGGTGCTGGGTGGGGGGAGAAGCTGGGCAGGAGGCAGCAATGGGCACTGGCAGGGGGGAGCAGCTGGGCAGGAGCCAGCAATGGGCACTGGCAGCACAGGAGGCCAAGGGCAGCCTGGGCTGCATCCAGAGCAGTGTGGCCAGAGCTGGAGAGAGGATCCTGCCCCTCTGCTCTGCCCTGGGGAGACCTCACCTGCAGGGCTGGGGCCAGATATGGAGACCACAACACAGGAAGGACCTGGAGCTGATGGAGAGGCTCCAGAGGAGGCCACAGAGATGATCAGAGGCTGCAGAACCTCTGCTGTGGGCACAGGCTGAGGGAGCTGGGGCTGTGCAGCCTGGAGAAGAGAAGGCTGCAGGCAGACCTCAGAGCAGCCTCCCAGCACAAGAAAGCTGGGGAGGGCTTTGTACAAGGGCATGCAGTGGGGAGCAGGGGTAGAAGGGACAGGGGGTGGGGAGCAGGGATAGAAAGGACAGGGGCTGGGGAGCAGGGGCAGAAGGGACAGGGGTGGGGAGCAGGGATAGAAAGGACAGGGGCTGGGGAGCAGGGATAGAAGGGACAGGGGTGGGGAGCAGGGATAGAAAGGACAGGGGCTGGGGAGCAGGGATAGAAAGGACAGGGGCTGGGGAGCAGGGGCAGAAGGGACAGGGGTGGGGAGCAGGGGCAGAAGGGACAGGGGGTGGGGAGCAGGGATAGAAAGGACAGGGGCTGGGGAGCAGGGATAGAAAGGACAGGGGCTGGGGAGCAGGGGCAGAAGGGACAGGGGTGGGGAGCAGGGGCAGAAGGGACAGGGGGTGGGGAGCAGGGATAGAAAGGACAGGGGCTGGGGAGCAGGGGCAGAAGGGACAGGGGTGGGGAGCAGGGGCAGAAGGGACAGGGGGTGGGGAGCAGGGATAGAAAGGACAGGGGTGGGGAGCAGGGGTAGAAGGGACAGGGGGTGGGGAGCAGGGGCAGAAGGGACAGGGCTGGGGAGCAGGGGCAGAAGGGACAGGGGTGGGGAGCAGGGGTAGAAGGGACAGGGGGTGGGGAGCAGGGGCAGAAGGGACAGGGCTGGGGAGCAGGGGCAGAAGGGACAGGGGTGGGGAGCAGGGGCAGAAGGGACAGGGGTGGGGAGCAGGGGCAGAAGGGACAGGGGGTGGGGAGCAGGGGCAGAAGGGACAGGGGTGGGGAGCAGGGGTAGAAGGGACAGGGGGTGGGGAGCAGGGATAGAAAGGACAGGGGCTGGGGAGCAGGGGCAGAAGGGACAGGGGTGGGGAGCAGGGATAGAAAGGACAGGGGCTGGGGAGCAGGGGCAGAAGGGACAGGGGTGGGGAGCAGGGGCAGAAGGGACAGGGGGTGGGGAGCAGGGGACCTGTGGTGATGGCAGCTACTCACTTCATCCTTGCTGCATAGGGAATAGGAAGATGTGTGTCCATGAGAAGAATGAATTGGTGTGGGTTTGTTGGTGGGAGATGGGGGGTGGGGGGCACCATAAGCATCAAGCAGAAAGTGCTTGCTGTCCCCTGTGGTGGCCTAATAGCTCAGGCTCCATTTAGCAGTGGATCTGAACCCTGGCAGAAATGACAAGGAGCAGGAAGATGCCCTTCTAATGGGCCCAGATGGGCTTGGAACATCCTCTGATGGTCTGCACCTCTGCAAGCCATGCTCTGGCTTCCTGTCTACAGCTCCCTGAAGGGAGGCTGTAGCCAGCTGGGGGTTGGTCTCTTCTCCCAGGCAGGCACCCAGCAGCAGAACAAGAGGACACAGTCTCAAGCTGTGCCAGGGGAGGTTCAGGCTGGAGGTGAGGAGAAAGTTCATCCCAGCAAGAGAGATTGGCCATTGGGATGTGCTGCCCAGGGAGGTGGTGGAGTCCCCATCCCTGGAGGTGTTTAGGAAGAGCCTGGATGAGGCACTTGGTGCCATGGTTTAGTTGATCAGATGGTGCTGGGTGAGAGGTTGAACTCAATGATCTCTGAGGTCTTTTCCAACCTGATTGATTCTACTCTATTCTACTCTATCATATTGTATTCTATTGGGTGCTTGGTGCCATGGTTGAGTTGCTCAGATGGTGCTGGGTGAGAGGTTGGACTTGATGATCTCTGAGGTCTTTTCCAACCTGGTTAATCCTATCCCATCCTACCCTATCCCATCCTACCCTACCCCATCCTACCCTACCCCATCCTACCCTACCCCATCCTACCCTACCCCATCCTACCCCATCCTACCCCATCCTACCCCATCCTATCCTATCCTATCCTATCCTATCCTATCCTATCCTATCCTATCCTATCCTATCCTATCCCATTCCATCCCATCCCAAACATCCATTCTTTCCACCAAGAAGGGTCCTGGTGGTGATGCTGATGCTCAAAGCAGTTTTTCTCCTGCTCTTGCAGGAGAGCTGGGGCAATCTGTGTCAGCTTCCACCCAGTGTGGTTCAAGATGGCACTTTGGGACCTGGCTCAGTGGCCATGGTGGTCTCAGGTGGATGGTTGGACCCCATGAGCTTAGAGGTCTTTCCCAGCCAGCATGATTCTGTGATTGTGAGGGAAATGGGAGCTGGGCACTCCTGGCCTTCGGAGCTCAATTCTGGGAGTGATGAACCTCCACTTCTTCCTGTCTCAGGAAGGGAACTCTTAATTCTCTCAGCCTCTTGCATCTTACCCCACAGCAGCAGCAGCAGCAGATCTGGCAGTGGCTTAAAGGCAGCTGTGCCTTTAAAAGTGGATTGCCTGGGATGGAAGAAACCTGAGAGCAGAGGAAGGAGACCAATGCCTCCTGCGCAGCTCCAGCTCTTTGGAGGGGCTGCTCCTCAGCCTGGTCACTGCCCCTTCCCTCTGGGGCCAAGCTGCTCCCAGCCAGAAGAGCAGTGCTGGGAGTGGCTGGGTGGAGGCATCCCAGCTTTCCATGGTGGATTCTGGGGTCTCCACCCCGTGCTGCTGCCTCCCCCAAGGCGCTGGCCCTGTGGGGTCCCATGCAGCAGTGCTGAAGTGAGGCTTCCCCAGCCGGCACCTGGAGAGCCCTCCCCCTTCCTGCAGATGACTGTAACCGTGTGAGTGCTCATTCTCCTCTGCATTGCTCCTTTCCCTCCCCCCTTGGCTTCTGCTTTGTTCTTTGGGGTTTCCCCCCCTTCCTCCCCATTCATTTCTTGGCCTTTGCAGGAGGGTTTGTGGTGCATGGTGGTGATGGGATGGCAGCAGGCATCTCCCCACCACACCAAGGTCAGCTGCTAGCCAAGGTCTGTCCTTGAGCCCCTCAGCTTCTCCTTGGCTCTCCCTCTTCTCCTGCAAGTTGGATTTAATGCTTCTCTCTAAGTCTTCTTTGCTGCTTGTTTTCCTTTCCCTCTCAAGTTCCCTGTCCCAAATCTTTGCTTCATAGATTCAGAGCATGGGTTGGGTTGGAGGGGATCTCAAAGCTCATCCAGTTCCAACCCCCCTGCCATGGGCAGGGACACCTCCCACCAGCCCAGCTTGCTCATCCAGCCTGGCCTTGAACACCTCCAGGGAGGAGACCTCCACAGCCTCCCTGGGCAGCCTGTGCCAGGCTCTCCCCAGCCTCACTGGAATGGACTTCTCCCTAATATCCAGCTGGAGCACACTCTGCTGGGGGGTTGCTCTCCTGAGCCTTAACCTTCACCCCTTCCTCTCATTTCCATGGCAGGCTGTATGCAATGGGGGCCTGAAAGTACCCAGCCTGCCAAAGGTTTGTTGTTTCTCACTGCTTCAGGCAAGTGTGGATGCTCAGCCTTTCTTCTCAGGGGCTGGTGCAGGGCATTGCTTTGTGCAGCACCTGCCCTGCCTCAGGCTCCTCAGGAGCTAGGAATCCTCAGTGGCTTCAAACTAGGGCAGAGCAGGTTGAGATGAGATGTGAGGAACAAGTTCTGCACCAGGAGGCTGCTGGAACAGGCTGCCCAGGGAGGTGGTTGAGGCTCCATCCCTGGAGCTGTTCAAGGTGAGGCTGGGCAGGGCTCTGGGCAGCCTGATCCAGTGGAGGATGTCCCTGCTGAGTGCAGAGGGTTGGACTGGGTGAGCTTTGGAGCTCCCTTCCACGCCAGCCCACTCTGTGATTCTGGGGTCCCCAGTGCAATGTGGCTGTGTGATACATGGGGCTGTGGGCAGCCAGCCAGCCAGACCTGCTCTGTGGTGTCCCCCTGGCTGCAGCCTGCTGGCCTTTGCTCTGCCCTGTTGCTGTTTGCTGGAAGCCCTCTCAACCCTCCAAGGGGTACTGAGGGACCCGAGCTGTGGGGAGGCTCTCACTGACCTGAAATGGCTCTGAGCAAGCTGGCAGCTTGCATCTTAAGACCTTGAGCCCCTGCTTTAGCTGCTTGCTTCTGGCTCAGCCTTCAGAAATGAAGGAGCCAGGCCCTTGCTCTTCCTCTGCTGAATTTGCAGTCACTCCCCTAAGGAGTTTTATTCTCAAAGCCAAAGTGCTGTGCTGCCTGCTCTTGCTGGAAGGTTTTCCACCCATTCACCTGAGTCACACCAGCCTAGGGTGAGGTTTCATGCCTGGGCTGGGACATTGCATTAGGCACCCCAGAGCTCCAGATGGCTCCAAAAAGCTCTGCTGCTGTGGTGCTGTGCTCCTGTGTGGGTTACCCCTGAAGAAGGCAGAGGAGGTTGTTGGACTCCATCTAAAGCTTCAGCTCAGGAGAGACTTCTGTGTGAGACAGGCTGCACAAGCATCTTGGCTCTTGGGCACTTCAGAGCACTCTGGATTGAAAAGAGCAGGCACTCAGCATTCTCCTGGGTGCCAGTCCTGTCCTGTGAAGCTCCTGGGGCTGTGGGCAGCTGTGGCTTTGAGCCATGCCAGGAGTTCACTGCAGAGTATTCTGACCTCAAGAGAAAAGGAGGTGAGCAGACCCCAGAAGCTTTCTGCCCAAGGTAATGAGGCCTCAGTGCTTTGTCTCTGTGGCTGCCAGAGATTTGCAAAGGGAAGGGGAACATTTCCTGGTGGCTTCACCTTCTGATGAAGAAAGGCAAATCAGAGAGGACTTCCTTGATGAAGCAGGCCCTGAGTCTGCTGCCAGCCTGCCCCTTCTGGGAGCAGATGAATCAATGCTGGGGTGGGAGAGGTTCTTGCACCACCTCAAGCAAAAGGAAGGTTAAGAGTTCAACCATGCAAGACAATGAGCAGGGGAAAAGAGGCCAAAGTCTGTGTGTGAAAGCAGAAGGCCTCTTTTGTTACCATGCTGCCCAAGAAAGAGGCAGCAGCAGTCTGAATCATCTCAGTTTCCCCAACCTCTTGATGCTGAATCGTTCTCCTTGCACAAGAGTGTCCTTCTTCCTCCAGGGCAGGGCATTACCCTTCCTTCACAGCAGGGAAGTATTTTGCTTCACCACTGGGTGGAGGGAAACTGCTGCAGCAAGAGAAGTGTGGCCAGCAGGGCCAGGGAGGGGATTCTGCCCCTCTGCTCCACTCTGCTGAGACCACAGCTGCAGCTCTGGGGCCAGCTCTGGAGCCTCTGTGCCAGGAAGGCTCTGGAGGGGCTGGAAGGTGTCCAGAGCAGGGCCAGGAGGAGGAGCAGAGGGCTGGAGCTGCTCTGCTCTGCAGACAGCCTGAGAGAGTTGGGGTTGTGCAGGCTGCAGAGGAGAAGGCTCCCAGGAGACCTTCTGGTGGCCTTCCAGGAGCTGCAGGGGGCTGCAAGCGAGCTGGGGAGGGACTTTGGAGGGTGTCAGGGAGGGATAGGGGTGGGGGGGATGGAGCAGAAGTAGAAGTGGGGAGATTGAGATTGGCTGTGAGGAAGAAGTTGTTGGCCAGGAGGGTGGTGAGAGCCTGGCCCAGGCTGCCCAGGGAGGTGGTGGAAGCCTTCTGCCTGGAGGTGTTTGCAGCCAGGCTGGAGGTGGCTGTGAGCAACCTGCTGTGGTGTGAGGTGTCCCTGCCCATGGCAGGGGGTTGGGGCTGGCTGAGCCTTGGGGTCCCTTCCAGCCCTGAGAGCTCTCTGAGAGCTGAAGCCACTGCTGCTCTGCTGGGATGCTGCTCTCCCTGGGTGCTGAGTGGCTGTGTTCACAGCTCAGAAATGGCTCTTGGGCACTTTCAGTTCCTGGGCACTGTGCCTACAGCTCCCAGCATGCCCACAGTGCCAGAGCAGCCTTTTTCCTGTCTGCAGCTGAAGGCTCACGTCATTTCCCAGCTGCTGCAGCAAGGAGGGAGCCTCTCCTGAGGTTATTTTCCCTTTCCTAGGGGAATGGAGTTGTGCCCTGGCTTGCAGATGCTGCTGTGACTGCACCTGCTGCTTGGCTGGCAGCAGAGGTGGCAGAGCTGCAGAACACTGCTGACTTCAGGAGGGATTCAGGAGTTTGTCCACCTGGCTCTTTGTCCTGGGGAGCTGTACACCTGCACAGCAAGGTGCTCAACAGCTAAGCAACCTCTTCTTTGCCTTCTGCCCTGCTTCCTAGCACTCCTTTCCCCCCTCCCTGACCTGCTCCTAGTTCCCCCTCCAGCTCTGTTCCTAGCAGGTTGTCTTTTGCATGCACCTTTCACAGAGGCTCAGGCTGCTGCTCTGCCACTGCTCCCCCAGCTCCTGCAGGCTTCCCTTCTGTGCCATATGGGAGGATGGAGCTGGAGTGCTGGCTCCCAGGTTGCTCTCTGCACTGTGTGCCTGCAGGTTATGTGCCTTGCCCAGGCAGCTAAGCTGTTTGGAGCCTCCCAAGCCCCCTGTTTCCACTCCTTGAACCAATAAATCCTTCAGTGACCATGACTCTGGCAGAGGTGAGGCTGCTCTGCTTAGAGGGAAGCTGGAACTCTACTGCTGGCAGTAGTAAAGCCACAGTAAGGAAGCTGTGGAGAGGAAGCTGTGGAGAGGATGCTGTGGTAGGATGAAACTCCCTCAAGCTGCCCTGAGAGCTGTGAGTGTTTGGGGGGGGGTCAGAGGACCCTGGCAGGCAGTGCTGGGAGCCAGCAGTGCTGTGTGATGTGCAGGCTGGCTGGTTTGGAGGCCAGCTCCCAGCCCCAGCTGCCATCCCTCCTTGCTGAAGCTATTTATGGAGCTGCAAATTCTTCCCCAGCCCTCCGGGCTGCGGGAGTGGGCTGCTCCCTTCCGAAGAGGAGGCTTCCCCAGGAGGTGTTTCCTGTTTGCTCTGGAGCTCAGGAGCCCTTGCAGCCTGCTGCAGCTACAGGCAGGCTCTGCTCTGAGGAGGCTGCACTGAGGGGAGTCAGCTCTGCCTGACTTGCAGAGCTGGGCTTTACTGGGGCCCTAGCTTGGGCTTTGCTGCAAGCCCTGCAGGAGGCTGGGGGCTCTTTCCCCCACGCTGCTGTGAATGCTTGTGGCAAAGTGCCAGGGGCTGCACTTTGGTCACAACAGCTCCAGGCAGTGCTGCAGGCTGGGGGCAGAGTGGCTGAGAGCAGCCAGGCAGAGAGGGACCTGGGGGGAGTGGTGGAGAGCAGCTGAACAGGAGCCAGCAGTGTGCCCAGGGGGCCAAGAAGGCCAAGGGCATCCTGGCCTGCACCAGGCAGAGTGTGGCCAGCAGGAGCAGGGAAGTCCTTGTGCCCTGTGCTCAGCACTGCTGAGGCCACCCCTGGAGTCCTGTGTCCAGTTCTGGGCTCCTCAGCTCAAGAAGGACATTGAGAGACTTGAAGGTGTCCAGAGAAGGGCAAGGAGGCTGGGGAGGGGTCTGGAGCACAGCCCTGGGAGGAGAGGCTGAGGGAGCTGGGGTTGCTTAGCCTGCAGAAGAGGAGGCTCAGGGGAGACCTTCTTGCTCTCTGCAGCTCCCTGAAGGGAGGTTGGAGCCAGCTGGGGGTTGGGCTTTTCTGCCAGGCAGCCAGCAGCAGAACAAGAGGACACAGTCTCAAGCTGTGCCAGGGGAGGTTCAGGATGGAGGTGAGGAGAAAGTTCATCCCAGCAAGAGAGATTGGCCATTGGAATGTGCTGCCCAGGGAGGTGGTGGAGTCCCCATCCCTGGAAGTGCTTAAGAAGAGCCTGGATGAGGCACTTGGAGCCATGGTTTAATTGTCAGGAGGTGTTGGGTGCTAGGTTGGACTTGATGATCTCTGAGGTCTTTTCCATCCTTACTGATTCTCTGGTTATGAAAATGCACACAGGTGAGCAGAGCCCTGCCCAGGGCAGGGGGGTTGGACCTGGATGATCCTTGAGGTCCTTTCCAACCCTGACAATTCTGTGATCCTAGGAATCAAGGGCTCCATAACAGGGGGGGCTGGGGTGTAGGTTGTCCACAGCATGGGTGTTTGCTGGTGTGTCTGTCTGCAGCTGGATATCTTATGGCTGCTTTTGGGGACTGGGACCAGTGGGATGTGGGAGGGGACTCTGCCCCTCTGCTCTGCTCTGCTCTGCTCAGCCCCCACCTGCAGCACTGCCTCCAGCTCTGGGGCCCCCAGAGGGACATGGAGCTGTTGGAGCAGGTCCTGAGGAGGCCACAAAGATGTGCAAGCAGCTGATTTACTTCTTGCATCATGAAGGAGAGGAGTTCCTCTTATGAGGTGTGATGGGAGTGATGAGTGAGGAGAGCAGAGATGCCCACAGACAGTGTGCAGAGCTTAGGCTGAGAGATGATCTTCAGCCAGGAAGGGGATCAGAGGCTGGAGAAGCTCCCCTGTGGGGACAGGCTGAGAGAGTTGGGGCTGTGCAGCCTAGAGAGGAGAAGGCTCCAGGGAGACCTTAAAGCAGCCTGCCAGTAGCTGAAGGGGCTCCAGGAGAGCTGGGAAGGGGCTTTGGAGGAGGGCTGGGAGTGCCAGGACGAGCTGCCCCTCCGGGCGTTGTAAATCCCTTGCCAGCCTCCCTGCTCGCTGGGTCCTGCTCTGTGGTGCCTGCTGCCTGCCCCAGCACTCTTGTATGAATAAGCACTTTCAGGCAGTGATGTTTCTGGTCCTCAGAGGCTGTGAATTTGAGCTCTGCAGTGTTCTCCTCCCTCCCTCCTCCCTCCCTTCCTCTCTCCCGGGCAGGGTTGCTCACGTCCGCCTGGCTGTGCTGCTGCCACAGCGCTCCGAGGGGCTGCAGGCACTGCTCCCCGGGCTGAGGGCTGGCAGCCTGGCTGGTGAAGGAGGCCAGGAGGGGTGTGCAGGACTGGGGAGGAGAAGCTGGGGATGAATGGGAGCTGTGAAGTCACTGTGCTCCACCAATGAGGGCTGGCTGCAGCCAGGCAGCTCCGGATGCCTCGGGATGCTGGGACGAATCTTACCTTGGCTGCTGTGATGCTCTCTGTCTGAGCTGAGTGTGCACCCCAGAGTTGCTAGGTTAGGCCCAGTGCTTGCTGAGTGCTCTCTGAGGTGAGTGTTCTCAGGAGGCTGCAGATGCCCAGCCCCCACCTTGCATCTCCTCTGCATGTGTGACTCTGCCTCTCCTCTGCTTATTTGGCACCACTGCTTCCCTGGCTGGCTGACTCCTTTCACTCCTTCCTTTCAGAAGCTGCCTTCTTCCATCCACCTCCCATCTGATCACTTCTCCTGTATCTGTGCACTGCCCAGAACCTGCCTGATGCCTGCCTGCCTGCCTTCCTTCCTCCTGATTCCTCAAGTACCCATCTGGGGGGGTGGTGATGTCACTTTCCACACAGAGCAAGGGGGAGGAAGAGCAGAGCAGCATGGCTAGGGGAGGCTTGCTGGAGGAAGAGGAAGGGCAGCATGGCTAGGGGAGGCTTGCTGGAGGAAGAGGAAGGGCAGCATGGCTAGAGGAGGGATGATGCTTGAGGAAGAGGAAGGGCAGCATGGCTAGAGGAGGGATGTTGGAGGAAGGGCAGCATGGCTAGGGGAGGGATGCAGGAGGAAGAGGAAGGGCAGCATGGCTGGGGGAGGGATGCTGGAGGAAGAGGAAGGGCAGCATGGCTAGGGGAGGGATGCTGGAGGAAGAGGAAGGGCAGCATGGCTGGGGGAGGGTCGCTGGAGGAAGAGGAAGGGCAGCATGGCTGGGGGAGGGTCGCTGGAGGAAGAGGAAGGGCAGCATGGCTAGGGGAGGGATGCTGGAGGAAGAGGAAGGGCAGCATGGCTAGGGGAGGGATGCTGGAGGAAGAGGAAGGGCAGCATGGCTAGGGGAGGGATGATGCTTGAGGAAGAGGAAGGGCAGCATGGCTGGGGGAGGGTCGCTGGAGGAAGAGGAAGGGCAGCATGGCTAGGGGAGGGATGCTGGAGGAAGAGGAAGGGCAGCATGGCTAGGGGAGGGATGCTGGAGGAAGAGGAAGGGCAGCATGGCTGGGGGAGGGTCGCTGGAGGAAGAGGAAGGGCAGCATGGCTAGAGGAGGGATGCTGGAGGAAGAGGAAGGGCAGCATGGCTAGGGGAGGGATGCTGGAGGAAGAGGAAGGGCAGCATGGCTAGGGGAGGGTCGCTGGAGGAAGAGGAAGGGCAGCATGGCTGGGGGAGGGTCGCTGGAGGAAGAGGAAGGGCAGCATGGCTAGGGGAGGGTCGCTGGAGGAAGAGGAAGGGCAGCATGGCTAGGGGAGGGATGCTGGAGGAAGAGGAAGAGCAGCATGGCTGGGGGAGGGATGCTGGAGGAAGAGGAAGGGCAGCATGGCTAGGGGAGGGATGCTGGAGGAAGAGGAAGGGCAGCATGGCTAGAGGAGGGATGATGCTTGAGGAAGAGGAAGGGCAGCATGGCTAGGGGAGGGATGCTGGAGGAAGAGGAAGGGCAGCATGGCTAGAGGAGGGATGCTGGAGGAAGAGGAAGGGCAGCATGGCTAGGGGAGGGATGATGCTTGAGGAAGAGGAAGGGCAGCATGGCTAGGGGAGGGTCGCTGGAGGAAGAGGAAGGGCAGCATGGCTAGGTGAGGGATGCTGGAGGAAGAGGAAGGGCAGCATGGCTGGGGGAGGGTCGCTGGAGGAAGAGCAGAGCACCATGGCTAGGGGAGGGATGCTGGAGGAAGAGGAAGGGCAGCATGGCTAGAGGAGGGATGATGCTGGAGGAAGAGGAAGGGCAGCATGGCTAGGGGAGGGATGCTGGAGGAAGAGGAAGGGCAGCATGGCTAGGGGAGGGATGCTGGAGGAAGAGGAAGGGCAGCATGGCTGGGGGAGGGATGCTGGAGGAAGAGGAAGGGCAGCATGGCTAGAGGAGGGATGATGCTTGAGGAAGAGGAAGGGCAGCATGGCTAGGGGAGGGTCGCTGGAGGAAGAGGAAGGGCAGCATGGCTGGGGGAGGGTCGCTGGAGGAAGAGGAAGGGCAGCATGGCTAGGTGAGGGATGCTGGAGGAAGAGGAAGGGCAGCATGGCTAGGGGAGGGATGCTGGAGGAAGAGGAAGGGCAGCATGGCTAGGGCAGGGATGCTGGAGGAAGAGGAAGGGCAGCATGGCTAGGGGAGGGTCGCTGGAGGAAGAGGAAGGGCAGCATGGCTGGGGGAGGGTCGCTGGAGGAAGAGCAGAGCACCATGCCTCGGGGAGGGCTCCTTGCTGGCTCCCTGCAGAAGCTCAGACTTCAAACGGGAGCTGGGAGGAGGATCCTCTGTTCCTCAGCATCCTGTCCCAGACCTTTTGGGTGGTGGCAGCAGGGAGGAGCTGGGGGGGGGGCCGTGGCAGTGCCTCTTGTGCCAGACTCGCCCCAAGGAGCTATTTTGGGCCCCTCTGCTCCGGCTGCTTCCTCTGCTTGAGCTGCTTCCTCCGCTCGTCCCCGGGGGGCAGGAGGGGCAGCTTCGGGAAGTCCCTTCGGAGCCCAGCCCGCCGTTCTCACCCTCCTGTCTCGTCGTTTGCCTTCTCTTCATCCTCTTTTGACTTTCCCTTTCTCTTTCCCCCTTCTCCTCCCATGCTCCTGTTTGCTGCTAGGCCAAGCAGAAAGCATGGAGACGTCTGATATGGCGACAGCAAAGGTAGGATGGAAATGCTGCCGGCCTCACTGTGCGTAAGTGGTCTCGCTTGGCACCTTCTTACTTTGTGTCTCCACCTTCCTCCCCCTTTGCCCTGAGGCTGGCAGTGCTGCTGGGGCTGATGCTGGGATGCAGGGTCTGGGAGCATCTCCCTGGCCACGAGGTCTCTGCGCTGCTTTCCTCCTAAGGGTTGAGGAGAGGCTGGAGATGTTGCTGCTGGAGAGGGAGGAAGGAGCCGGGATGCTGGCAGAGCTTGGCTGCTGTGTGGGAAAGGCACAGCAGAGGGTGCTTGAGGGGCAGGCTTGCAGTTCCCAGCGGCTGTGGGAGTGGAGAAGCCTTTTGGCAGCCTGCTTTCTTATTTAGTTCACATTTTCTTTGTGGCCAGGCCCTGGGGGGGCAGTGCCGAGAGGCAAAGTCATCTGAGCTGCGAGATGCACCCGCCCTGCTCGGCGAGGCTTCTCTGGGGCCTCTGCTGCTGGCTGGTGGCAGGCTGTCAGGTTCTGCTTCCCTGTGGGCTGGCAGCTGGGAAATCTGTGGAACTGGGTGGACTGAGATCAGCTTGAGAGGCAGAAGGGGGAGGTGTACACCGTGCAGGTACACCGTGCAGGTATCTCGTGGCAGGGACCACTGATGGTGGCTCAGAGTCCTACAGCTGTTAGGCTTGGAAAGGACCTCAAGGATGACCTAATGCCAACCCCCCTGCCATGGGCAGGGACACCTCACACCACAGCAGGTTGCTCACAGCCACCTCCAGCCTGGCTGCAAACACCTCCAGGCAGGAGGCTTCCACCACCTCCCTGGGCAGCCTGGGCCAGGCTCTCACCACCCTCCTGGGCAACAACTTCTTCCTCACAGCCAATCTCAAGCTCCCCACTTCTAGTGCTGCTCCATCCCCCCCAGTCCTGTCCCTCCCTCACACCCCAGAGCAGAGGAGCAGGATCCTCTCCCTCCACCTCTGGCAATGGGCACTGGCAGCCCAGAAGGCCAAGGGCAGCTGAGCTGCCCTTGGCCTTCTGGGCTGCCAGTGCCCATTGCTGGCTTTCTGTCCCAGGCCTGATTCCTGCCCTCATCAGAGGTGTCCCAGACCCCTATCCCTCCCTGACACCCTCCAAAGTCCCTCCCCAGCTTGCTTGCAGCCCCCTGCAGCTCCTGGAAGGCCACCAGAAGGTCTCCTGGGAGCCTTCTCCTCTGCAGCCTGCACAACCCCAACTCTCTCAGGCTGTCTGCAGAGCAGAGCAGCTCCAGCCCTCTGCTCCTCCTCCTGGCCCTGCTCTGGACACCTTCCAGCCCCTCCAGAGCCTTCCTGGCACAGAGGCTGCAGAGCTGGCCCCAGAGCTGCAGCTGTGGTCTCAGCAGAGTGGAGCAGAGGGGCAGAATCCCCTCCCTGGCCCTGCTGGCTAGAGAGCACTTGGGTTGTTTCCTAGCCTGAGCTGATGTGGTGGGTTGAAATTTCCCCCTCCAACATTAACTTTGCCAGGCCAGCTCAGCTGGAGGCAGATGGAAGCTGTCTTTACAGGCAGAACTCCAATGCACAGTGAAGTGCAATGAATGTGCTACAAAATCTACAGGATTCACAATATTGGCAGGGATCTGCAATTCATAAGCAGCACAAGACCTCTCCTGCCCCCAGACTCAGGACATTTAGGTTGGGTGTTAGGAACGTTTCCTTGGCTTGAAGAATGGTCAGGCACTGGAGCAGGCTGCCCAGGGAGGGCACTGGGGGCTGGATGTGGCACTTGGAGCCATGGTTTAGTTGTCAGGAGGTGTTGGGTGACAGGTTGACCTGATGATCTCTGATTCTATGATTCTAAGACACCCCCCCTGGCCAAGGACCAGGGGGAGCTACTAGCTTCTCCCTCTCTGCCTTCCCCCTCACCCCCCTGTACAAAAAAAGGGAGAAGAGAAAGGAGCAGAGTTTGGCTTAGCCAAAACAATGCAGCCAAGGTCAAGCAGAAGCTTGAAGTGACAGAAGGAGAGGAAATGGCCTCAAGAGGCTACTTCAGAAGGAGATAGAAGGAGAGGAAATGGCCTCAAGCTGTGCCAGGGGAGGCTTAGGTTGGAGATGAGGAACAATTTCTTTGCTGCAGGTGTGGTCAGGGACTGGCAGAGGCTGCCCAGGGAGGTGGAGGAGTCCCCATGCCTGGAGGTGTTCCAGCAAGCTGTGGCCATGGCCCTTGGGGACACAGTGCTCTTAGGCTGAGGGCTGGACTGGGTGAGCTGAGAATTCTTTTCCAACCAGCACAATTCTATCATTCTATGAAAGTCCCTTTCAAAATTCTTTCTCTCTGTACCTGATTTCTTTTTATAGTCTCCTGCTTCTAATTAGCCTGAGCTCCAGTGTGAAGGCAGCATCTCAGTGTGGATGTGCTGACAGCCTCATTGTCTTGTCAGCACAATGCCTCCTGAGGGGAAGCAACTGAGTCTAGCTTGAACCTTCTAGAAGAGAGACAGCTTAGAACTTAGCTCTGCTAAAAATGACTTCTGCAACCCAGGCAGGCAGGTCTTTAACATCCTCATTGA
The DNA here is from genome assembly GCF_014839835.1 of Dryobates pubescens. Classification (NCBI taxonomy): domain Eukaryota; kingdom Metazoa; phylum Chordata; class Aves; order Piciformes; family Picidae; genus Dryobates; species Dryobates pubescens. The sequence goes on along the minus strand of NC_071645.1, from coordinate 7,292,023 downwards.
TGATCTGGAGGAGGGGATGGAGTCAGTCAGCAGCAAATGTGCAGATGAGACCAAGCTGAGAGCAGAGGTTGGTCAGTTAGAGGGCAGAAGGGCTCTGCAGAGGGACCTTGCCAGGCTGCACAGATGGGCAGAGGCCAACAGGATGGCATTGAACAAGTCCAAGTGCCAGGGGCTGCACTTTGGCCACACCAACCCCAGGCAGTGCTGCAGGCTGGGGGCAGAGTGGCTCAGAGCTGCCAAACAGAGAGGGACCTGGGGGTGCTGACTGACAACTGCCTGACCATGAGCCAGCAGTGTGCCCAGGGGGCCAAGAAGGCCAAGGGCATCCTGGCCTGCAGCAGGCAGAGTGTGGCCAGCAGGAGCAGGGAAGTCCTTGTGCCCTGTGCTCAGCACTGCTGAGGCCACCCCTGGAGTCCTGTGTCCAGCTCTGGGCTGCTCAGCTCAAGAAGGACATTGAGAGACTTGAAGGTGTCCAGAGAAGGGCAAGGAGGCTGGGGAGGGGTCTGGAGCACAGCCCTGGGAGGAGAGGCTGAGGGGGCTGGGGTTGCTTAGCCTGCAGAAGAGGAGGCTCAGGGGAGACCTTCTTGCTCTCTGCAACTCCCTGCAGGGAGGTTGGAGCCAGGTGGGGGTTGGGCTCTTCTGCCAGGCAGGCAGCACCAGAACAAGAGGACACAGTCTCAAGCTGTGCCAGGGGAGGTTCAGGCTGGAGGTGAGGAGAAAGTTCTTCCCAGAGAGAGTTGTTAGCCATTGGAATGTGCTGCCCAGGGAGGTGGTGGAGTCCCCATCCCTGGAGGTGTTCAAGAGGGGATTGGATGTGGCACTTGGTGCCATGGTTTAGTCATGAGGGCTGTGGAGACAGGTTGGACTTGGTGATCTTTGAGGTCTCTTCCAATCTTAGTGACACTGTGAGACTGTGACATGCAGCATGGCAAGTTCCCTATTCTTTGTTGCAAGCCAAATGTTCTTCCATGATCTCTTTTCTGAGTTTGAGGCAGTACCTCTCTTATGGTTGGCTTGGAGCCTGCAAGGGATGCTGGAATCCAGGGAGCTCCACCTCAACAGGAGGAGAAACTTCTTTGGTGTGAGGGTGCTGGAGGCCTGGAGCAGGCTGCCCAGGGAGGCTGGGGAGTCTCCTTCTCTGGAGACTTTCAAGAGCCAGCTGGATGTGTTCCTGGGTGCCCCTGCCCTGGCAGGGGGGTTGGACTCTGGAGGATCTCTGAAGCCTGTTCCAACCCCTCCCATTCTGTGCTTCCCTTCACTTTGCTCAACATCCCCTGGGCTTAGCCTGGCTCCTGGGCTAAGAGCTTCTGAGAAAGTTGAGCAGATTCATTTTCCCAGCCTGAGATGATGCCAGAAAGTGGGCAGGGGATGCAGTGCCAGGATGTTACTTAGATGGCTGCAGCCCATTGTGTGGCACTGTGACTTCCTTTTCTGCTGGGGCACCTTAACCTCTCTCAAGAGCTGGCATTTCCTGACATCCCAAAGAATGGTCCCATATTGACTGCATCAAAGGGAGGAGTGCAGGTTGTACTGCTCTCTAGCCTGTGGTTTTAATCAATCATTCCCCTTCATCCTGCTCCAGGCTTTCCAGAGCTGTTGGTGTCCCCTCTGTGCCACCCAGGAACGCATGGGGCTGGGAGGGACCCTCAAAGGTCATCCTGTCCAACCCCCCTGCAATCAGCAGGGACATCTCCAAGTGGACCAGGTTGCTCAGGGCCACATTAAGTCTGATCTTGAATGTCTCTTTGCCACATCCCTGAGCAACCTATTCCAGTGTCTCCCCACCCTCACTGTGCAGAGCTTCCTCCTGATGTCCAACCTCCATCTCCCCTGCTCCGATTTCAAGCCGTTGCCTCTCGTCCTATCTCTGCAGGCCCTTGGAGCCAGCCCCTGCCAGCCTTCCTGTAGATCCCCTTCAGATACTGAAATGCTGCTCTAAGGTCTCCCCAGAGCCCTCTCCAGGCTGAACACCCCCAGCTCTCTCAGCCTGTCCCCTCAGCAGAGGTTCTCCAGCCCTCCGATATCTTTGTGGCCTCCTCTGGACCTGCTCCCTCTCCTTCCTGTGTTGGGGCCCCCAGAGCTGGATGCACCCCCAGAGCAGAGTGGCAGAATCCCCTCTCTTGACCTGCTGGCCCTACTCAAGAGAGGGCATTCTGCCACTCTGCTACGTGGGGCACCTTGCTTTGGCAGCCCAATGTGGTGCTGTGCCACCTCCCAGCCTTGCTTGTATGGTGCCCTGTTCAAGGCAGGGACTCTGTTTTGTCTCTGCCTCTTGCTGAGCACCAAGGGAAAAAGTAGTTTAACCTGCTAGGGGGAAAAAAACACCCCACAAACCAAACCAAGTCAAATCAAAACTAGGCCAGTATGCAGCTGGAGTGCTTCCTGGGAAAGCATGAATCACTGCCCAGGTAATCAAGTGCTGGAAATGAGGAACATAAATCAGTGGGCTGAGAGGTTCCTGTTCTCTCCACTCCAACTAAGAACCTGGAAAAGTCCTTTTAGGGTGGTGGTGATGAGATATGTAAGCAGCTGATTTACTTCTTCCAGCATGAAGGAGAAGAGTTCCTCTTATGAGTTGTAATGGGAGTGATGAGTGAGGAGAGCAGAGATGCCCACAGACAGGGCTGCAGAGCCTTGGCTGAGAGATGATCTTCAGCCAGGAAGGGGATCAGAGGGCTGGAGAACCTCTGCAAGGGGGCACCTCCAGGCTGGATGAGGAATGGCTTGAAAGCAGCCTGCAGGAGAAGGCCTTGGGGGTGTCAGTTGGTGACAACCTCCCCAGGAGCCAGCAGTGGTCCCTGGCAGCCCAGAGCCAGCTGAGTGCTGAGCTGCAGCCAGAGCAGGGAGAGCAGCAGCACAGGGAGGGGATTCTGCCCCTCTGCTCTGCTCTGCTCAGCCCCCACCTGCAGCACTGCCTCCAGCTCTGGAGCCCCCAGCACAAGAAGGACCTGGAGCTGCTGGAGAGGCTCCAGAGGAGGTCACAAAGATCACTAGAGGGCTGCAGAACTTCCCCTGTGGGGCCAGGCTGGGAGAGCTGGGGCTGCTCAGCCTGGAGAAGAGAAAGCTGCAGGGAGACCTCAGAGCAGCCTTCCAGGACCTGAAGGGCTCCAGGAGAGGTGGGGAGGGACTCTGGACAAGGGCTGGGAGTGCCAGGATGAGGAACAATGGCTTTGAGCTGGGAGAGAGGAGATTGAGACTGGAGATGAGGAAGGAATTGTTGAGAGTGAGGATGAGGAGAGCCTGGCACAGGCTGCCCAGGGAGGCTGTGGCTGTGCCCTGCCTGGAGGTGTTCAGGGCCAGGCTGGATGAGGCTCTGAGCAGCCTGAGCTGGTGGGAGGTGCTCCTGCCCAAGGCAGGGGGCTGGAGCTGGCTGAGCTTTGAGGTCCCTTCCAACCCAACCTATTCTGTGATTGTTTCCTTTCTTAGGCAGCACTTGCTCCGTGTGGGGTTCCTGGGGAGGGGGGTGTAAGGGCAAAATGGCATCAGGGCAGTGCAGAACAGCTGCTGTGTGAACAAAATGGTGCTAGAGAGTGAAACATTGGTGTGTGACTTTCAATTTCTGTAGCTGCCTCTCTGCTCCCACTTCACATCTTGAGTGCTGTGTTCAGTTCTGGGCTCCCCGGTTCAAGAGGGACAGGGAGCTGCTGGAGAGGGTCCAGCAGAGGGCTGTGAGGATGATTAAAGGACTGCAGCACTGCCTGGGGAGGAGAGGCTGAGAGCCCTGGGGCTGCTCAGGCTGCAGAGGAGAAGGCTGAGAGGGGATTTCATAAATGTTTATCAATATCTGAGGGCTGAGGGTCAGGAGGCAGGGGACAGGGCCAGGCTCTGCTCAGTTGCTCCCTGGGATAGGACAGGGAGCAAGGGATGGAAACTGCAGCACAGGAGGTTCCACCTCAACACAAGGAGGAACTTCTGCCCTGGGAGGCTCCCAGAGGCCTGGAGCAGGCTGCCCAGAGAGGTTGTGGAGTCTCCTTCCCTGGAGCCTCCCCAGCCCTGTCTGGATGTGTTCCTGAGTGACCTGGGCTGGATTCTATGGCCCTGCTCTAGCGGGGGGGGGGGTTGGATTTGATGATCGCTTGAGATCCCTTCCAACCCTGCCATCCTGTGATCCTCATCCAGGCCCTGAGAGGGGAGGTGGCAAAAAGCTGTGTAGGAATTTCCCCTCTGGGGGCAGCTGGCCAGGGTGCAGCAGCACATCAGGACCCAGGTCACTGCCTCTTTGGCCATCCAGATGCTCTTACCTGAGCAGGGGGCGCGCCGAGCGCCGCCTCACCTGCACAGTGCCACTTAGGATCTTCCTTTCCTCCAAGCTGGAGGGCAGGAAAACTAACCCAAAACTCTGGGGTTTGTCTTCTGTATCCTGAGCTTTTTGAACCCATGTGGCCTTGACAATTGACAGGGAAGGTCAGGCAAACATCCGGCCCTTGGGTTGCTTTTTTTCCCCCCCTCCTCTAAGTCCTTTTTTGCTGCTACTTAGGATCTGCCCTTTGAGAAAGTTCTGCATGGTGCTGACTTTGTTGCTGGTTTGGTTTGGGCTTTTCTTTGTTGGGTGTCCCCCACCCCAACCCCTCTCTCTTTTTTTTCCTCTGTGCTGTTTTGACTTCCTCCTCCTGGCTGGTGGTGGAAGCAAGCAGAAGCCACAGGGGAGGTTGCATTCGTGCTGTTCCTGCTCAGGACCAGAAGTGCTCAAAATGTTACTGGCAGCAGGCCAGGGTCTGATTTATCTAATTTAAGCCCTTTTGAAGTTGGAGCATTTTGGCCTGGAGGGAGGGACAGGGAAAAGGAGGCAGGGCAGGAGGCACCGTGTGAACTTGGCTTGCTGTTAGTTGCTGTTTGTGGGTAGCCAAGGGTGTGAAAAATGGAACAAAAAGGAGAAGCTTCCCTGCCCCCCACCCCCAGGCAATCACAATCTGACTGCAAGGCAGCAGGTCCTTTGACTTAGAGATGTTATGGCTGGAAGGGAGAATGATGAACACCTGAGCTAATCACAGAATCAACAAGGTTGGAAGAGACCTCAGAGATCATCAGGTCCAACCTGCCACACAACACCTCCTGGCAACTAAAGCATGGCTCCAAGGGCCACATCCAAGCCTTTCTTGAGCACCTCCAGGGATGGGGACTCCACCACCTCCCTGGGCAGCACATCCCAATGGCCAATTCCTCTCTCTGGGAAGAACTTTCTCCTCACCTCTACCCTAAACCTCCCCTGGCACAGCTTGAGGCTGTGTCCTCTTGCTCTGGTGCTGGCACAGCTTGAGGCTGTGTCCTCTTGCTCTGGTGCTGGCCCAGCTGGAGACTGTGTCCTCTTGCTCTGGTGCTGGCCCAGCTGGAGGCTGTGTCCTCTTGCTCTGGTGCTGGCCCAGCTTGAGGCTGTGTCCTCTTGCTCTGGTGCTGGCCCAGCTTGAGGCTGTGTCCTCTTGCTCTGGTGCTGGCCCAGCTTGAGGCTGTGTCCTCTTGCTCTGGTGCTGGCCCAGCTTGAGGCTGTGTCCTCTTGCTCTGGTGCTGGCCCAGCTTGAGGCTGTGGTCTCTTCCAACCTTAGTGATACTGAATACTCTTGCTCTGGTGCTGGCACAGCTTGAGGCTGTGTCCTCTTGCTCTGATGCTGCTTGCCTGGGAGAGGAGCCCAACCCCCACCTGGCTCTAACCTCCCTTCAGGTAGTTGGAGAGAGCAATGAGGTCTCCCCTGAGCCTCCTCTTCTGAAGGCTAAGCAACCCCAGCTCCCTCAGCCTCTCCTCCCAGGGCTGTGCTCAAGGCACAGTTGGTGCTCTTTGAGGTCCCTTCCAACCCATTCTGTGACTCTGGGAATTTTCCTGTTCTGTGGGATGAATGCTCAGGGCGGGGGTGGAGGTAGATAAATGATCTGGAATTCAGCTTGAGTGTGACTCCTGAGTATTCTTAGCACTGTGGAGGTGGACAGGGTGATTGTGCATAGCCTCTTGATATCCACATACCTGCCTTTCTTACCTTGTTCCACTTTTTAATAGCTTTTCTTCCCTCCCCCCCCCCCTTTACTTTGTCATTTTTCCTTCTCTTTTTTTCCACCTCCCCCTCAAGTGGTTATGTGCAAAAGCTGGAGGAAAAGCCTTTGGTCTCTGAAACTTCAGCCCCACTGCCACAGTCCTGGCTTGGAATGACCAAAGCCCTACATTAAAGTACACAAAAAAGGCTTTAGAGAGGAGATGAGGAAGAGATTCTTTCAAGTGAGGGTGGGGAAACACTGGGACAGGCAGCCCAGGGAGGCTGTGGCTGTCCCCTTCCTCTCAAGGCCAGGCTGGATGAGGCCCTGAGCAAGCTGTGCTGGTGGGAGGTGTCCCAGCCCAAGGCAGGGAGGTTGGAACTGGCTGAGCTTTAAGGTCCCTTCCAAGCCAACCCATTCTGTGAGTCTGTGAAATCCTCTCAAGCAGAGAAGCTGCAAACTCCTTTCCCTCTGCTGCAGGAGGTCTCCTTGCCTGTGACCCTGGGTTCAGCAGTGCCAGGGCTGAGCTGCTGCTCTGCACTGCTCTGTGTTGCAATCTCTGGGGTCAATTAAACTTTAAACCTTGATCTGAAGGACTTTCAGCAAGGGAAATTTAATGATGGGTGGGTGAGCATGAGAGAGGTCTAAGGTCCAGTCTCTGGAGCTGGAAGCCACCCCAAGATGAGTGAACACTGAACAGTAGCCTGGGAACAACAAAGAATGCCCTAGAAACACCTAGAGGTGTTCCAGGCTTCCAAGCTGGCCACTGAGGGAAGCTGAATGCACAGAGCAGGGCTGGAGGAGGCCATGGAGATGGTCAGAGGGTTGGAGAACCTCCCCTGTGGGGCCAGGCTGGGAGAGATGGGGCTGTGCAGGCTGGAGAAGAGAAGGCTGCAGGGAGACCTCAGAGGCTGGATGAGGAATGGCTTGAAAGCAGCCTGGAGGAGAAGGCCTTGGGGGTGTCAGGTGGTGACAACCTCCCCAGGAGCCAGCAGTGGTCCCTGGCAGCCCAGAGCCAGCTGAGTGCTGAGCTGCAGCCAGAGCAGGGAGAGCAGCAGCACAGGGAGGGGATTCTGCCCCTCTGCTCTGCTCTGCTCAGCCCCCACCTGCAGCACTGCCTCCAGCTCTGGGGCCCCCAGCACAGGGAGGACCTGGAGCTGCTGGAGAGGCTCCAGAGGAGGCCACAGAGATGATCAGAGGGCTGAGAACCTCCCCTGTGGGGCCAGGCTGGGAGAGTTGGGGCTGTGCAGCCTGGAGAAGGCTCCAGGGAGACCTCAGAGCAGCCTTCCAGGACCTGAAGGGCTCCAGGAGAGGTGGGGAGGGACTTTGGACAAGGGCTGGGAGTGCCAGGCTAAGGAACAATGGCTTTGAGCTGGGAGAGAGGAGATTGAGAGTGGAGAGGAGGAAGGAATTGTTGAGAGTGAGGATGGAGAGACTCTGGCACAGGCTGCCCAGGGAGGCTGTGGCTGTGCCCTGCCTGGAGGTGTTCCAGGCCAGGCTGGATGAGGCCCTGAGCAAGCTGTGCTGGTGGGAGGTGTCCCTGCCCATGGCAGGGGGTTGGAACTGGCTGAGCCTTGAGGTCCCTTCCAACCCAACCCATTGCAGGATTCTGTGCAAAGTGGCTTCCTGCTGAGTTCAGAGCTGGAGGGTTGCATCTGCAGTGTTAGCTGCCACAGATGGGCCAGCCAAGGCAGTGTGGAACGGAGACTGTAAATAGCAGCAGCAGCAGCAGGTCACCTGCTGGGGCCTCACTGAAGATGGTGGTGAGGCACAAGCACAGAATCACAGCATTGTTGCAGATCCAGAAGCCCTCCAAGATCATCCAGTCCCACCAGCAACCCAACCCCACCACGGCCATCGGTCCCTGGCCCCGAGTGCCATGGCCACAGGTGTCTTGGACACCTCCAGGCATGGGGACTCCACCACCTCCCTGGGCAGCCTGTGCCAGGCCCTGACCGCTTTTGCAGCACAGGGATTGCTCCTGCTGTGAGGCTCTCAGAGAGCAGACCCCAGCTGAATTGTGGTGGAGGTGGCTGCACCTGCCAGCTGGATGCTTCAGCAGACAGTTCCTTGTTCCAAGTCTTCTCTCTCCTTTGATGATTTCCTAACCCTCACGTTATTTAGTTTGGTTTATTGCTAAAAAAGCTCCAGGACTGCTTATCTCTTAATACCTTTCTTGCCTGAGCTTTGATTTCCAAACATGTGACTCTGCAGCATTAGTCTGTCCCAGATTTGCCAAGCTTGCAGGTCTCCTGACCCATTTTACAGCATTGTGATTTGCTTCCCTCCTTGACAACCTGCAGGCCACAGATGCAGAGCTTCTCATGGAGAAAAGCTGAGTCTGAGCCAGGTGTCTCAGAGCAGCCTTGCAGTGCCTGCAGGGCCTGGGGGCTGGAGAGCCTCCCCTGTGGGGACAGGCTGGGAGAGCTGGGGCTGTGCAGCCTGGAGAAGAGAAGGCTCCAGGGAGACCTCAGAGCAGCCTTCCAGTAGCTGAAGGGGCTCCAGGAGAGCTGGGGAGGGACTTGTGACAAGGACTGGGAGTGCCAGGATGAAGAACAATGGATTTGAGCTGGGAGAGGGGAGACTGATTGATTCTATGGAGATGAGGAAGAAATTCTTGAGAATGAAGGTGGGGAGAGCCTGGCACAGGTTGCCCAGGGAGGCTGTGGACTCCCTGTACCTGGAGGTGTTCAAGGCCAGGCTGGATGAGGCCCTGAGCAAGCTGTGCTGGTGGGAGGTGTCCCTGCCCATGGCAGGGGCTTGGAACTGGCTGAGCTTTGAGTTCCTTTCCAGCCCATTCTGTGATTCTGTGAACTGATACAGGTTGGACCTCCTGAGGGCTGACTCTGGGACTGTGTGGTGTCAGCCTGGAAAGCTGTTCCCATGCTGCTTGCTGTGTGGAAATGCTCCTGCCCAGCTTTAGAGCCAAGGCAATGCTTTCTGTCTAGAAACAGAAAGGCATCTTGTGAAGCTCCTGCCAGGAGCAGTTCTCAGAGTGGTTCAGGTCTCTGCCTAGCAGGGCTGTCTCCTGCAGGGTCCTGTCCATCACTTTCCTTCACAAAGGGAGTGGAAGCCTCTTCTGCACAGGATACAGCTTCACACTCATGGCTTCCTTTGGCAGCAGACACCCCAAGCAGGAGGGTAGCTCATAAAGCAGAGTGCAACCTGTCACAAGGGTTTAGAAGCTCAGTTTGCCTTTTGTGACTCAGCTTCCCAGGAGGAGTTTCAGAGTTCCCTTGCATGGTCTCTGAAACTTCAGCCCCACTCCCACAACCCTGCTTCCATTCACCTGCCCTGCAACCACCACAGCCTCACACAAGTGACTTTGTACTGAGTTCAGAACTGGAACTGTGCCTCTGTTTGGGCTGTGGGAGAATCAGAGAGGAGGTCTGGTGCCTTAAGTAAGGAAGGCAGGAGAGTAAGTAAGTAAGAAAGATGTGGCAGGAGAGAAGCACAGTGTTCACTGCCCAAAGGCAGTGTGGACATCACTGCTCCTGCATTTCCTTGGCCCATGAAGACAAAGCAGAGCAGAGACTTTGACCCCCAGCATCCCCAAGAGGTGAACAGAGTGGAGGTGGTGATTTTCCAGGCCAAGATCTTTATATTGTTCCACTTGGAGTCATCAGCTGCAGTTAGAATCATAGAGTTGTTGAGGTTGGAGGAGACCTCTGAGATCACCAAGGCCAAGCTCACCTGCAGCTCCCAACCCCACCCCTGCTGCTGAGCCACTGCCAACTGAACCACAGCCCTCAGCACCGCATCCATGTGGCTTTTAAAGCCCTCCAGGATGGGGACTCCATCACCTCCCTGGGCAGCCTGTTCCAGTGCTTGGGGACCTTGCTGGAAAGAAATCCTTCCTAATATCTAACCTGAACCTCCCTTGGCACAACTCGAGGCTGTTTCCTCTTGTCCTGTCCCTTGTAAGTGACATGAGCCCAACCCCTACCTCACTGCAGCCTGCTCTCAGGGAGCTGTAGAGAGCAATGAGTTCTCCCCTCAGCCTCCTCTTCCTCCAGACTAAACACCCCCAGTTCCCTCAGCTGCTCCCCACAGGACTTGTGTTCAAGGCTGTTCACCAGCTGGGATGATAAGTTGTCGATGATAAGTAAGTCATAGATGATAAGTAACAGATGATAAGTTAGTAGTGGCTGATAAGCAGTAGCTGATAAGTCAGAGATGATAAGGAGCAGACGATAAGCAGTAGATAAGTGAGTCGTAGGTGACAAGTGGTAGAGGGTAAGTCAGTGGCAGATGATAAGTCAGCGGTAGATAAGTCAGCAGTAGATGATAAGTCAGCAGTAGATGCTAAGTCTGGCTACCAGAAGGACTCTCCTGCCCGTGCCCGGTGGGTGCCATGCGAACAGGATGCTCTCCCTCAGTGCCAGCGCAGGACCTTGCTTTCTGCCTCCCTCCAACCCCTCCGCGTAGCCTGCCGGGGCTCCCGCTGCCGCCCGTGGCCGCGGGAGCGCGGGGCGGGAGGGCGGCGCGTCCCCGCGCGGTGCCTGCGGGCTGCGGGCGGCGGCGGGGCCGGGCCGGGCTGCGGCGGGGGCGGCGCGGCGGGGCGGGCAGGCGCGGCGGCCATGGGATGCTGCGCGGTGCCCGGGCCTGCCGGTGCCGCACATGCTCAGCAGAGTGCGGGGCGGCCCGGCCCCTGGCGCTGCTAGTGCGGGGAGCCCTGTGCCTCTCGGCGGGGGTCTGGGGGGGCGAAGCCGCCCAGGGCGGGGGGCGGCCGTGCCCCGGAGCGGGGGGCTCTGTGCATGGGGCTCGGCGCTCCCCGGGGGACGCTCGGCGGCCGGGGCTCCTCCAATATGTCCTGGGACCTCTGGAGCTGTCAGTGGGCAGACAAGGACACGGGCATCGGATTATCGTGACTGTACTAATGAAAGGGTTCAAGCTCGCCTGGTAAGCGGGGCGCTGGGGAAAGGGGGCCATGCCATCCCTTCCTAAACCACCCCTCTTCCCCTCCCCACCCCCACACTCCCCCCTTGTCCAAAATCTTCCTTCTTCCTCCCCAAAATCTCTTTTCTCCTTCCCTTTTCTCCTTCGCTGCACGCCGCAGCGGCGAGCGCAGGGCTGCCGGCGCGGCGATGGGACGGGAAGGGATGGGAATAGATGAGAAGGGAAAAGAAGAGATGGAAGGGAAAGGGAAGGGAAAGGAAGGGACGGGATGGGAGGGGAAGAAAAGAGAAGGGAAGGGCTGTGGTGCGCTCGCCGAAGTTGGCCGGTGCCTGCGCTGCAAAGCCCGGGGCCACTGCAGCAGCGCCGGGCTGCGGTGGGGAGGGGAGCGCCGGGCAAGATGCGACAGCCACGGGCCGTGCCTGGCCCGGGCATCTCTGCATCATCAGGACCGCGATGCCGTGAGCCTCCCTCTGGTCTGGTCTGGCTGCATCTTCCTCCCTGCTGCTGCCGCCGCCACCCTTTCTCCTCCTCCTCCTCCTCCTCTTCTCGCTGTGGTTTGTGCATGAATTTGCATCTGTGCATCCAGGCACCCAGCACCTGAGCCGCTGGACCCAGAGGGGCTGTTTGCCTGCAGAGAAAATAAGCACCTGCAGGTTTAGGGTTGGGTTTGGGTTTTTTTGTGTGTGGGTTTCTTTTCCCTGAGGAAAGGTGGAGAATGTTTGCAATCCGACGTGCGTGGCATGGCTCCTGCTCTGCTTGTCCTTTAAATAGCTGCTTTTGGGGATGCACCGTACTGGTTTGTTTCTGCAGTCATTGATTGGAGTTAGGAGTCGAGAGAGCCTCCTGCAAGGTACTGAAGTGCTTCTGAATTCTTTGATTGTTCCCTGAGTGGTTTTTTTTTTGGGGGGGGGGGGGGGGGAACTCTATAGGTTTGGACTGTATTATAGAATGGTTTGGGTTGGAAGGGACCTTAAAGGTCGTCTAGTTCCAACCCCCTGCTGTGGGCAGGGACACCTCCCACCAGCCCAGGTTCTTAAAGGTATTTTCCAACCAAAAGGATACTGGTTTTGAGTGGGTAGTGAAAGAAAACACTGTGGGAGTGAAAGCCATCAACAAAGCTGTGTAGCTAAGATGCCTCTGCAGGGAATATTTTGGTTGGTCAAGTTTGTGCTTTGTATGGGGGGGGGGGGGAGTAAATACACAGGCATCTAATCTACATGGGTGCAGCTATATTTAGGTATCTGCTATAAACTTGGACAATAAGGATTTATCTTGAGTGGGGAAAAAAAAAAGTCCTTGAGCAAAAAACAAATCTTGAGTGGAAAAAAAAAAAAGACCTTGAGAGGAAAATTTGGAGTGAAAAAAAGTCTTGAGTGAAAAGTCTTGAGTGGGAAAAAAAAATACCTTGGGGAAAGAAAATCTTTGTTAAGAGGTCTTGAGTGAAGAATCTGGAGCGTAGAAAGCCTTGAGTGAAAAATCTTGGGTAGGAAATCTTGAGTAGGAAAAAGAATAAAGAAAAAGAATAAATCTGGAGTAAAAAGTCTTGAGTGCAAAATCTGGAGGGGAAAAAAATGGAGTAAAGAAAATCTGGAGGTAAAAAGTGGAGTAAAGGAAATATGGATTAAGAAATCTGGAGGGAAAAAGTGGAGTAAAGAAAATCTGGAGGTTAAAAAGTGGAGTAAAGAAAATCTGGATTAAGAAATCTGGAGGGGAAAAAGTGGAGCAAAGAAAATCTGGATTAAGAAATCTGGAGGGGAAAAAGTGGAGCAAAGAGAATCTGGATTAAGAAATCTGGAGGTTAAAAAGTGGAGTAAAGAAAATCTGGATTAAGAAATCTGGAGGTTAAAAAGTGGAGTAAAGAAAATCTGGATTAAGAAATCTGGAGGTTAAAAAGTGGAGTAAAGAAAATCTGGATTAAGAAATCTGGAGGGGAAAAAGTGGAGTAAAGAAAATCTGGATTAAGAAATCTGGAGGTTAAAAAGTGGAGCAAAGAAAATCTGGATTAAGAAATCTGGAGGTTAAAAAGTGGAGTAAAGAAAATCTGGATTAAGAAATCTGGAGGGGAAAAAGTGGAGTAAAGAAAATCTGGATTAAGAAATCTGGAGGGGAAAAAGTGGAGTAAAGAAAATCTGGATTAAGAAATCTGGAGGGGAAAAAGTGGACTAAAGAAAATCTGGATTAAGAAATCTGGAGGGGGAAAAAGTGGAGCAAAGAAAATCTGGATTAAGAAAGCTGGAGGGGAAAAAGTGGAGCAAAGAAAATCTGGATTAAGAAAGCTGGAGGGGAAAAAGTGGAGCAAAGAGAATCTGGATTAAGAAATCTGGAGGGGAAAAAGTGGAGCAAAGAGAATCTGGATTAAGAAATCTGGAGGGGAAAAAGTGGAGTAAAGAAAATCTGGATTAAGAAATCTGGAGGGGAAAAAGTGGAGTAAAGAAAATCTGGATTAAGAAATCTGGAGGGGGAAAAAGTGGAGCAAAGAAAACCTGGATTAAGAAATCTGGAGGGGAAAAATCTGGAGTAAAAAAATGTATCTTGATTTCAAAAGTCCTGAGTGAAAATGTTGGAGCAAAGAAAAAATAGAAGTCTTGAGGGAAAAATCTTGGGGAAAAATCTTGAGTAAAACCAAATCTTGATAGAAAAACTCTTGAGTGAAAGTTCTTGAGTAAAAAGAAAGCTGGGGTGAAGGGAATCTGGAGTGAAGGGAGTCTGGAGTGAGGGAAATCTGGGGTGAAAGGAATCTGGAGTGAGGGAAATCTGGGGTGAAAGGAATCTGGAGTGAGGGAAATCTGGGGTGAAAGGAATCTGGAGTGAGGGAAATCTGGGGTGAAAGGAATCTGGAGTGAGGGAAATCTGGGGTGAAAGGAATCTGGAGTGAGGGAAATCTGGGGTGAAAGGAATCTGGAGTGGAGGGAATCTGGAGTGAGGGAAATCTGGAGTGAAGGGAATCTGGAGTGAGGGAAATCTGGAGTGAAGGGAATCTGGAGTGAAAGGAATGTGGAGTGGAGGGAATCTGGGGTGAAAGGTATCTGGGGTGGAGGGAAATCTGGAGTGAAGGGAATCTGGGGTGAAGGAACTCTGGGGTGAAAGGTATCTGGGGTAAAGGAAATCTGGGGTGAAGGAACTCTGGGGTGAAATGAAATCTGGAGTGAGAGGAACTTTGGGGTGAAGGAACTCTGGGGTGAAGGAACTCTGGGGTGAAAGGAATCTGGGGTGAAGGAAATCTGGGGTGAAGGAAATCTGGGGTGAAACGAAATCTGGAGTGAGAGGAAATCTGGAGTGAAAGGAATATGGAGTGAAGGAAGTCTGGGGTGAATGGGAATCTGGAGTGAAGGAATCTGGAGTAAAGGAAGTCCTGGAGTGAAAGGAATGTGGAGTGAAGGAAATGTGGAGTGAAAGGACTCTGGGGTGAAAGAAGGAAATCTGGGGTGAAAGAAATCTGGAGTGAAGGAAGGAAATGTGGAGTGAAAGAAAGAAATCTGGAGTGGAAAAAAATCTGGAGGGAAAAAGAAATCTGGAGGGAAAAATCCTGAGGGGGGGAAAAAATCCTGAGTGCAAATATCCAGGAAAGAGAAATCCTGAGTGAAAAAAATCTTTGAGGGGGAAAAACCCAACCAAGAACCAACAGTCCTGAGTGTCTCAATATCCTTTACCATCTCCAGCGTGTCAGAACTCCTGAGCTGGGGCTTAAAGAGCCCTTGAGTGATGGTGATGGGATGGATTTAATCAGAGCTTGATCAGACGGGAGCAGGTCCACGGCCCGCAGCGCAGTGGGGCTCTGACTGGGACTGAAACTGCAGAGTGGATGAGGAGCGATGTGAAGGCCTCTTTCCTGCCCCCCACACCCCCTCCTGCTTAATCCTTTTTTCCCCCTCTGTAATGAAAAAGGAAATATGCAGAGAAGTCACAGCCTCCCTCTAGAGGAGATCCCAGCCTCCCTCTAGAGGAGATCCCAGCCTCCCTGGAGAGATCCCAGCCTCCCTACAGAGAGCCTCCCTGTGGAGGAGATTACAGCTTCCCTACAGAGAGCCTCCCTCTAGAGGAGATCCCAGCCTCCTTATAGGGATCACAGCCTCCCTACAGAGCCTCCCTCTAGAGGAGATCCCAGCCTCCCTATAGGGACCCCAGCCTCCCTATAGGGACCACAGCCTCCCTATAGGGACCACAGCCTCCCTACAGAGCCTCCCTCTAGAGGAGATCCCAGCCTCCCTATAGGGATCACAGCCTCCCTATAGGGACCACATCCTCCCTCTAGAGGAGATCCCAGCCTCCCTACAGGGATCACATCCTCCCTATAGAGAGCCTCCTTACAGAGATCACAGTCTCCCTATGGAAATCACAACCTCCCTCTAGGGATCACAGCCTCCCTACAGAGATCACAGCCTCCCTATGGAAATCACAGCCTCCCTGTACAGATCACAGCCTGCCTACAGAGATGACAGCCTCCCTCTAGGGATCACCGCCTCCCTCTGGAAATCCCAGCCTCCCTGTAGGGATCACAGCCTCCCTACAGAGATCACAGTCTCCCTATAGAGAGCCTCCCTCTGGAAATCACAGCCTCCCTACAGAGGAGGTCCCAGCCTCCCTACAGAGATCACAGTCTCCCTATGGAAATCACAGCTTCCCTACAGAGGAGATCACAGCCTCCCTCTACAGATCACAGCCTCCCTACAGAGATGAGAGCCTCCCTCTAGGGATCACAGCCTCCCTACAGAGGAGATCCCAGCCTCCCTACAGAGATCACAGTCTCCCTATGGAAATCACAGCCTCCCTACAGAGGAGATCACAGCCTCCCTATAGAGAGCCTCCCTACAGAGGAGATCACAGCCTCCCTCTACAGATCACAGCCTCCCTACAGAGATGAGAGCCTCCCTCTAGGGATCCCAGCCTCTCTCTAGGGGTCACAAACTCCCTCTAGGGATCCCAGCCTCTCTCTAGGGGTCACAAACTCCCTCTAGGGATCCCAGCCTCTCTCTAGGGGTCACAACCTCCCTCTGGGGATCCCAGCCTCTCTCTAGGGGTCACAACCTCCCTCTGGGGATCCCAGCCTCCCTCTCCAGCACGCTGCTTGGCCGCAGGAGGAATCTGTTGCCTCGAGGCAGCTGTGCAGTGTGAGAAAGCGGCGAAGCCGTTTTCCACTGGTCCTTGTGTTTGTTGTGTTCTGTGCTCAGGGTTTGGGTTGCTTTGCTTTGCTTTGCTTTGATATTTTTTTTCCCCTTCCCCTCTCCCCCTGTGCACTAAGGCAAAAAAACCCAACCCAAACCCTCCCCTCCCCCCCCAACACCCCCCAACCAAAAAGGCAGCACAGCACTGGGAAGCATCTTGCCCTGGGCCCCAGGGGAGGGAGCAGTGCCAGGGATGACTCAATAGGTCATTTCTTTGGGGTTTTTTTGGTGTGTGTTTGGTTTTTTTTTTCCCCTCCCCCCTCCTAATTTCTTTAATTTTTGGCCTTTAATTCCCCCTTTTGAAACTTCCCTCTCTGTGTGCAGGGCTGGCTGGAGCACGGGCTCTGGGAGCCCTCAGCGCTTGAAAGTCTTTACACATCCCCCCCCCCAACCCACCCCCCCCCCCAGTTTTAAAAAGGATAAATAAATAAATAAATCCAAAGGGGAGAAAGGGGAGGGGGAAAAAAAGAAGAATAAGAAATGCCAGCTCTTGCAGCGATTTGCTGCTTTCTGTGGCATGCAGGCAGGGTGAGGAGTTGCATAATAGCTCAGCGGGCAGCCCGGGCAGCAGATGCTCCAGATGCCTGCTCCTGCCGCTCTGCACTGCCAGGGCACCCTCTGCACTGGGTGCTGTGCCCAGCCAGGAGCAAGGCTGGGTGCTTCTGGAGGGCTGGGGCACAGCAGTTGGTATGGGGGGGGGGGGGGTAGGGGGGCATGGGGGAGATGGGGAGGGAACCAGGCTGCTCCTTCTGTCGGAGTTCAGAGCTAAGCAAGGCAGGCTGGCAGCTTCCAGGGCTGGCAGAGGGACTAAGAAGATTACTGCTGTGCTGCTGCTGGAGGATGGCTAACAGAGATTCATTTGGTGCTGGATGGAGAAGGCTAACAGAGCTTCAGCAGGTGCTGGAGGAAGGCTAACAGAGATTCATTTGGTGCTGGATGGAGAAGGCTAACAGAGCTTCAGCAGGTGCTGGAGGAAGGCTAACAGAGATTCATTTGGTGCTGGATGGAGCTTCAGCAGGTGCTGGATGAAGGCTAAGAGAGCTTCAGCAGGTGCTGGAGGCAGGCTAACAGAGATTCATTTGGTGCTGGATGGAGCTTCAGCAGGTGCTGGATGAAGGCTAAGAGAGCTTCAGCAGGTGCTGGAGGAAGGCTGACAGATTCATTTGGTGCTGGATGGAGCTTCAGCAGGTGCTGGATGAAGGCTAAGAGAGCTTCAGCAGGTGCTGGATGAAGGCTAAGAGAGCTTCAGCAGGTGCTGGATGGAGCTTCAGCAGGTGCTGGATGAAGGCTAAGAGAGCTTCAGCAGGTGCTGGATGGAGCTTCAGCAGGTGCTGGATGAAGGCTAAGAGAGCTTCAGCAGGTGCTGGATGAAAGCTAACAGCATCAGTAGATGCTGGATGGAGCTTCAGCAGGTGCTGGATGAGGGCTAAGAGAGCTTCAGCAGGTGCTGGATGGAGCTTCAGCAGGTGCTGGGTGAAGGGCCAGTGGAGCTTCAGTAGGTGATGCTCTTCCCTCTCAGTTGTCTACACCTTGGGCCACTGTCAGGGTCCTAGGGCCACGGTGCAGCCCTGCCTGCCTCTCTTCTGCTAGGGAGGGCAGTAAAGCTCCTCAGCAGTTCCCTGGCTCGCCTAGAAATGCATCACAGAATGCATCAGGTTGGGAGGGACCCTCAAAAGTCATCTTGTCCAACCCCCTGCAGTCAGCAGGGACATCTCCAACTAGATTAGGTTGCTCAGGGCCCCATTAAGCCTGACCTTGAATGGCTCCAGGGTTGGGGCCTCAACCACTGCTCTGGGCAAGCTGTTCAAGTGTTTCACCACCCTCACTGTGCAGAACTTCCTCCTGATGTCCAGCCCAAATCTGCCCTGCTCCATTGTCCCTTGTCCCATCACTCCCAGCCCTTGACAGAAGTCCCTCCCCAGCTCTCCTGGAGCCCCTTCAGGGTCTGGAAGGCTGCTCTGTGCTCTCCCCAGAGCCTTCTCTTCTCCAGGCTGCACAGCCCCTGCTCTCTCAGCCTGTCCCCACAGCAGAGGTTCTCCAGCCTCTGATCATCTTTGTGGCCTCTGTTCCCACTCCAGCAGGTCCCTGTCCTTCCTCTGGTGATGCTAACCCAACCCTGCTTGGGCTAATCCTTCAGCCTCCTGCCTTCCCCTTCCTCTGGATCCCAAACAATATTCTGACTGCTTTATTAGGTGGAATGTGCAGCTTTTTGGGTCTGTGCAGAAGCTGCCCAGCTCCCCCCCTCCAGGAGCTTTCCAGGGGCTTTCTTTATTGCTTGTGCTGCAATGTCCAGGCCCAGAAGGGTGAGTTGAGGATGTCACTGCAGGGTGACACTTGGACTGGGGGGTCTTGAGGATCTTTTCCAAGCAAAACAGTTCTGTGATGCTCTTTGTGTTTGTCACTGCTGGACTGGTTGGCCTGGTTCTAGAGGGACATGGATCCAAGCACAGAACTCAAGAGTCCTCAGCTCTTTGCTCTTTGGCAGACTGGGTCAGGGTATAGGATCACAGAAGTGTCAGGGCTGGAAGGGACCTCAAGGTTCAGCCAGTCCCAGCCCCCCTGCCATGAGCAGGGACACCTCACACTACATCATTTCTTGAACACCTCCAGGCATGGGGACTCCACCACCTCCCTGGGCAGCCTCTTCCAATCCCTGACCACTCTTGCAGCAAAGAAATTCTTCCTCATCTCCAGTCTGAATTCCCCTGGCACAGTTTCAGGCCATTGCCTCTCCTATCACCTGAGACCAGGCAGAAGAGCCCAACCTCCACCTCACTGCAGCCTCCTTCCAGGGAGCTGCAGAGAGCAAGGAGGTCTCTCCCCTCAGCCTCCCTTTCTCCAGACCTCTCATCTGACACAGCATGGCAGGGCCTCATTCAGCCACCCCCCACCAAAGCAACACTGCCACAAACCTTTGCCACTGCAATTCAGAGCAAGCCCAGCACTGACCACAGGCAAATCCCCACTCTTTGCTCTTTGGCAGACTGGGTTAGGGTATAGAATCACAGAATTGTCAGGGTTGGAAGGGAGCTCAAGGCTCAGCCAGCCCCAACCCCCTGCCATGGGCAGGGACACCTCACACCACAGCAGGTTGCTCACAGCCACCTCCAGCCTGGCTGCAAACACCTCCAGGCAGGAGGCTTCCACCACCTGTGCCAGTCTCTCACTACCCTTATGGAGAAGATCTTCTTCCTAAAGAGGGGTAGAATGGTAAGGGTTGGAAGGGACCTCTGGAGGTCATCAGAGGATACTTTGGTGTGGGCTGCAGAGCAGTGAAATGGCTTTGCCTGAGGGAAAAGCCACGGTGGGTGTGTGGCAGGCAGACAGACAGACAGACAGACCTTTTGGTCCTTGCTGTAGGAGTGGTGATGCCAGCTCTGGCTGGCACTGCTGGGGTTAATGCTGATTTCCCCTCGGAGCTGTGCTCAGCCACATGATTTCTGCCTGTACCAGGAAGGGCAG
The DNA here is from genome assembly GCF_014839835.1 of Dryobates pubescens. Classification (NCBI taxonomy): domain Eukaryota; kingdom Metazoa; phylum Chordata; class Aves; order Piciformes; family Picidae; genus Dryobates; species Dryobates pubescens. Next base: position 7,272,542 of record NC_071645.1, on the reverse strand, counting down.
TAGCACAGGGACAGAAGGCTGCCAGCAGGAGCAGCCTGCTCTGCCTGTCTCCTGCCTGTTTTCAGCACACCCCCCCCCAGCTGGTTGTGTGCTGTTGGACTGCAAAGAGCATCCTGCATTCGATCAGGGAGCCTGTGGCCACCTCAGAGCCTCAGCCCAAGCTGGCACAGGAGGAGGTGCTGCTCTCTGGTCCCACGCCCTGCAGCCTTTGCAGTACGCCACCCAGCTCTGCCCAGAGTGAGCTCATCCCCATCTGGTGTCACATCCCAGCAAGGCTGCATGCTGGGCAGTCATGAGGTGGTCACAGCAGAGCCCTGCTGGAGAGCCAGCACAGCTCTCTGACATCAAACCATGACAGTGTTGTGTCATGATGCCAGCTCCTGATGTGCCAGGGCAGCATCCCAGCGTTGTGGTGCAGCTTGCTGCTGTCAGGGATGACTCTGCAGTCCCCAGAAGGTGGTTGTCATCCTATGACAGCATAGCTTTGGCTCATCAGGGCCTGGTGTCTTGGTTTAAGACTCTGGGGGCACCTTCTGGCTGCTTTCCCATACCTGAAGGGCTCCTACAGGAAGGCTGCAGAGGGAATTTTCATGAGGATGTCAAGAGACAGGCCAAGGGGGAATGGTTTGAAGCTGAAGGAGAGCAGGGTTAGAGTGGAGCTGAGGAAGAAGCTCTTCAGTGGGAGGATGGTGAGGCTCTGGCACAGGCTGTCCAGGGAGGCTGTGGATGCTTCCTCCCTGGGGGTGTTCAAGACCAGGCTGGATGAGGCCTTGGGCAGCTGAGTCTAGCTGAGAGGTGTCCCTGGGCATGGCAGGGGGTTGGAGGGCTCGGAGGTCTCTTCCAGCCTGAGCCATTCTGTGACTGATCTTCATGTCCCACTCTTTGTGTGGTGATACAGCATTGCAAGAGAGAACTTCTACTTGCACTGCTACCATCATCTCATACACCCTCAGGGACTAGGTGAGCCAAGCTCTAAGCTTTGACTCTCACACAGCCACAACCTCCAGCAGTGGGGCTTTGCCTCCCCCATCTTTGCCTCCCCCATCTTTGCCTCCCCCCTCTCAGCTTTGCCTCCCCCCTCTCAGCTTTGCCTCCCCCCTCTCAGCTTTGCCTCCCCCCTCTCAGCTTTGCCTCCCCCCTCTCAGCTTTGCCTCCCCCCTCTCAGCTTTGCCTCTCCCCCCCCAGCTTTGCCTCTCCCCCCCCAGCTTTGCCTCTCCCCCCTCAGCTTTGCCTCTCCCCTCTCAGCTTTGCCTCTCCCCTCTCAGCTTTGCCTCTCCCCTCTCAGCTTTGCCTCCCCCCCCAGCTTTGCCTCCCCTCTCAGCTTTGCCTCTCCCCTCTCAGCTTTGCCTCTCCCCTCTCAGCTTTGCCTCTCCCCTCTCAGCTTTGCCTCTCCCCTCTCACCTTTGCCTCCCCCCTCTCACCTTTGCCTCCCCTCTCAGCTTTGCCTCCCCTCTCAGCTTTGCCTCTCCCCTCTCAGCTTTGCCTCCCCCCTCAGCTTTGCCTCTCCCCTCTCAGCTTTGCCTCTCCCCTCTCAGCTTTGCCTCCCCCCTCAGCTTTGCCTCTCCCCTCTCAGCTTTGCCTCCCCCCCTCAGCTTTGCCTCCCCCCCTCAGCTTTGCCTCCCCCCCTCAGCTTTGCCTCCCCCCCTCAGCTTTGCCTCCCCCCTCAGCTTTGCCTCCCCCCAGCTCTCAGGTCATGCTTCTTGCCCCTAGTATTCTCCTTTGTTAGGTGGTTGGGGGGGTGGGTCATAATCCCTCACAGATGATTATTAGTTTGGATCTCTTCTGGCAAAATGAGACTCAAATGGCTGAGGAGCCTCCCAGGGACAGGAGTGAGCTGGTAGATGAGCCTGATGGCCCAGAAATGAGCTCCTGAGCAGAACACTGCTCACCTGATTTGTCTTTCCTTTGTGGTTCCTTCTGCATTGCTGGGGCTGGTGTGGTGACTGCATCCTCTCTGGGGCTACTTCACTGGAACATCCCTGGGGCTACAGAGATGCTGAGGGCACTGGAACAGCTCTGTGAGGAGCAAAGGCTGAGAGAGCTGGGGTTGTGGAGCCTGGAGAAGAGCAGCCTGAGGGGGATCTGATCAATGCTGAGCAATACTCCAAGGGTGGGGGTCAGGAGGATGGGGCCAGGCTGTGTTCAGTGGTGCCCAGGGGCAGCACAAGGGGCAGTGGGCACAGACTGAACATCAGAAGTTCCATCTAAAGATAAGGAGAAACAGATGGAAGGGTGGCAGAGCCCTGGAGCAGGCTGCCCAGGGAGGTGGTGGAGTCTCCATCCCTGGAGACATCCCAAACCCAGCTGGATGTGTTCCTGGGTGACCTGCTGTGGGCAGCCCTGCCTTGGCAGGGGGATTGGGCTGGATGCTCATCTCCAGAGGTCCCTTTCCAAGCCCTGCCTCTCTGTGATTTCTGAGCCCCAGACTGTGCCATATGGAATCTACAGAGAAAACAAGGGCCAAAGGCTCCACCTAAAAATAAACCTGTAATGCAGTTTTTTGCTCCCCCCCTGCTAGTGCCTGTGGGTGAGAAGGCAAAAAACACACCAACCAACAACCCAGCACCCAGCCCTCTCGATGTTCCAACACCCTACTTATCTGAAGGAGGGATCTATTATGTAGTTGTGGGGGTGGGATGGGAACTAGGTAGCGTTACAGAACAGCAGAGCTAAAATTAGGAGCTGTTTGATGTCAGGGAGCAGTGGAGATTAACATCAGGCAGTTTCAGCTCTGCGTGCTCTGAGGCTGGGACTCGTGGAGGGCTTCGTATCTAGACCCAGGCTGGGGGCACCTGCCCTCCCAGTTCTTTCTGTCAGGGTCTCAGGGCCTCAGGAGGGGAGGGAGGGGGTTCATAATGTGCCACCCTAGCCCTGCTAGCTCTCTCCTTTCAGCTGGCTTGGCCACTTAGAATAGAATAGAATAAACCAGGTTGGAAGAGACCTTCAAGATCATTGTGTCCAACCCATCAACCGATCCAGCACCACCTAAACAACTAACCCATGGCACCAAGCACCCCAGCAAGTCTCCTCCTGAACACCTCCAGGGATGGGGACTCCACCACCTCCCTGGGCAGCACATCCCAGTGGCCAGTCACTCTCTCTATAGAACTTCTTCCTAACATCCAGCCTAAACCTCCCCTGGCACAGCCTGAGACTGTGTCCTCTTGTTCTGCTGAGACTTCTTTGAAGTCTCAAGGACCAGGTTAATGGAAAAGGGGTAGGAGGGCTGCATTCTGCCTGCAGAGCCAGGACCAAGAAGGGTTGGATAGAGGGACCTGGAAACTCCAGGCCTGGCAGCCTGACCTCAGTGCCAGGGAAAGTGATGGAGCAGATTATCCTGGGGGCAATAACTGCACCTGAAGGATGGCCACAGCTCAGGCCCAGCCAGCAGGGATTTAGGAAGGGCAGGTCCTGCCTGACCAACCTGAGCTCCTTCCATGCCCAGGTGACTGCCTGGTGGGTGTGGGGCAGGGTGGGGATGTGGTCTGCCTGGACTTCAGCAAGGCCTTTGACACCATCCCCCACAGCCAACTGCTGGCCAAGCTGTCAGCCCCTGGCTGGGACAGCAGCTCTCTGAGCTGGGTTAGGAACTGGCTGGAGGCTGAGCCCAGAGAGTGGTGGTGAATGGTGCCACAGCCAGCTGGCAGCCAGGCACCAGTGGTGTGCCCCAGGGAGCAGTGCTGGGCCCCAGCCTCTTTAACATCTTCAATGATGATCTGGATGAGGGCATTGAGTCAGTCAGCAGCAAATCTGCAGATGACACCAAGCTGGGGGCAGAGGTTGGTCAGTTAGAGGGTTGAAGGGCTCTGCAGAGGGACCTTGCCAGGCTGCACAGCTGGGCAGAGGCCAACAGGATGGCATTGAACAAGTCCAAGTGCCAGGGGCTGCACTTTGGCCACAACCCCAGGCAGAGCTACAGGCTGGGGGCAGAGTGGCTGAGAGCAGCCAGGCAGAGAGGGACCTGGGGGTGCTGATTGACAGCTGCCTGAACATGAGCCAGCAGTGTGGCCAGGGGGCCAAGAAGGCCAAGGGCATCCTGGCCTGCAGCAGGCAGAGTGTGGCCAGCAGGAGCAGGGAAGTCCTTGTGCCCTGTGCTCAGCACTGCTGAGGCCACCCCTGGAGTCCTGTGTCCAGCTCTGGGCTCCTCAGCTCAAGAAGGACATTGAGAGACTTGAAGGTGTCCAGAGAAGGGCAAGGAGGCTGGGGAGGGGTCTGGAGCACAGCCCTGGGAGGAGAGGCTGAGGGAGCTGGGGTTGCTTAGCCTGCAGAAGAGGAGGCTCAGGGGAGACCTTCTTGCTCTCTGCAACTGCCTGAAGGGAGGTTGGAGCCAGCTGGGGGTTGGTCTCTTCTGCCAGGCACCCAGCAGCAGAAGAAGAGGACACAGTCTCAAGCTGTGCCAGGGGAGGTTTAGGCTGGAGGTGAGGAGAAAGTTCTTCCCAGAGAGAGTTGTTAGCTATTGGGATGTGCTGCCCAGGGAGGTGGTGGAGTCCCCATGCCTGGAGGTGTTGAAGAGGGGATTGGATGTGGCACTTGGAGCCATGGTTTAGTCCTGAGGTCTGTGGTGCCAGGTGGGACTTGATGATCTTTGAGGTCTCTTCCAACCTTGGTGATACTGTGAGACTGTGACCTGCTGTGACACTTTGATAAGTGACAAACTGGAGGGGGAAGGTTGAGGTTCTGGCGTCCTGAATTTCACACTGCAAGGCTGCAGCCAGATAAATCACTTTCAGTTTCACATCAGCACTGCAGAAGTGTGGAGAGCTGCCTCTGTGCAGGGAGCATGAGCTTTGCTCTGCTGCACTGCAAACAGCAGATGCATTGCCAAAGCAGCTCTGCCTCACAGGCTCCCAAATCAGAGCAGGACAGAATTGTTTGGGTTGGAAAAGGCCTCTCAGATCATCCAGGCCAACCATCAGGCCAACCCCACCATGGCCACCAAACCAGGGCCCTTGGGGCCACAGGTTTCTTGAGCACCTCCAGGCATGGCGACTCCACCACCTCCCTGGGCAGCCTCTGCCAAGCCCTGACCACTCTGGCAGCAAAGAAATTGTTCCTCAGCTCCAACCTAAGCCTCCCCTGGCACAATTTCAGGCCATTTCCTCTCCTTCTATCACCTGAGACTAGGGAGCAGAGCCCAAGCCCCACCTCAGCTAGGGAGCTGCAGAGAGCAAGGAGGTCTCCCTCAGCCTCCTCTGCTCCAGCCTCACCACCCCCAGCTCCCTTAGCTGCTCCTCCCCAGCCCTCTTCTCCAGCCCCTTCCCCAGCTCAGTTGCTGTTGAGCTCCACTGAAGTTTCATCAGTGTCCTGTTGTGCAGACTGAGCTGTGGGCCCTTCACACCACAGGTTAAAAGTTGCTTCACTGCTCTTCTCTCCTCTGTTTGCACCAATTCTCTGTCTCCCTCTTTCTCCTGTTGTGTTTTGATTCAAAAGGAGCAAAAGAGGTGCTGATGATCCTCTGCTAAGACCCCTCAGAGCTGACCCACATACATACAAGGAGGGTTCTGAGGGTTTGGAGGGAAGAGGCTTCCCACTGCTAAATGCTGCCAATGGATCTAATCTAAGGCATCAGAAGGTTCCTGGCTGCTGTCAGGGTGCTAGGAAGAGCAAATCATATTAACAGCTCTCTGCTCTCTCCTTGCATCCAGAATATTCTGAAGGTTCTGCCTGAACCTGGCCAGCAGGTTGCTCTTCCTCCTCTACTCCACTCTCATGAGACCCCCACCTGGAGCACTGTGTCCAGCCCTGCAGCCCCAACATGAGAAGCAGATGGAACCCTTAGAGTGGCTCCAGCCTGTGGTGCCTCTGGGGGATAAGGATGGCAAAGGGACTGTGCCTTGTGGGGCCTCAGTGAAAGCAGGCAGGGAGAGCAGCCAGCATTAAAGGGTCAGAATGTTGCCCATGAAGAAGAGAGGCCTTGGGCTGCATCAAGAGAAGTGTGAGCAGCAGCACAGGGAAGGGATTCTGCCCCTCTGCTCTGCTCTGCTCTGCTCTCCTTTGCTCTGCTCTGCTCTGCTGAGTGACCACCTGCAGCACTGCCTCCAGCTCTGGGGCCCCCAATAGGGAACTGTTGGAGAGGGTCCAGGGGAGCCCATGAAGATGATCAGAGGTCTGGAGAACCTCCCCTGTGGGGACAGGCTGAGAGAGTTGGGGCTGTTCAGCCTGGAGAAGGCTCCAGGGAGACCTCAGAGCAGCCTTCCAGTACCTGAAGGGCTGCAGGAGAGCTGGGGAGGGACTAAGAGGTCCTTTGTCAAAACAAAAGCTTGCAGTGACAGGATGAGGGCTGATGGCCTCAAAGTGGAAGACCTCATTGCTCTCTCCAACTCCCTGAAGGGAGGTTGCAGCCATCTGGGGGTTGGTCTCTTCTCCCAGGCACCCAGCAGCAGAACAAGAGGACACAGTCTCAAGCTGTGCCAGGGGAGGTTTGAGCTGGAGGTGAGGAAGAAATTCTTCCCAGCAAGAGGAATTGGCCATTGGGATGTGCTGCCCAGGGAGGTGGTGGAGTCCCCATCCCTGGAGGTGTTTAAAAACAGCCTGGATGAGGAGCCATGGTTTAGTTATCAGATGGTGCTGGGTGAGAGGTTGGACTTGCTGAGCTCTGAGGTCTTTTCCAGCCTGCTTGGTTCTCTGATGCAATGAATGGGAAATGCTGGTTTCAGTGTTTGGAGCCTGGTGCAAATCAGTGCTACAAATGAAGACACAGCAGCAGTCCCTGGGATCCAAGGGGAAGTCATCTAAGTGCAGGAGATGGGGGGCACCAAAGCAAGAGCTTCATAAACCAGGGGCTCTCCTTTTCCTTCTGGAACTTCTGTGTGCTGTTGCTGACTGCAGGATGCTGGGAGGGTCTCTGAGCTTCTCTTTTACTGAGGTTTGCCATTTGGCTACCTTTTAGGTCTCTGCTCTTGATTGCACTTTACATTTTCCAGTGGTTTCTTCTCTGTAACCACATTTCCTGGCCAGAATGCTCTCTGTGGCTCTCTGTAGTCACAGCCAAGTGACCTGGGGGTAGATGTTCTGCTTTTTCTGCCTCTCACACAAGGTGGAGAATGCTGCCATCCTCATTTGACAGTCACACAGCTGTAGAACTGTTTGGGTTGGAAGGAGTGGGAGCAGCAGGATGAGGGAGAGGATTCTGCCCCTCTGCTCTGGGGAGGCCCCACCTGGAGCACTGCATCCAGATCTGAGGCCCCCAGCACAAGAAGAACCTGGAACTGTTGGAGAGGGTCCAGAGGAGGCCACAACGAGGATCAGAGGGCTGAGAACCTCCCCTATGGGGACAGGCTGGGGGAGTTGGCATTGTTCAGCCTGCAGAAGAGAAGGCTCCAGGGAGACCTCAGAGCAGCCTTCCAGTACCTGAAGGACTCCAGGAGTGCTGGGGAGGGACTTTGGACAAGGGCTGGGAGTGCCAGGATGAGGAACAATGGCTTTGAGCTGGGAAAGAGGAGACTGAGAGTGGACATGAGGAAGAAATTGTTGAGAGTGAGGCTGGGGAGACTCTGGCACAGGCTGCCCAGGGAGGCTGTGGCTGTGCCCTGCATGGAGGTGTTCAAGGCCAGGCTGGATGAGGCCCTGAGCAAGCTGTGCTGGTGGGAGGTGTCCCTGCCCATGGCAGGGGGCTGGAACTGGCTGAGCTTTCAGGTCCTTTCCAACCCAAACCATTCTAGGAACCTAAGAATCATCCAGTCCAAAACATCAACCCAGCACCACTATGACCACTAAGCCATAGAATCAGTAAGGTTGGAAAAGACCTCAGAGATCATCAAGGCCAACACCTCCTGACTACTAAACCATGGCTCCAAGTGCCACATCCAAGCCCCTCTTGAACACCTCCAGGGATGGGAACTCCACCACCTCCCTGGGCAGCACATCCCAATGGCCAATTCCTCTTGCTGGGAAGAACTTTCTCCTCACCTCCAGCCTAAACCTCCCCTGGCACAGCTTGAGACTGTGACCTCTTGTTCTGATGCTGGTGGGGACTCCACCACCTCCCTGGGCAGCACATCCCAGTGGCCAACAACTCTCTCTGGGAAGAACTTTCTCCATGTCCCCAGGTGCCATGGCCAGAGGTTTCTTGAACACCTCCAGGGATGGGGAGGCTCCACCACCTCCCTGGGCAGCCTGTGCCAGTGCCAGAGCTGCTCTGTGCATATGGCAAAGGAGCAGAGGAGGAAGAATTGGCTTTGGTGAAGCTTTTTTGTTTGCTTTTCCTTTTCTTTTTTTCCCCTGGTGGGTGGGAGGGACAGAGATATATTGGGGGGATATATTTGGGGGGGGGGATATATTTGGAGGGGATATATCTGGAATCCCTTTCAAGCCACTTGGAATACCAGGCTGGGAAGCTTGACCACAGCTAATTTCAGGCCTTGGAACTGGAAGAAGGAAAATGGAGGAGAAAAGGGATTGAATGAAGAAGGGCTGGGGGGAGAAGGGGGAATATATTTAGGAGCAGCAAAGGTTTGGTCACAGGGAAGAGAAAACCAGAAGTCAATAGCTGCACATAATTGAAGGCTGGGGGCAGAGCAGGGGGCAAGGAAGGCTGAGTTGTTTATCTTCAGTGCAGCCAACAGCTCTCTTGAACCTGAATCCTGCCTGTCATGAAATGCTAAGCAAACAAGCCTGTGCTTAAATGGCAGGAGGAAGAGGTGGCAAGGCCTGAGGCTTCCAAGAGAAGTGGTTTGCAAGGTCTCAGCCTTGCCTGGTGTGGTGATGAGACGTGGAGTGCTGGCAGCGGCGAGGTTGGCACTGCGGGCAGGGGCGGTTCAGAAGGCTGCTGGGAAGTCAGGGCTGTCATTTGGGAGTATTTTTGACCCTCAGGAAATCATAGACTCATAGAATGGGTTGGGTTGGAAGGGACCTTAAAGATCATTTGGTCCCAACCCCCCTGCCATGGGCAGGGACACCTCCCACTAGACCAAGGCCACCCATCCAGCCTGGCCTTAAACACCTCCAAGGAGGGGACAGCCACAGCCTCCCTGGGCAGCCTGTGCCAGAGTCTCCCCAGCCTCACTCTTAACAATTCCTTCCTCATCTCCAGTCTCAGTCTCCTCTCTCCCAGCTCAAAGCCATTGTTCCTCAGCCTGGCACTCCCAGCCCTTGTCCAAAGTCCCTCCCCAGCTCTCCTGGAGCCCCTTCAGGTACTGGAAGGCTGCTCTGAGGTCTCCCCAGAGCCTTGTGTTCTCCAGGCTGACCAGCCCCAGCCTGTCCCCACAGGGGAGGTTCTCAGCCCTCTGATCATCAGACTAAATCTCCTTAGAATACATAGCAATAGCAATAAAGCAGCCACAGAGGTGTGAAAGAAGTGCCCTCTGCTCATGAGGAGAGTGGCTTGGGGGTGCTCAGCCCTCCAAACTGGAGTTGCTTCCCCCCCCCCCCAAGAGCTGTCAGCTCTGCTGTGGTGCCCTGCAACCTGATGGACATTATTGGAATGAGGTCTGGGAGGCAAACTGTTGCTTAGCTGTAGGGCATGAGGGAAGGTTTGTGCCTAGGGACTGCAACTTAGGCAATCTGAGCAGTACTCAGTGGCTGGTTCAAGGCAGTAAAGCATCAGCAGTGCCTCAGATTCCTCTTAAAGCACTTTCCCAGGAGGAATTAGTTCCTTAGTGATTCTTTGGTGAGTTCCTTTGAGTTTCTGTTTCCAAGACAGGTGATAGGAGAGGAAATGGCCTGGAATTGTGCCAGGGGAGAGTTAGGTTGGAGCTGAGGAACAATTTCTATGCTGCAGGAGTGGTCAGGGACTGGCAGAGGCTGCCCAGGGAAGTGGTGGAGTCCCCATGCCTGGAGGTGTTGAAGAAATGTGTGGCCATGGCACTTGGGGCCAGGGTTTGGTGGCCATGGTGGGGTTGGGTTGATGTTGGCCTGGATGGTCTGAGAGGTCTTTTCCAAGCCAAACAAGTGTGTGACTCTATGCCAGCTTTACAGGGAGGGAGGCTCTTCAAGGAAGGGCCTTGAGGTGCTAGGAGATTTTCATGCTCACCCCCAGAGACAGTTTGTGTCTTGAAGAGCTTAAATCCCAAGTATAGAATCATAGAATCAATAAGGTTGGAAGAGACCTCAAAGATCATCAAGTCCAACCTGGCACAGAATCACAGAGCTGTCAGGGCTGGAAGGGACCTCAAGGATCACTCAATTCCAAGCCCCCTGCCATGGGCAGGGACACCTCACACCACAGCAGGTTGCTCACAGCCACCTCCAGCCTGGCTGCAAACACCTCCAGGCAGGAGGCTTCCACCACCTCCCTGGGCAGCCTGTGCCAGGCTCTCACCACCCTCCTGGGCAACAACTTCTTCCTCACAGCCAATCTCAAGCTCCCCACTTCTGGTTTTTTCCATTCCCCCCAGTTCCATCACTCCCTCACACCCTAGCAGTAGTCAAGGCAGACAAAGGGTAAAGGAAAGGAAGTGGTATCAGCCTTGGTTTGCAGAGGAGAACAAGAGGACACAGTCTCAAGCTGTGCCAGGGGAGGTTCAGGCTGGAGGTGAGGAGGAAGTTCTTCCCAGCAAGAGGAATTGGCCCTTGGGATGTGCTGCCCAGGGAGGTGGTGGAGTCAGTTCAAGAGGGGATTGGATGTGGCACTTGGAGCCATGGCTTAGTTGATCAGATGGTGCTGGGTGATAGGTTGGACTTGATGTCCTCTGAGGTCTTTTCCACCTTGGTTGATCCTATGAGGCACAGAGAGATTCAAGGCTTCTTTCCTTTGAACGTGCTGACCAACAGAGGTGTACAAGAAAACTCTGCTGGAGGCTTGGCTTAGGGGAGCAAAACATTGTCATAGCTTAAAGCAGGTCTCTAAGGAGAGCAAACTCTTTATGTGAGAGCTACCATGAGGCATGCCAACCTGCCAGCCAGATCCCCTGCACTGCTCAGAGGTGGCTTGTCCAGACTCCCCAGCTGAATGCCTGGAATTGCCCCCAGAGCTGCCTCAGTCTTGCTGCTGTTTGCAAAGGCCATAATTACCAGGAGGACAGTTGTTCTTTCAAGTAGTACAGCCCAGATTTGAGAAGTGGAGATGATTTAGATGTTGCTTTGCAAGGTTTGCCCACATGGAGCTCCAAATTACATGGACATGTTTCACTTGGAGCCTTGGGGGACGAAAATAGAGCAAGTCAAAACAGTGCTCTCCGTTGTCAGGCTGAAGCAGCTGTAGCACCAAGCAGGCAGGGGCTGGGAAGGGTTGGAAGGGACCTCCAGAGACCATCAAATCCATCCCCCCTGCCAGGGCAGGGTCACCCAGGGCAGGGCACACAGGAACATATCCAGATGGGGCTTGAAAGGCTCCAGAGATGGAGACTCCACAACCTCCCTGGGCAGCCTGCTGCAGGGCTCCAGCAGCCTCACACCAAAGAAGTTTCTCCTCCTGTTGAGATGGAGCTGCTTCTTTTCCAGTTTGTGCCCTTTGCCCCTTGTCCTACCACAGGCCACAACTGGCAAGAGCCTGGCTCCTGCTTCTTGCCCCCCACCCTTCAGTATTTATGGACATTAATAAGCTCTCCTCTCAGTCTTCTCCAGGCTAAGCAGCCCCAGGTCATCACATGGATAGGATAGGATAGGATAGGATAGGATGGAATGGAATGGAATGGAATGAAATGGAATGGAATAGGATAGGATAGGATAGAATAGGATGGAATGGAATGGAATAGAATAGAATGGAATGGAATAGAATAGAATAGAATAGAATGGAATGGGATGGGATAGGATAGGATAGGATAGGATAGGATAGGATAGGATAGGATAGGATAGGATAGGATAGGATAGAATAGACCAGGTTGGAAGAGACCTTCAAGATCATCCAGTCCAACCCATCACCCAGCACCATCTGATCAACTAAACCATGGCACCAAGCACCCTATCAAGTCTCCTCCTAAACACCTCCAGGGATGGGGACTCCACCACCTCCCTGGGCAGCACATCCCAAGGGCCAATTCCTCTTGCTGGGAAGAACTTTCTCCTCACCTCCAGCCTGAACCTCCCCTGCCACAGCTTGAGACTGTGTCCTCCTGTTCTGGTGCTGGTGTCCAGTTCTGGGCCCCTCAATTTAAGAAGGACATTGAGACTCTTGAACATCTTATTGCTCTCTCCAACTCCCTTAAAGGAGGTTGGAGCCAGGTGGGGGTTGGGCTCTTCTCCCAGGCAGCCAGCACCAGAACAAGAGGACACAATTTCAAGCTGTGCCAGGGGAGGTTCAGGCTGGAGGTGAGGAGAAAGTTCTTCCCAGCAAGAGGAATTGGCCATTGGGATGTGCTGCCCAGGGAGGTGGTGGAGTCCCTGTGCCTGGAGGTGTTCAAGAGGGGCTTGGATGTGGCACTTGGAGCCATGGTTTAGTAGTCAGGAGGTGTTGAGTGACAGCTTGGACTTGATGATCTCTGAGGTCTTTTCCAACCTTATTGATTCTATGATTCTAGGGTTGCCTGGCAGAAGAGCCCAACCCCCAGCTGGCTCCAGCCTCCCTTCAGGCAGTTGCAGAGAGCAAGAAGGTCTCCCCTGAGCCTCCTCTTCTGCAGGCTAAGCAACCCCAGCTCCCTCAGCCTCTCCTCCCAGGGCTGTGCCCCAGACCCCTCCCCAGCTTTGTTGCCCTTCCCTGCACACCTTATGTCAATGGTTACCTGCTGCTGTTTACCAACATGAGAAGCTTTGTACCACTTCTCCCATGCTCCTGGCTGCAAGGATCTCACTTCAGCCTTGGTTTCCCCCCTGCTCAGCTCCACTCAATCTCACTGCTTGTTGTTGCTAAACGTTTTTCAGCTTGGACAGAGCTTTGCTTTCTCTTTGGTGTTTGCATTCTTCAGATGTTTGTTGACCACTTCACTCTGTTTGCCCTTGGAGCTTCTCTTCAGGAATGAGCCTCCTGAGTGGAGGATGTTTTTGTTTCTCTGCTTTGAACTTGCTGCTCCCTGGGAATATCTTCCTGGTTATGCTGACACCCTGACAAGAGAGTTCCTGGTAGGGATGAACTGATGAAACAGAGCAAATAGTTCAGCAGCTTCCTGGTGAGGCTGCTGCTGGAGGGTTGTGGCCAGTTCTGGGCTCCCCAGTTCAAGAGGGATGGGGAAGGCCTAGAGAGAGTCCAGGGAAGGCTATGAGGATGCTGAAGGGGGTGGAACATTGTGTGATGGGGAAAGGCTGAGAGTGAAGGCTATGAGGATGCTGAAGGGGGTGGAACATTGTGTGATGAGGAAAGGCTGAGAGTGAAGGCTATGAGGATGCTGAAGGAGGTGGAACATTGTGTGATGAGGAAAGGCTGAGAGTGAAGGCTATGAGGATGCTGAAGGGAGTGGAACATTGTGTGATGAGGAAAGGCTCAGAGTGAAGGCTATGAGGATGCTGAAGGAGGTGGAACATTGTGTGATGGGGAAAGGCTCAGAGTGAAGGCTATGAGGATGCTGAAGGAGGTGGAACATTGTGTGATGGGGAAAGGCTCAGAGTGAAGGCTATGAGGATGCTGAAGGGGGTGGAACATTGTGTGATGGGGAAAGGCTGAGAGTGAAGGCTATGAGGATGCTGAAGGGGGTGGAACATTGTGTGATGAGGAAAGGCTCAGAGTGAAGGCTATGAGGATGCTGAAGGAGGTGGAACATTGTGTGATGGGGAAAGGCTGAGAGTGAAGGCTATGAGGATGCTGAAGGGGGTGGAACATTGTGTGATGGGGAAAGGCTGAGAGTGAAGGCTATGAGGATGCTGAAGGAGGTGGAACATTGTGTGATGGGGAAAGGCTGAGAGTGAAGGCTATGAGGATGCTGAAGGGGGTGGAACATTGTGTGATGGGGAAAGGCTGAGAGCCCTGGGGAAGGCTGAGGGGAGAGCTTACTGATGTGTACAAATACCTGAAGGGTTGGGGTGCAAGCAGCAGGGGCCAGGCTCTTGTCAGTGGTGCCCTGTGATAGGCCAAGGGGCAGTGGGCACAGACTGGAACCCAGGAGGTTCCACCTCAGCATAAAGAAAAACTTCTTTGGTGTGAGGGTGCTGGAGGCCTGGAGCAGGCTGCCCAGAGAGGTTGTGGAGTCTCCTGCGCTGGGGGCTCCCAAAACCTTTCTGGAAGTGTTCTGTGTGACCTGCCCTGGGTAACCCTGCTATAGGCAGAGGGGGGTGGACTCAAATCTTGGGAGGTCCCTTCCAGCCCCTACCACCTTTGTGTGATTCCATGAGATATGATGGATCCAACTCTGCAGCTCTGCACCACTTTGGTCTCTCCTGCTCCTCTGTCATGCTGCAGGATGCTTGCTTGGCTTTGTGCTCTTACCTGGAGTGCTGCTGAGCAATGGTCTTTTCCAACCTGGTTAATTCTATTCTATTCTAATTTCTCTCCTCTTCTCCTCTCTTCTCCTCTCTTCTCCTCTCTTCTCCTCTCTTCTCCTCTCTTCTCCTCTCTTCTCCTCTCTTCTCCTCTCTTCTCCTCTCTTCTCCTCTCTATTCTCTTCTCTCTTCCTATTTCTATTCTATCCTATTCTATTCCTATCCCATCCCATCCCATCCCATCTTGCTCAGCCCTTTGAACTGCTGGCCCTGGCTTGGTGTTTCCACCCTTGGCTCTGTTTAGAGCAGACCCAAACCCAAGGCTTGTGGTTCTGTGTGCTGTGCCCAGAGGGGAATCAGCCCCAGCCTCTCTGTTTCCCCTGAGAAGCAGGTTTGTGTGTTTGCACACATTGCTCTGTGAGTCACATTGGTACCTTCTGCCTCCTAGAACCTCCCTGGAGAAGGTGGCCTTTGAAAGAGCCTTTCTATTTGGAAACCCCCCCTGTGGTGAAGGCAAACAGTTCTGCTCCTGCTGGCAGTGCTGCCTGCTGCTGCATCAGGGAAGGAGATGGTTTGTGTTGTGTCTGATAAGGACTGGAGAGGGTCCCTCCAGCTCAGGCTCAGGTTGTCTGTGGAGATGACTAAGCAGCCACAGTGCTTTGTGGGAGGAAGGATGTTGAGTTCAGAGGTAGTTGAGATGCTTTAGGTCCTGGCTGGCTGCTCTGCTCCTCTGTGGTCACAGAAGTGCTACCCCTGATGGTTTCTCTAGTGGGGAGTGCAAGGGTGTTTGGGAAAGCTCTGCTAAAGTGCCCCTGCAGAGGTGTTTGGGATGCCAGGGATGTGCAACAGCCTGGAGCAGCTGTAGCAGGGCAGCAGAACAGAGAGGTGAGAGCAGGAGAAAAGAAGTCCTGACATAGAATCATAGAATTGTTTGGGTTGGAAAAGGCCTCTGAGGTCCTTGAGTCCAACCAGCAGCCCAACCCCACCATGGCCACCAAACCTTGTCCCAAAGTGCCATGGCCACAGGGTTCTGGAACACCTCCAGGCATGGGGACTCCACCACCTCCCTGGGCAGCCTGAGCCAATCCCTGACCACTCTGGCAGCAAAGAAATTGTTCCTAATCTCCAACCTAAGCCTCCCCTGGCACAATTTCAGGCCGTTTCCTCTCCTTCTGTCACCTGAGACTAGGGAGAAGAGCCCAAGCTCCACCTGGCTCCAAGCACCATTCAGGGAGCTGCAGAGAGCAATGAGGTCTCCCTCAGCCTCCTCTCCTCCAGGCTAAGGAGCAATGAGGTCTCCCTCAGCCTCCTCTCCTCCAGGCTAAGGAGCAATGAGGTCTCCCTCAGCCTCCTCTCCTCCAGGCTAAGGAGCAATGAGGTCTCCCTCAGCCTCCTCTCCTCCAGGCTAAGGAGCAATGAGGTCTCCCTCAGCCTCCTCTCCTCCAGGCTAAGGAGCAATGAGGTCTCCCTCAGCCTCCTCTCCTCCAGGCTAAGGAGCAATGAGGTCTCCCTCAGCCTCCTCTCCTCCAGGCTAAGGAGCAATGAGGTCTCCCCAGCGTTGTGTAGCTGCCATCAGTGGATGGAGTGAGGAGCAGCCAGGGTTAACTGAGCTCTGGTGGTGTGGGCTGCAGGGCATTCTTAAAGAGACAGTGAATGCTTTTCTTTCCAGTGGGAAGCAGCCAGTTCAGATGCCAGAGCTGGGCAGCAAGTTGCAAAGAGGGCTTTGTTTCAGCCATGCACATCCTGGGCTGCAGCAAGAGAAGTGTGGCCAGCAGGGCCAGGGAGGGGATTCTGCCCCTCTGCTCCACTCTGCTGAGACCACAGCTGCAGCTCTGGGGCCAGCTCTGGAGCCTCTGTGCCAGGAAGGCTCTGGAGGGGCTGGAAGGTGTCCAGAGCAGGGCCAGGAGGAGGAGCAGAGGGCTGGAGCTGCTCTGCTCTGCAGACAGCCTGAGAGAGTTGGGGTTGTGCAGGCTGCAGAGGAGAAGGCTCCCAGGAGACCTTCTGGTGGCCTTCCAGGAGCTGCAGGGGGCTGCAAGCAAGCTGGGGAGGGACTTTGGAGGGGGTCAGGGAGGGATAGGACTTGGGGGGATGAAGCAGAACTGGAAGTGGGGAGATTGAGATTGGCTGTGAGGAAGAAGTTGTTGCCCAGGAGGGTGGTGAGAGCCTGGCACAGGCTGCCCAGGGAGGTGGTGGAAGCCTCCTGCCTGGAGGTGTTTGCAGCCAGGCTGGAGGTGGCTGTGAGCAACCTGCTGTGGTGTGAGGTGTCCCTGCCCATGGCAGGGGGTTGGGGCTGGCTGAGCCTTGAGGTCCTTTCCAACCCTGCCAGTTCTATGATTCTCTACATCTACTCATGGGTCTGAGCCCCTCCAGCCCACTAGAGCATGGAGTAAGGTGGTGGTGGTGGAGGGGATGGCAGGAGTGGGGCATGGCTGTGCCAGGAGACCAGCTGTAGCCCTGCCCCTGGCACAGAGCACCCCTGTGCATGTGGCTCTCTCCAAAGGCAGCTATTGAAGCTTTAGCCAGATGCCAGGGAGTGCTCTCTGCTGAGCATGCAGGGGGGTTGCTGCCCAGCTCCTGGGAGCAGGAGGGGGCTGTGGCTTCCTCATGTTCCCTCTGGTATCCAAAGAATGTGATCTGTTTGTGTTGGGTTCGAGGTGAAGGTCTGCTGCTGCTTGCCCTTCACGGCTTCCTTCTCCATGGAACTGGAAGGACAAGGGCATGACCTTGAAGTCTGTGCTGGAGGGGTAAGAGGAGGATACAGAGAGAATGGAAGCAGTGCTGTAATGACTCCACAGGGAGCTGTAGGCAGTGCCTGAGCTCCTGTTTCTGTGGGGCTTTTCCTTTGTGTGTGTGGCAGTCTTGCCCTGCTCAGCCTGGGTTTTGCTTTCCTCTCCATCCTTTCTGTATCTGGGCACTGATCTCACCCCAGGGATGCAGCAAGGAGGCTCCTATGAGTGCAGCAGGGTTTGAAACCAGTGCAGCCTCCCACAGAGTAATGGAATGGTATGGGTTGGAAGGGACCTTAGAGACTGTCCAGTTCCAAATCCCATACCATGGAGACACCTCCCACCAGCCCAGGCTGCTCAAGGCCTCATCCAGCCTGGCCTTCAACACCTCCAGGCAGGGCACAGCCACAGCCTCCCTGGGCAGCCTGTGCCAGAGTCTCCCCAGCCTCACTCTAAACAATATCTTCCTCATCTCCACTCTCAGTCTCCTCTCTCCCAGCTCAAAGCCATTGTTCCTCAGCCTGGCACTCCCAGCCCTTGTCCAGAGTCCCTCCCCAGCTCTCCTGGAGCCCTTCAGGTACTGCAAGGCTGCTCTGAGGTCTCCCTGGAGCCTTCTCTTCTTCAGGCTGAACAGCCCCAACTCTCCCAGCCTGTCCCCATCTTCCTTGCCTCCTCTGGACCCTCTCCAGCAGCTCCAGGTCCTCCTTGTGTGGGGCCTTTGAAGTCTTGCACTGGGAGCCCCTCAGAGTGAGGGCTGTGTCTGCAAGGGGCCCAGCCCTCAGCACAAGGCTGGAAGCCAGTGGAACAGGGGAGTTCATTTTCTTGCTGCTGGATCTGAGAGACATCTGCCAGTGCTATTGATGTGCTGCTCTGCAAGTGCCCCAGCTGCTGGACATCCATGATCTGTGACTGCAGTGCAGCTGCTGCTGGGGGCAGTCATGCACCAGCTGATCCCACTGCATGCAATGGTTTCATCTGCACCTGCCCTGGAGACTGGAGAGGAGGAAGAGATTCTTGAAAGATTCTGGCACAGGCTGCCCAGGGAGGCTGTGGCTGTCCCCTCCCTGCAGATGTAGTGAGGTCTCCCTTCAGCCTCCTCTTCTCCTGGCTGAACATCCCCAGTTCCCTCAGCTCCTCCTCCTGAGCCCTCCTCCACATCCCTCAGCACCACATCCATGTGGCTTTGAAACACCTCCAGGGATGGGGACTCCACCACCACCTCCCTGGGCAGCCTGGGCCAGGGCCTGAGACCCCTTGCTGGGAAGAGATTTTCACTAATATCCTACCTGAGCCTCCCCTGACACAGCCTGAGGCTCTTTCCTTTTGTCCTGTCACTTGTTGCATGTGAGAAGAGACCAAGCCCCAGCTCACTGCAGCCTCCTCTCAGGCAGCTGCAATGAGGTCTCCCTCAGCCTCCTCTCCTCCAGCCTCACCACCCCCAGCTCCCTCAGCTGCTCCTCCCCAGCCCTCTTCTCCAGACCCTTCCCCAGCTTCCTTGCCCTTCTCTGGCCCTGCTTCAGCCTCTCAAGGTCCTGCTGGGAGTGAGAGGCCCCAAACTGAAAGCAGAACTCAAGGTGTAGCCTCCCCAGTGCCTGGTACAGGGAGACAATCACATCCCTCCACCTGCTGGCCACTCTATTGCTGATCCAGGCCAGGATGCTGATGACCTCCTTGGCCACCTGAGCACCCTGCTGGCTGACAAAGAAAAGCTGTGAGTGTCCTCAGACATTAAGGAGAAATCCTTGAGAGTGAGGGTGTGGAAGCACTGGAACAGTTTGTCCAAGCCTGGAGGTGTTCAGGGCCAGGCTGGATGAGGCCCTGAGCAAGCTGGGCTGGTGGGAGGTGTCCCTGCCCATGGCAGGGGGTTGGAGCTGGCTGAGCTTTGAGGTCCTTTCCAACCCAACCCATTCTGTGATTCAGAGCGGAAAAAAAGAGATGGATTTATTATTGCAGTGCAAGTGGGCAGGGAGCTTAGGGACATCTGAGAAGGGTCTTTATATTGTATGATTAGAAATGCAGACAGAGTTTGTGGGAGGTCAGCTCAGCCAGCCTTTAACCCAGATTTGCAGGTCAGGAGCTATTACCTGTGATCCATCATCCATGGCTGGAGGTGGCTGTGAGCAACCTGCTGCAGTGTGAGGTGTCCCTGCCCATGGCAGGGGTCTTGGGGCTGGCTGAGCCTTGAGTCCCTTCCAGCCCTGCCAGCTCTGTGACTCTATGCTGATGGAGAAATGGCTTCAAGTTTAAAGGAGGTTGAAATGAGGTGGGGCTTGGTCTCTTCTCCCTAGGATCAGGTGAGAGAAGGAGAGGAAATGGCCTGAAATTTTGCCAGGGGAGGGTTAGGTTGGAGGTGAGGAAGAATTTCTCTGCTGCAAGAGTGGTCAGGGATTGGAACAGGCTGCCCAGGGAGGTGGTGGAAGCCTCCTGCCTGGAGGTGTTTGCAGCCAGGCTGGAGGTGGCTGTGAGCAACCTGCTGTGGTGTGAGGTGTCCCTGCCCATGGCAGGGGGTTGGGGCTGGCTGAGCCTTGAGGTCCCTTCCAGCCCTGACAGCTCTGTGATTCTATGATGCATTTGCTTTGTGCTCTCCACTTACCCTGACCAGGACACAGTGCTTCCTTGTCCTGGGCTGTGATTCTGTTGGTCTTGACAGAGCAGAATGGACTCTGGAGATGAGAAGGCTGAGAGGAGATCTACCTAATGTCTACAAATACCTGAAGGATGGGGTCCTAGAAGAAGAGGCCAGGCTCTTAGCAGTGGTGCCCTGTGATAGGGCAAGGGGCAATGGACACAAACTGCAACCCAGGAGGTTCCACCTCAACATGCTGAGACACTTCTTTGCTGTGGGGATGATGCTGGAGCTCTGGAGCAGGCTGCCCAGAGAGGTTGTGGAGTCTCCTTCTCTGGAGACTTCCCAACCCCACCTGGATGTGTTCCTGTGTGCCCTGCCCTGGGTGACCCTGCCCTGGCAGCAGGGGTTGGACTCAATGATCTCCAGAGGTCCCTTCCAACCCTTCCCATTCTGTGGTTCTCTGACTGGTTCCCTTTTTGCTGCCCTTCCTCCTTTCCAGAGATCATGTGGAGTGGAGGAAGGTTAACTCTGCACTGAATCCCCTCATGGGCAACAGTGTCCAGGGCAGTGGTGCTGTAGTCACCACAGGGCTGCCCTGTGTGATTGGAGAAGCTGTCTAGAAAGGCTCTGAGCATGCTAAGGATGTTTGTGCTGTGCGCTGTGGGCTCCAGCTCTCACTCCAGCACCTCACTGGCTGATGCTGAGCCTCCTCCCTACCATCATCTCACCTTCCCTGCCTCTGCCTTTCCACCTGGGGATTGTGTGAGCCTGGTGTGGGAGACAGCAGGTAGGGCTCTTGTTTCCTAGGTGAGGTGGGACCTGCTGCTTCTGAATGTCTTTAGCTCTGTGTGGTTTCTTTTGTGCAATTAAGGAGAGCTAATTAGCTCCTTTTAGTGCAGTCTCCTTGCAGAGGTAGCTGACCTCTTGTTAATCCTGGATTAAGTTCTTACTAAGAACTGGCTCTTTGTGTGTCCCAGTTAAGATGTTGACACTTTGTTCTCTCTCTCTCCTTGTTCTCCTCCTCCCCCTCTTCCTCCCCATGCCTTTGAGCACATGATTGCCTGCCTCCTCCATCCCCTTCTACTGTAGGAATCCCTCTGCTCTTAGCAGCCACTGTGTCTTGCTCCATGAGAATGCTGGTGCCAGGTTGGAGCCCTCTGAAAATGGATTTTTGCCTGCTGTGGTACCTGGTTGGGAGAACTTTTGCTGCAAGGGGGGAGGAAAGGGTTTGGAAATCAGAGAATCAGGGAACTGTCAGGGATGGAAGGGACCTCAAGGATCAGAGACTGTTTACAAAGGCCTGTAGTGACAGGGCAAGGGGCAATAGCTTCAAACTAGAGAAGAACAGGTTTAGATTGGGTGTTAGGAACAGGTGGTACAACACTGGAGCAGGTTGCCCAGGGAGGTGGTTTGGGCCCCAGCTGTGGAGGTATTCAAAGTGAGGCTGAAGAGGGCTCTGGGCAGCCTGGTCTGGTGGAGGATGCCCCTGCTGACTGCAGAGGGAGTTGGACTAGAGGAGCTTCAGAGGTCCCTTCCAACCCAGACCATTCTATGAGTCTATGATCTAGTTCCAACCCCCCTGCCATGGGCAGGGACACCTCACACCACAGCAGGTTGCTCACAGCCACCTCCAGCCTGGCTGCAAACACCTCCAGGCAGGAGGCTTCCACCACCTCCCTGGGCAGCCTGTGCCAGGCTCTCACCACCCTCCTGGGCAACAACTTCTTCCTCACAGCCAATCTCAATCTCCCCACTTCTACTTCTGCTCCATCCCCCCCAGTCCTATCCCTCCCTGACACCCTCCAAAGTCCCTCCCCAGCTTGCTTGCAGCCCCCTGCAGATCCTGGAAGGCCACAATTAGGTCTCCTTAGTAGGATGAAAGTGCTGTGGGCTTTGCAGAGCAGCACCCCATTTGTGTGCTGGAGGTTGGAAGGCTGTTCCATGGTCTCAGCAACCAGGGCCACACATCCCAGCCAGCCAGAGAACTGCCCCTGTACAATGCTCTGCATCCCAAAGCAGAGTCCATGCAGCTGTGGTTAGAGAGGGTCCCTAAGGAGGAAAGCAGCTTCTGTGCTCCAGCAGTGAGCTGAGCAGAGAAGGATTCCCCATGCAAAGCATTAATTACCATCCAGATGCAGCAGCTCCCCTCTCAGGCTAATCCTACTTGCAGATCCTGAGGTTGCAGCACTCCATGGGGTTTTCCCTGGGGATATGCTTTCTCCCTGTGTCTGAGAATGGCTTTTGGAAGACAGGGCCAGGAGTGCTGGGGGAAATGTGAAGTGCCTCCTGCTTCTGTTCAGAACTCAGCTGAGAGGAGGAGGTGCTGGGGAACAACTGCCCCAATGGTTTGCTTGCTGGAAATAGATCCTGGTAAAAGAGGATAAAGAATTGTTGGAGAAGGGGAAATGAGAGACCTTTTGTACTGTCAAACCCAGGTGCTCCTTGTCCCCAGACCAACTTTAAGAGAGTGCTGTTTGGGATCATGGAGTCACAGAATGGGTTGGAAGGGACCTTAAAGATCATCCAGCTCCAACCCCCCTGCCATGGGCAGGGACCCCTCCCACCAGCACAGCTTGCTCAGGGCCTCATCCAGCCTGGCCCTGAACACCTCCAGGCAGGAGGCAGCCACAGCCTCCCTGGGCAGCCTGAGCCAGAGTCTCCCCAGCCTCACTCTCAAGAATCTCTTCCTCCTCTCCAGTCTCCAGGGCAGGTGCAGATGAAACCATTGCATGCAGTGGGATCAGCTGGTGCATGACTGCCCCCAGCAGCAGCTGCACTGCAGTCACAGATCATGGATGTCCAGCAGCTGGGGCACTTGCAGAGCAGCACATCAATAGCACTGGCAGATGTCTCTCAGATCCAGCAGCAAGAAAATGAACTCCCCTGTTCCACTGGCTTCCAGCCTTGTGCTGAGGGCTGGGCCCCTTGCAGACACAGCCCTCACTCTGAGGGGCTCCCAGTGCAAGACTTCAAAGGCCCCACACAAGGAGGACCTGGAGCTGCTGGAGAGGGTCCAGAGGAGGCAAGGAAGATGGGGACAGGCTGGGAGAGTTGGGGCTGTTCAGCCTGGAGAAGAGAAGGCTCCAGGCAGACCTCAGAGCAGCCTTCCAATAGCTGAAGGGGTACTCAATCTCCCCTCTCCCAGCTCAAAGCTATTGTCCCTCATCCTGGCACTCCCAGCCCTTGTCCACCAGGGAGATGGTTGAGGCCCCATCCCTGAAGGTGTTTAAGCCCAGGCTGGATGAGGCTCTGGCCAGGCTGATCTAGTGTGGGGTGTCCCTGCCCATGGCAGGGGGGTTGGAACTAGATGATCCTTGTGGTCCCTTCCAACCCTGACTGACACTATGATACTAAGTCCCTCCCCATCTCTCCTGGAGCCCCTTCAGGTACTGGAAGGCTGCTCTAAGGTCTCCCTAGAGCCTTCTCTTCTCCAGGCTGCACAGCCCCAACTCTCCCAGCCTGCCCCACAGAGGAAGTGCTTCAGCCTCTGATGATCTTCATGGCCTTCTCTGGACCTGCTCCAGCAGTTCCATGTCCTTGTGCTGGGGGCACCAGAACTGGAGGCAGTGCTGCAGGTGAGGTTCCAGCAGAGCAGAGGGGCAGAATCCCCTCCCTGTGCTGCTGCTCTCCCTGCTCTGGCTGCAGCTCAGCACACAGCTGCCTGCTGGGCTGCCAGGGACCACATCCCTGTTGTGGCTTACAGGGAGGCTAAGATTGCTCTGGCTGGATACTGAGTTAGCCTCAACCCCAGTTGTTGCTCTATGGGCACTGGACTGTCCCCTGTGTATCTATTGTCCCCTTCAGGCTTTAATTACTTAGCCAGAGCATGGCTGCCTTCCACCTGGGAGATGCAATATGCATGACCATGCTTGTGTTACTGCTGGGGCTGACACCAGCCCTGCCCCTCAGCACCCCAGGCACAGCCCAGGCTGTCTGCAGGAGCACTTGAGGAGCCTGCCAGACACTCAGAACCAGAGCAAACATTGGAGTGGTCTGCCCAGGGCAGTGATGGAGTCACTGTCCTGGGGGGTGTTCAGGTGCTGGTGTGCCCCTGGCACTTAACCACGTGGCTTAGTGCCGACACTGCAGTGCTGGGTTGAGGGTTGGGCTGGATGCTCTTTGAGGTCTCTTCCAGCCAGATGGATTCTGTGATGGATGGCCTCCTGTAGGGCTTGGTGGTGCTGTGGTGTGTGACTGTGCCAGGCCACGAATAGCTCAGCAGCCAAGCTGTCCTTCACGCATGAGCTCCTGCCCCAAGTGCTGCTCTGGATTCATGAGCACCATTCCCAGGGCAAGGGCTGAGAGCAGCGTGCAAGGCAACCCAGCTGACAGAAAATGTCTTCTGCAGCTCCTGGACAGCAAGGAACTGGTAGCTTTAGGTGCAGAAGAGCTTCCTTAAAGCCCTTAAGAGCCTCTTCTCAATGCATTGCTATCAAAGTATCATCCCCATGAAACAAGCTGGCTGCACAGGGACAGGAGCAGTGCTGCCAAGACCCAGGGATGCTGCAGGAGTCTTTGTCCTTAGATTCACAGAATCAAGCAGGTTGGAAAAGACCTCAGAGATCATCGAGTCCAACCTATTACCTAACACCCAACACCTCCTGACAAGTAAACCATGGCTCCAAGTGCCACATCCAGTCCCCTCTTGAACACCTCCAGGGATGGGGACTCCACCACCTCCCTGGGCAGCACATCCCAATGGCCAGTTCCTCTTGCTGGGAAGAACTTTCTCCTCACCTCCAGCCTAAACCTCCCCTGGCACAGCTGGAGACTGTGTCCTCTTGTTCTGCTGCTGGGTGCCTGGCAGAAGAGCCCAACCCTCAGCTGGCTCCAACCTCCCTGCAGGGAGTTGCAGAGAGCAAGAAGGTCTCCCCTGAGCCTCCTCTTCTGCAGGCTAAGCAACCCCAGCTCCCTCAGCCTCTCCTCCCAGGGCTGTGCTCCAGACCCCTCCCCAGCCTCCTTGCCCTTCTCTGGACACCTTCAAGTCTCTCAATGTCCTTCTTGAGCTGAGGAGCCCAGAACTGGAGACAGTTCTGAAAGTCCTGGCTGGAATTTTGCTGATATGACCAAGTTTCTACAACACTTGAGGTGTTGTATGACTATTTGTTTTAACTTCCCCTAGCTTTGCCTTCAGCAGGCTGTCCCCAGGTGAGCTGGAGAAGCTTTTCCCCCCCCCAAGTGATGCCTTTTCTACTATTGCTCTTGCAGTGCTTCTGGAAGCAAGGAAGCTGGTGAGGGGTTGGGAGAGCAGGGCTTATGTGAGGAGGCTGAGGGAGCTGGGGTTGTGTAGTCTGGAGAGCCTGAGGGAAGACCTCATTGCCCTCTACAGCTCCTTCAAAGAGGTTGGAGTGAGGCTGGTGTCTCTTTCCCCCTAGTAACAGGTGATAGAATGAAGGAAATGGATGAATCTGCCCCAGGGGAGGTTTAGCTTGGAGATTAGGAACAATTTCTGTGCTGTAAGAGTGGTCAGGGATTGGAACAGGATGCCCAGGGAGGTGGTGGAGTCCCCATCCCTGGAGGTGTTCAAGGCCAGGCTGGATGAGGCCTTGAGCAAGCTGTGCTGGTGGGAAGTCTCCCTGCCCATGGCAGGGGGTTGGAACTGGCTGAGCTTTAAGGTCCTTCCCATCCCAACCCATTCTGTGAGTGCAATGTTTAAGCCTTGCCTGAGTTGATTCTGGTTTGAGCTGCAGAACAGCAGCTAGGAGAAGACAAAGGCTTGCCTCATGTTGTTTGCCACAGATGGGCAGTCTGGCCTTGGATTAGTTGCAGTGGTTAGGTTTGTTTGCCTCTAAAAATGCAGCTCTCTTGCCTAGCCAGCATTTGCCTGGCTTCACTTTTGCCTGAGCCCTGTCCAGTTTGCTCTGCATTGTGGACAGGGCTAGAGGCAGCCTTTCAGCAGGAAGCAGCCCATCCTTGGCCCTGGAGGGGCAGTGGCACTGGCCACAGGCACAGGGAGGTTTGTTATGAGCCATTTCCTCTCAGGGTCTTTGCAAATTCACCAGCATACAAAACTTGGAACCATTTCATAGACCCACACTGCTGCTCAGCTTGCAAGAGACCTTGGAGATCCTCAAGTCCAACAGAGCTTCCAACCCCTCCACTGCTGCTGAGCCACTGCCACTGCACCACATCCCTCAGCACCACAGCATAGAATCACAGAATCAACCAGGTTGGAAAAGCCCTCAGAGATCATCAAGTCCAACCTGCCACCCAACACCATCTAATCAACTAAGCCATGGCTCCAAGTGCCACATCCAAGCCCCTCTTGAACACCTCCAGGGATGGGGACTCCACCACCTCCCTGGGAGACCAACCCCCAGCTGGCTCCAACCTCCCTTCAGGCAGTTGCAGAGAGCAAGAAGGTCTCCCCTGAGCCTCCTCTTCTGCAGGCTAAGCAACCCCAGCTCCCTCAGCCTCTCCTCCCAGGGCTGTGCTCCAGACCCCTCCCCAGCCTCCTTGCCCTTCTCTGGACATCTTCAAGAGTCTCAAGGTCCTTCTTAAATTGAGGGGCCCAGAACTAGACCATGTGGCTTTGAAACACCTCCAGGGATGGGGACTCCACCACCACCTCCCTGGGCAGCCTGGGCCAGGGCCTGAGACCCCTTGCTGGGAAGAGATTTTCACTAATACCCTACCTGAGCCTCCCCTGACACAGCCTGAGGCTCTTTCCTTTTGTCCTGTCACTTGTTGCATGTGAGAAGAGACCAAGCCCCAGCTCACTGCAGCCTCCTCTCAGACAGCTGCAAGGAGGTCTCCCTCAGCCTCCTCTCCTCCAGGCTCAACACCCCCAGCTCCCTCAGCTGCTCCTCCCCAGCCCTCTTCTCCAGACCCTTCCCCAGCTTCCTTGCCCTTCTCTGGCCCTGCTTCAGCCTCTCAAGGTCCTTCTTGGAGTGAGAGGCCCCAAACTGAAAGCAGAACTCAAGGTGTAGCCTCCCCAGTGCCTGGTACAGGGAGACAATCACATCCCTCCACCTGCTGGCCACTCTATTGCTGATCCAGGCCAGGATGCTGATGGCCTCCTTGGCCACCTGAGCACCCTGCTGGCTGACAAAGAAAAGCTGTGAGTGTCCTCAGACATTAAGGAGAAATCCTTGAGAGTGAGGGTGTGGAAGCACTGGAACAGTTTGTCCAAGCCTGGAGGTGTTCCAGGCCAGGCTGGATGAGGCCTTGAGCAAGCTGGGCTGGTGGGAGGTGTCCCTGCCCATGGCAGGGGGTTGGAGCTGGCTGAGCTTTGAGGTCCTTTCTAACCCAAACCCTTCAATGAATCTATGATTTAAAGCCCTAAAATAACCCAGACTACTTCCAGATGTGGACACTGGTGCTGCCATGAAGGCTGTTGTACAGGAGGCTGCTCTGGATCATTTCTACAGCATTTCTTTGCACAGACAAGGTTTGATTTGATATCATGCAGGGGAAAATGCAACTTGCTTGATTCCCCCCCCCCCCCTCCCCATCCTTCAGCCATTGGCCTTTGCAATTTGTATTGTACTGTGAGAGCCCTGGAGAAGGGCTGAAACCTTTCTCCTTACTTGTGGAATCTTAGAATGATAGAATGACAGCATGGGGAAGGTTGGAAGGGACCTCTGCAGATCATCCACTCCAACCCCCCTGCCAGAGCAGGGTCACCCAGGGCAGGTCACCCAGGAACACATCCAGGTGGGTCTTGAATGTCTCCACAGAAGGAGACTCCACTACCTCCCTGGGCAGCCTGCTCCAGGCCTCCAGCACCCTCACACCAAAGAAGTTTCTCCTCCTGTTGAGGTGGAGCTCCCTGGATTCCAGCATCCCTTGCAGGCTCCAAGCCAACCATAAGAGAGGTACTGCCTCAAACTCAGAAAAGAGATCATGGAAGAGCATTTGGCTTGCAACAAGGAAGAGGGAACGCCCTGGGTTCCAGTTTGTGTCCACTGCCCTATGTCCTATCACAGGAGACCATTGAAAAGAGCCTGGCCTCCTCTTCTTGATACCTACCCTTCAGCTATTTATAGACAGTGATAAGAGCTTCTCTCAGTCTTCCCTTCTCCAGGCTAAGCAGCCCCAGATCTCTCAGCCTTTCCTCCTCCCACTCTCTTCAGCATCCTCATAGCCTCTGTTGGACTCTGTCCAGCAGTTCCCTGTCCCTCTTGAACTGGGGAGCCCAGAACTGGACACAGGACTCTGGAGATGGTCTCACCAGGGCAGAGTAGAGGGGAAGGAGAGCTTCCCTCGACCTGCTGGCAGGAAGATGTCCCTGAGCAGGGGGGTAGTGGTGTCTTTTGTCTCCCAAGCAGCCACCAGGTACTAAGGCAGCCATAGAGTTGTAAACCTTTGCTTTAAGAGTCCCAGGGCTGTTTCCACATGGATGGGCATGCAGAATGAAACCAAGCTAGCTTCCTGGGTGAGGTAAGCTAAATTTGAGTTGAGGTCACCTCCATTCTGAATGAGTGTGTCCTCACAGTCTTTAATTCAGTTCAGATAATCCACTTCACCAGTTAATTAGGGGTTCATTTTCTTGGCTGTTCCAGTACTGACACGCTCACTGGCTCCCAAACTTTCTCCCATGTGTATCAGTGGTCTTAGAATCCCAGAATGCCAGGTAGGAAGGGACCCCAAGGATCAGCTGGTCCAACCTTTTGAGGTGACAGTGGAGTCAAGCTGAGTCTTCAAAGTGTCCAGGGCAGGGCAATCCACTGCTCCCCTTGGGAGGTGATTCCAATGTCTGACTCTTCTCCTAGGGAAAACCTTCTGGAGTCCAATGGGAATCTCCCCAGCAGTACCTTGCCCCCATCACCTCTTGTCTTTTCCATGGGGCTCCTTGTACAAAGGGAGTCTCCATCCTCCTGGTAGCCACCCTCTGAGCCTTCTCTTCTCAAGGCTGAACAAACCCAGCTCTGAGCCTTTCCTCACTCAGCAGGGCTGTGATCATTCCCTGGCGGTGCACGCCGGGGGCTGGCTGGGTGGCCGGCTGGATGAATGGATGTGACTTATTTTTTCCCTCCAACCTGTCGTCTCTGCCGAACTTTCTGACCCCCACGGCCAAGTGGCAGCTGGGACAGGAGCTGGGGCTCCCCCTCCCCCGGCGGCTGCCGGAGGCACGGAGGGGGTTGCATTATGTAAAGCAGCGCTAAGAGGGTGCGTGCATGCACACGTGTGTGTGCTGCGTGTGCAGGGCTGGGCGTGCAGGGCTGGGGGTGCAGGGCTGCGTGTGCAGGGCTGGGCGTGCAGGGCTGGGGGTGCAGGGCTGCGTGTGCAGGGGCGCAGCGCACCCACGGCGGCGGCGCAGCCATAAGGCGTGGGGCTGGGGGGGAGGCGAGAGGCTGAGCCATGGCAGCAGCCCCGGCAGCGCGCAGGGGAGCGGAGACAAGGGGCTCTGGGTGTCCCTGAGGAAGCCCAGGCGCTCCCTGCTCCCTCTTCCCTCCGGGAAGGGCTCTGCGATGGTGCAGGAGGTGAGTACCCTCCCAGCTCGCCGCTGCCCACCCTCGCTCTCCCCCCACCACACAGCAGTGCATGAATGAATGACTTGCCAGGCGCCGCGCTGCACTCCGGTCCCTAATGGCTACCAGGTTAGTGCACTCTCCTGTTCCTTCTGCCCGTGCCTCTCCCGCTCCCCTCCTCTGCCCGCCCGCTCCCCGCAGCCCGCCCGGGGCCGTGCCCGCGCCCGGGGCCCGTGTGCGGAGCCGCGGCCCCGGGGCCGTGCGTGCGGCGCCGGGCGCAGGTTCGCCGAGCCGAGCGCCCGGGCGAGAGCCCTCCGCTGAAGGCAGATTAAATCTGGAGTCCATGTTGGTTGCTGCTGCTGCTGCTTTCAGTCTGGGGGACCGGGAAGCAGGCAGCGTGACATCATAGGCTCCTTCTGCTCGGCAGAGACCTCCGAGCTCACCGAGCCCGAGCTTCCCCTGGCTCGCCCGAGGCCGGTGCTGAACCGTATCGCGTTGCAGAGATGCTTCATTTCTTTCTCTTTCCCCTTCCGCAGGCTGCTTCCTCTCTTTCCCCCCCCTTGCCCTCCCCGATGCATGCGCTCTCTCCACCTCTCCCGCAGCGGAATTGCTGGAGCAGCCTTTTCGATTGTTCCCCAACAACCCACGAGCAAACCCAATTGTGGTGCTTTTGTTTCGGGTTGGTTTTTATCCCCCCCAGCTTTCATTCCCCTCACCCCTCCTCCTCTGCCCTTTCCGCCTGCTGTCCCCCCATCCCCCACCCCCCAGGGGGCAGTTGTTCCCCTCAGAGCATCTGGGTACAGGGAGGGAGGCAGGAGGGGGTTGCGCTGGGCTGAAGTGGGGATGCGCCAGGGCAGCTGTGGCAGGAGTGGGGGCTCCGCTGGTCTGCCCATGTGCTCCCCGAAGCGCTCCGAGCATGCACACTGCTGCCTCGGTCCTGCTTTGCATTCCTCTCTCTGTTTATGTGTTTGCAGTGATGGGGAGGGACACGATTTGGGTTGTGTTGCTTTTTCAGGCTGTCGCCCAGTGCTCCACAGGCTGTGCAGGTGGCTTTTTTTGCCCCTTTTTTTGTGTGCTTTGCCCTTTTTTTTGGCCTTTCCCTCCCCCCCCTCGGTTTTTGGCCGGGGAGAGCACTAGGAAATGAGGACTCGTTGCACTCTGGGGTGTTTACAGGCACGGAGGGGCTGATGGAGCCTCATTCAATTCATTCAAAAATTGCTTTTTCTTAGCTGGCTGGTGGCTGGCATTGTCCTGCCCTTCATGGAAATCACTGGTTCAGTAGAGAGGTTATTTCCCTGCTTCCTTGCTTCATTAAGCCCCACACGGATCTGCAGGAGAGCTCCTCTGGAAGCTGATAGCTTTAGGCTGGAGCTTGTGCTTTTGGTTCGCTAGAGAGGATATATTCCTGCCTCCTGGCTTCTTTAAGCCACACATGGCTCTGCAGGAGACCTCCTTAGACTGAGGCTGGAGCTTGGGATGTTGCTTTAGTAAGCTGGAAGGAAACTTCAAGCCTAATCTCAGCTCTTTTCCATCGGTGCAATAACTTTGGATGCCCAGCATTTTGCCAAGGGGAAGCTCCCAAGGGGCCATGGCCACTGAAAACCAGAAAGCTGGATAAAGCCAGCAAGATTCTGACACGTGGAGGGGGGGGCACACACCAAGCAGGCCCTCAGGACAAAGGACTCTCTGTGGCTCTTGCACTGAGGCTGTCTGACCCTTCCCAGAATCAGCTGCAGCCCTTGACCCTCTCTGTTTTTAACTTCCAGTTCGACAGTGCTGCTGCGTGGTTAGAGCAAAGGGGAGAGATTGGCTGGAGGGTGCCAGGGGTGTGAAGCTGTTGCATTGTTGTTTCAGCGTGCTGAAGGGCTGAACCGTCAAGGCATGAGCCAAAGAAGTCAGATCCCGGCTTTGAAGCTCCCAGCAGCTCCCATTGACTGAGGAAAGCTGCTGCTGAGCAGCAGGAGTGAGTGGGAAGATGCAAAGCTCCGGCTTTGTCTTCTGCTCCCGAGATGTACAATATCCCTGTCCACCCCCACCTTGCTGCTGATGGGATGTGGTGTGAGGCTTCATTAGCAGCTCCGTTTAATCTGTGCTTTATCAACCCCCTGCCACAAGGCTGGGATGTGCTTGAGGGGGCACTGCCTTTGCTAGGGATAAAGCCCAGGGCTGCTCAGAGCCTTGCTGAAGGTCTAGCAGGGAATGGGCAGACACCAGGAGTGAGGTAACCCAGGAGCTGTCTCACACATGGATCCTCACCAGTAGCTGTTCAGTGCATTTGTCTCACTCTCCCTTGAAGCAGTGTGTGTGGATCGATGTGAGACAGCAGCCCTGCACCTCTGAGCCACTGAAAGGCTTTGATCCCAGCTTGGAAATAGAGATTTCAAGCCAAGATGCTCAAGCCCATTTGCATTTGAGCTCTGTGTTTTTGGAGCTGTCAAGTTCTCCTATCTTTCTTCACATCAGAGAGAGCTTTGCAGCGTCCTTCCTTGTTAAATTGGTATTTTAAGCACAACTTGCAAGCTCTGTTGTGTCCCAAGTCCCAGGCTCTGAGATTTTTGAAGGCAGCAGCAGATATTGCTATTAATTCCTCCTTGTTTTCCTCTCTATTCCTGTGGGGAGGAGAGGAGAGGAACCAAAGCCCAAATCTTGTCACAGAACCACAGAATGCACCAGGTTGGAAGGGACCCCTAGAAGTCACCTTGTTCAACCCCCCCTGCAGGCAGCAGGGACACCTCCAAGCAGAGCAGGCTGCCCAGGGACACATCAAGTCTGATCTTGAATGTCTCTAGGGATGGGGCCTCAACCACATCCCTGGCAACCTGAGCCAGTGTTTCCCCACCCTCACTGTGCAGAACTTCCTCCTGACGTCCAACCTAAGTCTGCCCTGCTCCACTTTGAAACCATGGCCCCTTGTCCTATCTCCACAGGCCCTTCTAATCAGTTCTTCCCCAGCCTTACTGGAGATGCCCTTCAGATACTGAAATGCAGCTCTAAGGTCTCCTTGGAACCTTCTCTCCTCCAGGCTGAACAACCCCAACTCTCTCAGCCTGTCCCCCCGAGGCCAGCTGCTCCCTTTTTCCCTCCTTTGGAGGTCCAGCTATAGCCTGAGTGCTGTGCAGGTGACCAGGGGGCATGGCTGTGTCTGCTGCAGCTTCAGAGGGATGTAGAATCCTTCAGTTTGCATTCTTTCCCCTTTACTGCTTGCCAGATCTCCTTGTCTCTTTGTTCCATGTGCTCAGCCTTCCTTCAGTGCAAGTGGAATGATTAATTGGGGAGTGATGGAGGGGGTTCAGTGTAGGATTGATGACATCATCTTGGTTCCCTGCAGAATTAGGATCCTCTCTCTCTCTCTCTCTCTTCTGACTGTTCTGCTTTTGCACAGTTTTATGCAGATCTGCCTTGTTCTGTTTTCAAAGCATCTTCCAACTCTTTTTTTCTTTCTATCTTTTTTTTTTTACCCCCACCCCCCACCCCACCCTGGGATTTTTGCAAGTGGGAAGGCAGCAGTGAAGTGATTGTTCCAAGCACAGCACAGTAGGAGTTTTCTGTAAGATCTCAGCCTGATTGTCCATCAGAGTTGATAGTCTGTCTCCAGTGGTAACCAGGATCAGATGATTCAGAGGAAGACAATGGCATTGTTAATAATGCATTGGACCAACCTCACAGTGCTGCTTGTGGGCAGGAGGCAAATTCCTTCCCAGGGCTTGCAGTGATTTGCTAATCCCCTGGAGCACAGTAATTGCATTAATTTCCTCTCATGAATAATGGAGGCAGGTTGTTGAATGTCATGGGAGGGGGGGAACAGCGTTCTGTGAGGCATCAAAATCATCAGAGTGAGCCTTTGACAGGGACAGACCTGAGCACCTGTGCTACGAGGACAGGATGGGAGGCTTGGGGCTGTTCAGCCTGGAGAGGAGAAGGCTCCAGGGAGACCTCAGGGCAGCAGTTCAATAGCTGAAGGAGACCTACAGGAAGGCTGGGGAGGGACTGTTTAGAAAGGCCAGTCCCAACAGGACAAGGGACAATGGTTTGAAACTGGAGCAGGGGAGATTTAGGTTGGAAGGAGGAAGTCCTTTACAATGAGAGTGGTGGAACACTGGAACAGGTTGCCCAGAGAGGTGGTTGAGGCCCTATCCCTGGAGACATTCAAAATCAGACTTGATGTACCCCTGAGCAACCTGATCCAGTTGGAGGAGAGAAGGCTCCAAGGAGTCCTTAGAGAAGCCTTCCAGTTCCTAAAGCAGGCTATGAGAAAGCTAGGGAGGGACTTTTTCCAAGGGCTTGTAGTGATAGGACAAGGGGCAATGGATTGAAGCTTGAGGAGAGGAGATAAAGACTGGAGATGAGGAAGAAATTGTTGAGAGTGAGGGTGAGGAGGCACTGGCACAGGTTGCCCAGGGAGGCTGTGGCTATCCCCTCCCTGGAGGTGTTCAGGGCCAGGCTGGATGTGGCTGTGAGTAAGCTGTGCTGGTGGGTGGCGTCCCTGCCCATGGCAGGGGGTTGGAACTGGATGGTCTTTGAGGTCCCTTCCAACCCAACCCATTCTATTATTCTATGTCCCTGCTCACTGCAGAGGGGTTGAACAAGATGACCTTCCAGGGTCCTTTCCAACCCAGAGCATTCTGTGATTCTCATAGAATGGCTTAAGGTGAAAGGGACCTCAGAGATTAGCTACTCCAACCCCCCTGCCATGGGCAGGGACACCTCCCCCCAGCCCAGCTTGCTCAAGGCCTCATTCAGCCTGGCCTTGAACACCTCCAGGGAGGAGGCATCCACCACCTCTCTGGGCACCCTGTTCCAGTGTCTCCCAACCAGATGCTTAGCGTGGTTCTGTAACTTGTCTGTTAAAAGCCAGTGGTTTCAAAAGCATGCAGGGAGCGTTCTGTTCCTGGTGTTCTTCTCCAGGAACAGTTGTGATGAAGTTGCTCAGTCCCTGTACAGCCCCACAGGTGCCACAGCTTCTTCAGTCAGTGCTTGCTTCTTTGTCTTATTTTCCTTCTTTGTCTCATTTTCTTCCTGGGAGATGCAGTTCTGTGGTTGCTTGGGGAGCAGTGGCAGGCCCGGGGAGCTGCTTGAGGATCTCTGGAGGTTTTCCCTTCTTGGATTATCAATTTGGAGGGAGTGTGTAGGTTGGTGATGTTCAAAAGTTGTTGCCATCTGCTTTGCTGTTTGCTTGACTGCATAATGAGCTTCTGAATCTCATCTCTTTCCACTGATGTCAGACTGTATCACAGAAAAGTATCTTTGTGGGCGTCTAATTAACCCTGTTACGAGCTGGTTCTGAGCACAATTAACTCTTCTTGTGCTACAGCCAGCCCTGAGATGCCTTCTGCACCTCAGAGCTTCTTCTGCTCTTTTCAAGGCTTTGCCAGCAGAGCTCTGTCTCATCCCTGAGGGTTTCCTTCAGTCTTGTTGGGGAGAGCCTGGAAGCACAGCCTGGCTGTTCCTCTGCACAGCCCCCAGGCTGCTGACACACAGAGTTAATGTGGGCTGAAGGTCTTGGCTGGTTTGGGGACAGCATTCAGAGATGGGTGGAATGGTTTGGGTTGGAAGGGACCATGCTGAGCTGTTAGGGAACCTTCTTATCTCATGAGCACTAGAAAGCAGATGGCCCTGCTCACTGCAGGGGGGTTGGACAAGATGACCTTCCCAAGGTCCTTTCCAACCCAGTGCATTCTGTGATTCTCAGAGAACGGTTGGAAGGGACCTCAGAGATTATCTGCTCCAACCCCCTGCCATGGGCAGGGACACCTCCCACCAGCCCAGCTTGCTCAAGGCCTCATCCAGCCTGGCCTCGAACACCTCCAGGCAGGGGCCATCCACAGCCTCCCTGGGCAGCCTGTGCCAGGCTCTCCTCACCCTCACTCTAAAGAATTCCTTCCTCATCTCCAGTTTCAATCTCCCTTCTCCCAGCTCAAAGCCATTGTTCCTCATCCTGGCACTCCCAGCCCTTGTCCAAAGTCCCTCCCCAGCTCTCCTGGAGCCCTTCAGGTACTGGCAGGCTGCTCTGAGGTCTCCCTTGAGCCTTCTCTTCTCCAGGCTGAACATCCCCAGCTCTCTCAGCCTGTCCACACAGCAGAAGCGTTCCAGCCCCCTGATCAGCTTTGTGGCCTCTGGACCCTTTCCAGCAGTTCAGTGCTTAGCACTGCCCAGAATGAAGCCCAACAATTGCAAATGTTAGCAAATGCTTGGTGAGCCCAGCTGTGAGCCTTGGAGAGGTTGCCATCAGGCAGGTGCTGTGGGCTGCAGGGAGGTGTGTGCAGATTTACTCTGGGAGGATCTGGAGCAATGCAGTGAAGAATTAATCTTTTGATATCTGGTGAGATACTGGAAGAGGTAGCCCAAGGAGATCATGGATGTCTCATCCCTGGAGGAGTTCCAGGCCAGGCTGGATGAACCCTTGAGCAAGCTGGACTGGTGGGAGGTGTGCCAGCTCATGGCAGGGGGGGTTGGAACTGGGTGATCTTGAAGGTCCTTTCCAACCCAAGCCACTGTGACCTGTAGCAGACTCAGAGGATGCCTGTTAGCATTCCAGATCAGGACTTGCTTGAGGAATAGAATAGAATAGAATAGAATAGAATAGAATAGAATAGAATAGAATTAACCAGGTTGGAAAAGACCTTCAAGATCATCAAGTCCATCCTATCACCCAACACCATCTTACCAACTAAACCATGGCACCAAGTGCCTCATCCAGTCTCCAGACATATAGAGTCTCCAACATATCAAAGACTCACAGAGTGGCCCAGACTGGAGACAACCTTTAAGATCATCACTGCAGGAAATGGTTCAGTGATCTGTTTCTGCCATCTGAGAAGGTGATGATCACAGCAAAGGTAGGGAGCATTGTGTGCTTCACAGAATCCAGCATGCCAGCTTGGAAGGGACCCCAAGGATCATCTGCTCCAACCTTTCTAGGTGATAGGGGAGCTGAAATGAGCTGGTCCAGCACCCTGGCAGCTGAGTCTTCAAACTGTCCAGTGCAGGGGAATCCACTGCTCCCCTTGGGAGGTGATTCCAATGTCTGACTGTTCTCATGGGGAAAAACTGGCTTCTGGAGTCCAGTGGGAGTCTCCCCAGCAGCAACTTCTCCCCATCACCCCTTGTCTTCTTCATGTGACTCCCTGTAAAAAGGGAGTCTCCATCTATTTGGTAACCACCTTTTATGTCCTGGTCCATGGCAAGAAGGTCTCCCCTAGGCAAGCTGTTGTGTCTGGAGGGTGGCTGCTGGGTACTGGGGCATGAGTAGTTTGGGAGAGAACCAGTGCAGGGTCAGTGTCAGACAGAGTGATTATGTCAGAGCCTTCTCTGTTGGGGCTGAACAACCCCAGATCTCTCAGCCTGCCCCCACAGGTCAGGTGCTGCAGCCCTCTGGCCATCTTTGTGGCCCACCTTGGGGACCTGCTCCAGCAGGTCCATGTCCTTCCTGTGTTTGGGACTCTAGATGTGAATCCAGCACTGCAGGTGAGGCCTCAGCAGAGCAGAGGAGCAGAATCCTCTCTCTGAACCTGCTGGCCACGCTGCTTTGGATGCAGCCCAGGGCACAGCTGGCCCTCTGGGCCGTGAGTGCCCATGCTGGGCTGCAAGTGAGCACGGAGATGAAGCCAGAAGACAATGCTCTGCCTTCTGAGCTTTGCATGCAGGCATTGCATTGCACCTTGCAGCAGGGGGCTGCCGCTGCGGGGTCCTGCTCGTGTTCTGGCCGCGCCTTGGATCCGCTGCGTGTGCTGGAGGCTCCGCTGCAGGGCCCTGCAGGGCCCTGGGTGCCCTGCAGTCAATTAAGGCTGTAAAGCATTATTTATGACTATTGTTTCTTGTCAAAGTGGGTCAAGCCGTTTTGGCACTGGAGGCGCTGATTCCTGGTTCAATTGCAGGCCTGGGTTGCCATGGCAGCTGCAGCAAGCGTTCGTCATGGCCCTGCCTTGGGCTGCATTCAAGCTGCAGGGCCTGAGCCGCGGCAGCCAGGGCTGTGAGGGGCTCAGGGCAGGGGGAGGTGAGCAGGACAGAGCTGCAGGCTTGTGGGGTTTGTGCCCATCCTTGCTGGTGGTGCAAGAGAAGGGCTGCATTAAGAGGACCTTCAAGTGCCGGGTGCTGCACACTGGCCACAGCAACCCCAGGCAGTGCTACAGGCTGGGGTCAGGGTGGCTGAGAGCAGCCAGGCAGAGAGGGACCTGGGGGTGCTGGTCGATGGTAGGCTGAACATGAGCCTGCAGTGTGCCCAGGTGGCCAGGAGGGCCAAGGGCATCCTGGCCTGCATCAGGCAGAGTGTGGCCAGCAGGAGCAGGGAGGTCATTCTCCCCCTGTACACTGCACTGGTTAGGCCACACCTTGAGTCCTGTGTCCAGTTCTGGGCTCCTCAGTTTAGGAAGGAGGTTGACTTGGTGGAAGGTGTCCAGAGAAGGGCAACAAAGCTGGGGAGGGGTTTGGATCACAGCCCTGGGAGGAGAGGCTGAGGGAGCTGGGGTTGCTTAACCTGGAGAAGAGGAGACTCAGGGGTGACCTTATTGCTCTCTACAACTACCTTAAGGGAGGTTGTAGACCAGCAGAGGTTGGTCTCTTCTCCCAGGCAACCAGCACCAGAACAAGAGGACACAGTCTCAAGCTGCACCAGGGGAGGTTTAGGCTGGAGGTTAGGAGGAAGTTTTACACAGAGAGAGTGATTGCCCATTGGGATGTGCTGCCCAGGGAGGTGGTGGAGTCACCATCCCTGGAGGTGTTCAGGAGGAGACTTGACAGGGTGCTTGGTTGCATGGTTTAGTTGATCAGGTGGTGCTGGGTGATAGGTTGGACTTGATGATCGTGAAGGTCTCTTCCAACCTGGTCTATTCTATTCTATTCTATTCTATTCTATTCTATTCTATTCTATTCTATTCTATTCTATTCTATTCTATTCTATTCTATTCTATTCTATTCTATTCTATTCTATTCTATTCTATTCTATTCTTCCCTGGGCACACACACATGTTCTTTCCTGGGTGCCAGGAGCACTCAGCAGGGCCTGGGCAGCAGGTAGGGTGAGGTGGGGATCATCTCCCCTGAGTCCGGCTTAGCTCTCTGCTCTCCATAAAGCACCACAGATGCTGTTCCCTGGGTTGATTTCATAGACTCCATAGACCTGTGCATATGGATGTCTTAGGGAGAGTCCAGAGAAGGGCAACCAAGCTGGGGAGGGGTCTGGAGAATAGAGCTGGTGAGGAGCAGCTGAGGGAGCTGGAGAAGAGGAGGCTAAGAGGAGACATTGTTCTCTACAGCTCCCTGAGAGGAGGCTGTGGTGAGGTGGGGGTTGGGCTCTTCTCACTACTCTCAGGTGATAGAAGGAGAGGAAATGGCCTGAAATTGTGCCAGGGGAGGGTTAGGTTGGAGATTAGGAACAATTTCTTTGCTGCCAGAGTGGTCAGGGATTGGAACAGGCTGCCCAGGGAGGTGATGGAGTCTCCATCCCTGGGGGTGATCAAGGAACCTGTGGCCATGGGACTTGGGGCCATGTTTTGGTGGCCATGGTGGGGTTGGGGTGCTGGTTGGCCTGGATCTGAGAGGCTTATTCCAACCCAAACAATACTGGGATTCCATGCCTGTGGGAGTGTCTTGCACCTACTATCCAAGCATGTCTTGCAGCCCCCAAAAGGCAGAATTTGTCTCATTCCTCATTTCAATGCAAGTTGAGGAAAAAAGGGACTGAGCTTTGCAGCAGGTTCTAGCTGAGTTTCCTGTGTAGCCAGGTGGGGGTTGGTCTCTTCTCCCAGGCAGCCAGCACCAGAACAAGAGGACACAGTCTCAAGCTGTGCCAGGGGAGGTTTAGGCTGGAGGTAAGGAGAAAGTTCTTCCCAGCAAGAGGAATTGGCCATTGGGATGTGCTGCCCAGGGAGGTGGTGGAGTCCCCATCCCTGGAGGTGTTCAAGAGGGGATTGGATGTGGCACTTGGAGCCATGGTTTAGTTGTCAGGAGGTGTTGGGTATTAGGTGATAGGTTGGACTCTGAGGTCTTTTCCAACCTGATTGATTCTATGATTCTGTGATTCTATGTGCACAGGGTGCAGGTGCACCCTGCTTTGGAACTGCTGCTTTTGGTCTTCCACTTCAGCAGCAGTAAAACCTGGGGTGCTGCTTCCATCTGTAACCTGAAAGCAAGCACAACCTTGACTGAATTTTCCTTGGCCTTTAGGGAGCTGCTTGAAGCCAGCACTCAAAGTGAAACTCCTCAGTGTGAACTCCCCATGAATTGAGAATGAGAAGGGGGAGGTGTGGCAGAGGAGCCCAGGTGTTGTAGAGCCCAGGTTTCCTGGAGCTGTAGCAGCAGCAGTGAGGATGGCTGTTGAAACTAAAAGAGTGCAGGGGTGTGTGGCTCAGGGACATGGGTTTCAGGATCTTGCCTTCTATTTCCATTACAGAAACCGGTTTCAGTGGTGGCCAAGAAGGCCAAGGGCATCCTGGGGTGCATGAAGAACACTGTGGCCAGCAGCTCAAGGGGGGTTCTCCTACCTCTCTACTCTCCTCTGCTTCAGCCACATCTGGAGTACTGTGTCCAGTTCTGAGCTCCCCAGTTCAAGAGGGACAGGGAACTACCAGAGAGAATGCAGTGGATGCTGACAGGCCTGGAGCATCTCTGTGAGGAGGAAAGGCTGAGAGAGCTGAGGCTGTTTAGCCTGGAGAAGAGCAGCCTGAGGGGGATCTGATCAATGCTGATCAATACTCCAAGGGTGGGGGTCAGGAGGATGGGGCCAGGCTGTGTTCAGTGGTGCCCAGGGGCAGCACAAGGGGCAGTGGGCACAGACTGAACATCAGAAGCTCATCTGAACATGAGGAGGAACTTCTGCAATTGAAGGGTGGCAGAGCCCTGGAGCAGGCTGGCCAGAGAGGTGGTGAAGTTTCCTCTGGAGACTTTCCAGACCCACCTGGATGTGTTCCTGGTTGGCCAGGATAATCTCCTAGGGCCCCTTCCAACCCCTCCCGTCCTGTGATGCTGTGTGAAATGCGTAGCAGAGCTGAGTCTCATTTCATCCATCTTTCTTCCTGCTCACAGAAGGTTTTGCAAGGCCACTTTCTCCAGCCTGTCTGAACTGTCACACTTGGATGTTCTTGAGGAACCCTTCTGAGGGTTTTCTGCCCAGTGCCACGCTGCTGTGTGTGAAATGTGATGCTGTTAAAGGTTTGCAGAAGCAGGTTTCTTGGATGCTTCCTGCAGGTTGTTTAGGGAAAGTTTCATCAGTTGTGCTTGACACAAGCAGTGAGCAAATAGAGGCTCATTTCTGAGGCCAGTTCATCCAGTACTAAACCAAACTAAACCTGTTAACTACTACATTATCCACCTGTTGTAGAGGGCCTACAAGTGGGTCCAGAGAAGGTCACAAAGTGATCAGAGGCTGGAGCACTTTCTCTATGGGACAGGCTGGGAGAGTTGGGGCTGTTCAGCCTGGAGAAGAGAAGGCTCCAGGGAGTCCTTAGAGCAACCTTCCAGTACCTGAAGGGCTCCAGGAGAGCTGGGGAGGGACTCTGGACAAGGGCTGGGAGTGCCAGGCTGAGGAACAATGGCTTTGAGCTGGGAGAGGGGAGACTGA
The DNA here is from genome assembly GCF_014839835.1 of Dryobates pubescens. NCBI lineage: Eukaryota > Metazoa > Chordata > Aves > Piciformes > Picidae > Dryobates > Dryobates pubescens. The sequence goes on along the minus strand of NC_071645.1, from coordinate 7,232,057 downwards.
GAGTGGAGGGGAGGAAGAAATTCTGTAGAGTGAGGGTGGGGAGACTCTGGCACAGGCTGCCCAGGGAGGCTGTGGCTGTCCCCTGCCTGGAGGTGTTCAAGGCCAGGCTGGATGAGGCCCTGAGCAAGCTGTGCTGGTGGGAGGTGTCCCTGCCCATGGCAGGGGGTTGGAGCTGGATGAGCTTTAAGGACCCTTCCAACCTAAACCATTCTATGAGAATCAGATTGCATCAGGTTGGAAGGGACCCTGGAAGGTCTTTGCCCAACTCCCTGCTCACCTCTGCTTCTCATGCTCCTGAGATAAGAAGGTTCCCTAACAGCTCAGCATGGCAGAGCTGGCAGAAAGGTCATCCTTAGATCTGCCCAGGTTGCCCTGACCTGCAGGTTGCAGAGCTGAACAGGGCCAGCTGGAGAAGGTCTCAAAGCTGTTTGGGCTGCTCAGAAATAATTTGACTGCTGGAGGCAGTGTGTTACGTAGGGAAGAGTGGATGTGGTGTGTGGTGCTGTGAGGAGTCTGGCAGGAAGAGGAGGCAGCAAAAGAGAAGGAGCAGGGAGGAAATCTGGGGCTTCCTTCCTGTGCAAATGGGAATGCAGCTGGCTTCTGAGCTAGGTGTTAGGGTGTTGGAAGACAGGGGGTGAGTGATGAGCTCCTTCCTCCTGAATGGTTAATTCTCTGCAGTGTCTTGCTCTTCCCTCTGATGAAAAGGGACATTGCTTGAGTAGGGTTTTTTACTGTGCTTTCTTTTCCTTTTCTTCTTCCTTTTTCTTTTTTTCTTTTCATTATTTTTTTTCTCTTCCTCTTTTTAATTTTTTTCTCTTTTTCCCTTTCCCTTTCCCTTTCCCTTTCCCTTTCCCTTTCCCTTTCCCTTTCCCTTTCCCTTTCCCTTTCCCTTTCCCTTTCCCTTTCCCTTTCCCTTTCCCTTTCCCTCTTTTTCTTTTTTTTTTCTTTTTCCCTTCCCCCTCTCTTCCCCCCCTTTTCCCTCCCCCCTCTCTTCCCCCCCTTTTCCCTTCCCCCTCTCTTCCCCCCCTTTTCCCTTCCCCCTCTCTTCCCCCCCATTTCCCTTCCCCCTCTCTTCCCCCCCTTTTCCCTTCCCCCTCTCTTCCCCCCCTTTTCCCTTCCCCCTCTCTTCCCCCCCTTTTCCCTTCCCCCTCTCTTCCCCCCCTTTTCCCTTCCCCCTCTCTTCCCCCCCTTTTCCCTTCCCCCTCTCTTCCCCCCCTTTTCCCTTCCCCCTCTCTTCCCCCCCTTTTCCCTTCCCCCTCTCTTCCCCCCCTTTTCCCTTCCCCCTCTCTTCCCCCCCTTTTCCCTTCCCCCTCTCTTCCCCCCCTTTTCCCTTCCCCCTCTCTTCCCCCCCTTTTCCCTTCCCCCTCTCTTCCCCCCCTTTTCCATTCCCCCTCTCTTCCCCCCCTTTTCCCTTCCCCCTCTCTTCCCCCCCTTTTCCCTTCCCCCTCTCTTCCCCCCCTTTTCCCTTCCCTTCCCTTACCCTGCTGAGGGAAGGTGTGGTGGTTTTAGGCTGTGCCTTTGCTGCTGGGAGGAAACTTCAGCCCACCCCATAAGGGATGGTGTGATGCAGGCAGTCACGACTGCATTGGCTGTCCCCAGCTCTCCTGTCCCGGTGCCCCATCATTTCTGGTGGTGTCTAATGAGTGGGTTCCACGTCTGTGTGTCCTGCTGGCACAGCCACTCTCGCTGAACTCCAGGAGGGACAGAGTGGGGCTGTTCAGAGAGCACACTGCCACCTCCCTCCTCTTCAGTGCAAATTTAGCTTTGCTTTCCTAAGCTCAGCTCATAATTTGGAGCTCTCAGAGCTGGCAGGAGAGGAGGAGTTCCTTCTCCCAGGCATCCCTGTGCGGCCAGGCGAGCTGAAGAGTGGGTGGAGAAAGGCACTGGCAGGCCCCGCTAGCTCTGTCTCACTGGCAGGTGATAACTGTCCACAGCCTGCTTGTGCTGGGGGCAGGAGCCCTGAGTGTGGCTCTGGGTGCTCTCCCTCGGGAAGCTGGGAGAGCAGCCTGCAGGGAATCACAGAATTATTGAGGCTGGAAAAGACCTCTGAGAGCATCAAGTCCCAGCCTGTGACCTAACCCCACCACATCAGCTAAACCATGGCTGCCAAGTGCCACATCCAAGCTTTCCTCAGAGACCTCCAGGGATGGCAACTCCACCACCTCCCTGGGCAGCACATTCCAGGGTCTAATCAGCCTTTCTGTGAGGAAGTGCTTCCTGATATCCGACCTAAACCCTTCCTGTGAGGAAGTGCTTCCTAATATGTGACCTAAACCTTTTCTGTGAGGAAGTGCTTCCTAATATGTGACCTAAACCCTTCCTGTGAGGAAGTGCTTCCTAATATCCGACCTAAACCCTTCCTGTGAGGAAGTGCTTCCTAATATCCGACCTAAACCCTTTCCGTGTGGAAGTGCTTCCTAATATCCGACCTAAGCCTTTTCTGTGAGGAAGTGCTTCCTAATATCTGGCCTAAACCCTTCCTGTGAGGAAGTGCTATCTAATATCTGACCTAAACCCTTCCTGTGAGGAAGTGCTTCCTAATATCCGACCTAAACCCTTCCTGTGAGGAAGTGCTTCCTAATATCCGACCTAAACCCTTCCTGTGAGGAAGTGCTTCCTAATATCCGACCTAAACCCTTCCTGTGAGGAAGTGCTTCCTGATATCCAACCTAAACCCTTTCTGTATGGAAGTGCTTCCTAATATCCGACCTAAACCCTTCCTGTGAGGAAGTGCTTCCTAATATCCGACCTAAACCCTTCCTGTGAGGAAGTGCTTCCTAATATCCGACCTAAACCCTTCCTGTGAGGAAGTGCTATCTAATATCTGACCTAAACCTTTTCTGTGTGGAAGTGCTTCCTAATCTCTAAGCTAGACCTGCCGTGGCGTAGCTTCAGGCCATGCCCTCTCAGCTGTCTCTGTTTGCCGGGGGGAAGAGCCTGAGGCCCTCCCGACGCCATCTCCGTTGTGGGGAGGCGCGGGGAGGTGCAGCGCGGGGCCGCGCGGGAGCAGGGGGTGCTGACCCTGCCGTGCCTCTCTCCGCAGCACTGCCAGTAACTCCAACCGCAGCACGCCTGCCTGCTCGCCCATCCTGCGCAAGCGCTCCCGCTCCCCCCCGCCGCAGGACTGCCCGGCGGACGCCATGGTGGAGAAGGGCTCCGACCACTCTTCGGACAAGTCCCCGTCCACGCCGGAGCAGGGGGTCCAGCGCAGCTGCTCCTCGCAGTCAGGCCGCAGCGGGGCCAAGAACTCCAAGGTGAGGAGCGAGCGCGGCGCCCCCCGGGCTCTGCATAGACTCACACAGTCAGAGAGTCAACCAGGTTGGAAAAGACCTCAGAGATCATCAAGTCCAACCTCCCACCCAACACCTCCTGACAACTCAACCATGGCTCCAAGTGCCACAGCCAGTCCCCTCTTGAACACCTCCAGGCACAGGGACTCCACCACCTCCCTGGGCAGCACATCCCAAGGGCCAATTCCTCTTGCTGGGAAGAACTTTCTCCTCACCTCCAGCCTGAACCTCCCCTGGCACAGCTTGAGACTGTGTCCTCTTGTTCTGGTGCTGGGTGCCTGGCAGAAGAGACCAACCTCCACCTGGTTACATCCTCCCTTCAGGGAGCTGCAGAGAGCAAGAAGGTCTCCCCTGAGCCTCCTCTTCTGCAGGCTAAGCAACCCCAGCTCCCTCAGCCTCTCCTCCCAGGGCTGTGCTCCAGACCCCTCCCCAGCCTCGTTGCCCTTCTCTGGACACCTTCAAGTCTCTCAATGTCCTTCTTGAGCTGAGGAGCCCAGAGCTGGACACAGGACTCCAGGGGTGGCCTCAGCAGTGCTGAGCACAGGGCACAAGGACTTCCCTGCTCCTTCTGGCCACACTCTGCCTGCTGCAGGCCAAGAAATGTGTCCAGGCATGTGTCCCCTTTGGCCCCTGCCCTGTATTCCTCTGCCTAACTCTCCTCCTCATTCTCCCATTGTACTCTTGAAAATTGTCTGACCTGGGAGCCTTTGGCCTAGGTCAGGCTGCAGCACAGCTCTCTCCTTCCAGCGACTCGAGGCTCTGAGTTGCTGATGGCTTCTGGCGTGGTTCCATCACAGTTCATCTAGAGTGGTAGAACTGGGTGGTTGGAAAGGGCCTCTAAGATGATCCAGTCCAACCTTTAACCCAGCAGCACCATGGCCACTGACAGGGAATCATGCAGTGCAGCAGCAGCATGGAGCCATGGAATTGTTTGGGTTGGAAAAGACCTCTAAGATGATCCAGTCCAACCTTCAACCCAACCCCACCATGGCCACCAAACCATGGCCCCAAGTGCCATGGCCACAGGTTTCTTGGAACACCTCCAGGGCTGGGGACTCAGGCAGCCTCTTCCAATCCCTGACCACTTCTACAGCAAAGAAATTCTTCCTCATCTCCAGCCTAACCCTCCCTTGGCACAATTTCAGGCCAGCCTTTTCTGCAGGCGTGGGCATGTTTCCTTGGGAGACTGCTGTGGTTTTGAAGAAGACCTTTGTGGTAGTTTCAGGCTGTGCCTAGCAAACTTTCCACAGATCTTGAGCAAAGAGTGATAGAAAAGGTAAACAAATTACCCCAACCTTGCACATGAGCTGTTGCAGTTGCTGCTTATCATCTGGCTCCTGAGGAGTGATGGGACAAACAGAAGTGCAGACAGCCTGTGAGGGGCCCTCACCTTTCTCCAGTCCTGTCTTAAGCCCTGTTGAGATGAGGTTCAAGTTGCACAGGATCAGTTTGCACTTTGCTTCTTGTCAGTGCAGTGTTAGGACCATCTTGTCCAGGGTGGATGATGCTTGCCCTAGGAAGGCATTGGTGTCTTTTGACCGTGCTTAGAAACAGTCTTGGCTGTCATGAGGAAGAGGGCTTCAGGTTTGGTGACTCTTGATTATTATTTTGTGAGCAGTGGGGGTCTGGTAAAAAACACATGAGGGTCTTGGGAGCCAAACATGGTCTGTGGTGCTAACCCTGATATCAGTGATGTATTAGGAGATAGTTCACAGGATGTTAAGGGTTGAAAAGGACCTCTGGAGTCCAACTCCTTGCCAGAGCAGGAGCACAGGTCACACAGGAACACATAGAGTCATTGAATTGTTAGGGTTGGAAGGGACCTCAAGTATCATCTAGTTCCAAAACCCCTGCCATGGGCAGGGACACCTCACACTACAGCAGGTTGCCCAGAGCCACATCCAGCCTGGCCTTAAAACCCTCCAGGGATGAGGCTTCCACCAGCTGCCTGGGCAGCCTGTGCCAGGCTCTCACCACCCTCCTGGGCAACAACTTCTTCCTCACAGCCAATTTCAATCTCCCCACTTCTACTTCTGCTCCATCCCCCCCAGTCCTATCCCTCCCTGACACCCTCCAAAGTCCCTCCCCAGCTTTCTTGGAGCCCCCTGCAGATCCTGGAAGGCCACCAGAAGGTCTCCTGGGAGCCTTCTCCTCTGCAGCCTGCACAACCCCAACTCTCTCAGGCTGTCTGCAGAGCAGAGCAGCTCCAGCCCTCTGCTCCTCCTCCTGGCCCTGCTCTGGACACCTTCCAGCCCCTCCAGATCCTTCCTGGCACAGGGGCTCCAGAACACATCCAGATGGGTCTTGAAAGTCCAGAGAAGAAGACTCCACAACCTTTCTGGGGAGCACTTGGTTAAGTCCAGATAGTTGAAGTGAAGCATTTCAGCCTGGATACCCTCACAGTGTCACAGGCATGGCTGATGGCCTGTGTGAAATGAGTTGTTGGATCTTGGCCCAGCTTAGTGCTGAGTTGTGTCACACACAACAAGAAGCCTTCATGCACTGCCCTTTGTGGTTGCTGTCAGCAGAGGAAACAGGACTCAGTAGTGACCCATGTTGACTGGTCTGAGCTGGTCTCACCACTAAGGGAGGAGAGTGAGAGCTCCTAAGAGGCAGTGAAGAGTTGTTTTCTAAGATGCATCACTTGAGACCACTCAGTTCTGAGGTTGCCCTGGAGGTCAGACTTGTTTCCTGTGCACACAGCAGCCTGCAAACCCCACCCCAGGGTGTCAGGCCCAGATCATAGACTCATAGAATCAGTGAGGTTGGAAAAGACCTCAGAGATCATCAAGTCCAACCTATGACCTAATCCCTAACACCATCTAATCAACTAAACCATGGCTCCAGGTGCCACATCCAAGCCTTTCTTCAACATGAGGTCTGTGGTGACAGGTTGTACTCGATGATCTTTGAGGTCTCTTCCAACCTTGGTGATACTGTGATACCTCCAAGTGATGGTGACTCCACCACCTCCCTGGACAGCAAGGAACTGGTAGCTTTAGGTGCAGAAGAGCTTCCTTAAGGCCCTTAAGAGCCTCTTCTCAATGCATTGCTATCAAAGTATCATCCCCATGAAACAAGCTGGCTGCACAGGGACAGGAGCAGTGCTGCCAAGACCCAGGGATGCTGCAGGAGTCTTTGTCCTTAGATTCATAGAATCAAGCAGGTTGGAAAATACCTCAGAGATCATGGAGTCCAACCTATTACCTAACACCCAACACCTCCTGACAGCTAAACCATGGCTCCAAGTGCCACATCCAGTCCCCTCTTGAACTGACTCCACCACCTCCCTGGGCAGCACATCCCAATGGCCAATTCCTCTTGCGGGGAAGAACTTTCTCCTCACCTCCAGCCTGAACCTTCCCTGGCACAGCTTGAGACTGTGCCCTCTTGTTCTGGTGCTGGGTACCTGGGGGAAGAGACCAATCCCCAGCTGGCTCCAACCTCCCTTCAGGTAGTTGTAGAGAGCAAGAAGGTCTCCCCTGAGTCTCCTCCAGGCTAAGCAACCCCAGCTCCCTTACCCTCTCCTCGTAGGGCCTGTGTGAAGATGACATCTTCAATCATTCTGGGGCCAGCAGGCTGTCCCCAGAAGAATGCCAGGCAATGGGAGGCAGGCAGGGTGCAGGGCACAGCAAGGTTGGGGATGCTCTGTCAGGGGAATGTTGTCCTGGGTAAGGGGGAATTGCAACCGCGACTTGGCCTATGAAGTGCTGTGAGTTATAAGGCCAGGGGAGTGTGATCCTTCCCAACAGGCTGGCTACTAAATCTTGACATCAATCCCTGGTGCTTTCCATGAGGCAGAGGTGGGATGGGGGGGAGAGTGCAATGCTTTGTGTGGGGTTTGGGGGCGGTTTGTTCCTTCTCGTGCTTTGCCAGGTGATTTTTCTTCTCTCCTTAATTTCTCTCTTTTCATTCCTGCATGCTCTCTCTCCGATTAAGTCACACAAGCGCCTCTCCAAAGTAAGCCTTCTTTTTTCTCTCCTGTCCCCTCACTTGTAGAATTGCCCTCAGCACTCAGGACCCCTTCCCCCTGGTCCTGAGTGGTGACCCCCAGCAGAGGCATTCTCCTGGTGCGGCTGCGAGAATGCCGGCGCGAGCTCAGCCCCGTGCCTGTAGCCCCGAAGCTGGTTTCACTTCTGTCACTGGGATCTGCTTAATATTTGCTCACATGGTGTGAGAGCTGGCCTGCTTCATCACACTCCTTCAGTCCACTGCAGTTGTTAGCTGTTGTCTTGGTTTCCCTCTCCCTCGAAGCGAGCTGCTCTCTTTGGCAGGCAGAAATTGCCAGCTTGGGCGGGCTGAGCAGTATCAGCATGGTAGGGGTTGGATGGAAGGGACCTCTGGAGATGATCAAGTCCAACCCCCACCATCATCCCTTCTCTTCCCTCTTTATGCTTTTCAGAAGCAAGAGGTCATCTCTGTAACTTCTTGCCTGCTTTCCACGATGGACAAAGGTGTTTGTGGCCAGTGATCTCGGCTGGCTGCGCTTGCACCCTTCCCTCCCCCAACCCCCCCGCCGTGTGATGTAAATATTAAAGATCAGTGATTCCAGCTGAACCCAGCTTAACCCTGGTAGAACAGACCTGTCCCCAATGAATTGTGAGAATTCATGGGCTCACTCTGAAAGGTGCTAAGGAGGAGGTCCCCCTGGGGGTGCTTGGATCGGAGATAAGCTCCTGGGAGGTTTGAGCTCGCCGCTTGGTGCTGTCCTCGGAGGAGCAGGAAAAATCAGAGGCACAGATGGGATGCTGGACAGAGGGCCAGGCTGTTGGCATTTCCACACGTGGAGCAGGGAGGTTAAAACCAGAATGGCTTGGATGGCTTCAGAAGTCCACCAAATCAGTGCCTTGGCCTCTCCCCAGCTGCTGCCTTAGATTTCGTTCTAGGCAAGTTCTCAGGCAGCAGTGAAGTCTGCAGTGCTGGCTTACTGTTTCCTCCTCGGCCATAATGCCTCTTGTAACCAGCCTGACCTTGCATGAGTGCTGGTGTCTGCTGGAAGCTTCTTTATGTCTGTTTTTGTTTTAGCCAGACTGTCTTGTGCTTGGTAACTGTAGCTTGGATTTAACTGCAGAGGAGGAGGACTGTGTGACTAATGTCTCAGGTGAGGTGTGAAAAGAAGTTCTATGGAAGCTGCAGGGCTGGAAGCAGCAGAGAGCCCTGAAAGGATTGCTGGTGAGTAGAGGTGTGTGGGTCAGGATAGGTTATGGGCAGGCTAAGGTAAGCTGGAGGCACTTTGCCTGAAGCGTGGAGAGGTTGGTTAGGGAGAGGGACTGGTGGGAAGATCACGATGAGCAACGGATGTGTAGCGGTGCTGGGCTGGGCTTGCAGCCAGCCCCTTGCTTTGCTGAGAGAAAAAACACACCACTGTGTCTTAAGGATAGTTAGGGAAACAAGAAGGAAGTGGAGCTCAGGTGAGTTCCAGGGCAAGGAGGATGATGCACAGAGGGAAGGGGATCCCAGCATGACCTCTGCCGGCCTGCGTCAGAGCTTCCTGCCCTGCTCACTCACGGTCTGTGCACAGGGAAAGCCTCAAGCAGTGTAAAGCTTAAATCTCTTTAAATCTCTCTTCTGTGCTCCACATGCTGGCTTCCTCTGGTACAAGTGAGGAATCCCAGGCATAATAAGCTCCCTAATTCTCCCCACACAGCTGAGTGTTCGAGACAGGGAGGGGTTAGGAACAGAGAACTTGAGGAGAAAGACGGAAGGGAAGGATCTCCTTTCCCAGCCTCTTCTCCTCTCCCCACCCATCTTCTGCAAGGAGAAGGCTCTGATTTGCCAACCTGTCTCACTGATGAAAGGGAACAGCTTGAGCCCATGAGTTTGTTGCTGTGTTTAGACAACTGCTGACAGATCTGCTTGAAGTCCCTTTGCCCAACCCTTTTCCTTTGGTGGTGTCCTTTGTCGTGCTGCAGTGCTGCCATCAGAGGGAGTGTTCCACCAGGAGTTTTTAAGCACTGGCTTACAGCTACAGCAAATCTTAGTTTGGCCTTCCCACCCCACCCTTCCTTGAGCAGTGTGGCTTGGCCCAAACCACCTCTAGGTCTCCATCACCCAAAGGCTTTTACTGGCAAATGCTGCTGCTTCTAGAACAGCTTCCTGAAATCAGCAAAAAAAAAATGCACCCAACCTCTCCCCCCCTTTTTTTTTGCTAGCAGCCAACAATTAAATGCACATTTTAAACTCTTTTGCTCTTCCTCAAGGATAAAACAAGTCATTTTTCCCCTCCATTGCAAATTCTTCAGGCTCTTCCCACTGTCTGTAGCTGAAGAGGAAGATCAGGGTAGGGGAAAAGCAGTTTTTCATCTAGGCCCTGGACAGCTGAGGTTGGAAGGGATCTCAGAAGGTCTCTAGTCCAAGCCCCTGCTCACAGCAGGGCTGATGTGGTTAGATCTAAGTCGGTCTCAAGTCTTGGCCAGCCACATTTTGCCAATCTCCAAGCCTCTGGAGGTGCCATAGCCTCATCCAGCCCCTGCTCCAGTGCTTAACCACTCTTGCTGTGAACAGCCTTTTACCTTCTATCTGGATAGATAGTCCCTGACTGCAGCTTCTGACTCTTGCACCTTGTCCTTTGAGTGTGCGATGATGAGAAGAGTTTGGCTGTGTCTTCTCACTGACCCCTCCCATTGGGGCAGATTAATCCCCAACATTGTTAGCAGGTCCTGAAATTCTGGTCCTTTGGGACTGGAGTGAGGGATTTGGGAATAATTTCATCCATTTCTTTGGAGTGGTTTGACCACAGGCTCTCAGCAGCTGAGGTGAACCATGGAGAGTTTGGAAGGGCACAGACCCAGACCAGAGGGCTCTGAAAGCTCTGCCCTCCCCCTGGTTCTGGGGCTGTGTTTTCCTCAGCTGCCCAGTGGACTTAGGGATACTTCTAGAGCTCTGTGGCATATTATTCACCTGTGGAAAAAGGGATTCCATTCCCTGGGAAGCAGCAGTCTGTAGGAGTGAGTTGTTGCCTTGCTGCTCATGAAGCTGACACGTGGAAGCTTCTGTTGGCCATCAAGGCAGCGAGGCTGAGCTGGTGTGGGACCAACTGCTGCCCATCTGCACTGGCAAGCTGGCACCTTCCAGAGCAGTGTCTGCAAACCTGAGCTCATTAACCCAGGGAGATTTACTGGCAGCACTCTGTTCATTAAAGGCTCAGAGGAAACTCCCCTGTTTTCAGGGAGAACTCTCTGTTTTCAGGGGAAAAAACCCTCATTTTCAGAGGAAATTCCTCCTTTTCAGGAGGAAACCTTCCCATGTTCAGGAGGAAACCTTCCCATTCTCAGAGAAACCTTCCCATTTTCAGAGGGAAGTCCTCATTTCCAGAGGAAACCTTCCCATTCTCAGAGAAACCTTCCCATTTTCAGAGGGAAGTCCTCATTTCCAGAGGAAACCTTCCCATTTTCAGAGGAAACCTTCCCATTTTCAGAGAAAACTTCCCATTTTCAGAGGGAAGTCCTCATTTCCAGAGGAAACCTTCCCATTTTCAGAGGAAACCTTCCCATTTTCAGAGGGAAGTCCTCATTTTCAGGGCAAACTCCCCATTTTCAGAGACACCCCTCCTCATTTTTAGAGAAAATCCCCCCATTTGGGGGTAAAACTCTCCATTTTCAGGGAAAACTCTCAGTTTTCAGGGAAAATTGCCCATTTTCAGAGGAAAACTTCCCATTTTCAGGGAAAACTCCCTATTTTCAGGGAAAAAAAAATCCTAATTTTCCAGACAAAACTCCCCATTTCCAGGGAATATTCCCCATTTTCAGGGAAAATTTCCCATTTTCAAAGAAAACTCCCTATTTTAAGGGAAAAAATCCTCATTTTCAACAGAAAATTGCCCATTTTCAGGGAAAAAAATCCTAATTTTCATACAATACTCCCCATTTTCAGGGAAAACTCGCTATTTTCAGAGAAACCTTCCCATTTTCAGGGAAAATTGCCCATTTTCAGCAAAAAAAATCCTACTTTTCATACAAAACTTCCCATTTTAAGGGAAAACTCCCTATTTTGAGAGAAACCTTCCCATTTTAAGGGACAATTCCCCATTTTCAGGGAAAACTCCCTATTTTCAGACAAACCTTCCCATTTTAAGGGACAATCCCCCATTTTCAGGGAAAAAAAATCCTACTTTTCATACAAAACTCCCCATTTTCAGGGAAAACTCCCTATTTTCAGGGGAAAAAAATCCTAATTTTCAACAAAACTCCCCATTTTCAGGGAAAATTCCCCATTTTCAGAGAAATCTCCCCATTTTCAGGGTAAAAAATCCTAATTTTCAGACAAAACTCCCCATTTTCAGACAAAACTTCTCTCTTTCAGAGAAAACTAATTTTCAGGGAAAACTCCCTGTTTTGGGGGAATAGTGCCCATTTTCAGGGAAAACTCCCTATTTTCAGTGAAACCCTTCCCATTTTCAGGGACTATTCCCCATTTTCAGGGAACACTCCCTATTTTCAGTGAAACCTTCCCATTTTCAGGGACTATTCCCCATTTTCAGGGAAAACTTCTCACTTTCAGGGAAAACTCTCCTCTTTCAGGGAATACTCCCCATTTTCAGGGAAAAATCCTAGTCTTCATACAAAACTCCCCATTTTCAGGGAAAACTTCCTATTTTCAGAGAAGCCTTCCCATTTTCACTGAAATCTCCCCATTTTCAGGGTAAAAAATCCTAATTTTCAGACAAAACTTCTCTCTTTCAGAGAAAACTCCTATTTTTCAGGGAAAACTCCCTATTTTGGGGGAACATTCCCCATTTTCAGGGAAAACTCCCTATTTTCAGTGAAACCTTCCCATTTTCAGGGAAAATTCCCTATTTTCAGGGGGAAAACCCCCTAGTTTTCAAGAAAACCTCCCCATTTTCAGGGAAGATTTCCCATTTTCAGAGAAATCTCCTCATTTTCAGGGTAAAAACTCCCCATTTTCAGGGAAAACTCCCCATTTTCAGGGAAAACTCCCCATTTTCAGGGAATATTCCCCACTTTCAAGGAAAACCCCCCATTTTCAGGGAAAAAAATCCTAATTTTCAGACAAAACTCCCCACTTTCAGGGAATATTCCCCACTTTCAGGGAAAACTTCTCACTGTCAGGGAAAACTCTCCACTTTCAGGGAATACTCCCCATTTTGAGGGAAAAGTCCTAGTTTTCCTACAAAACTCCCCATTTTCAGGGAAAGCTCCCCCACTTTGCCCTTCTTCCAAGACTCCTGAGTTCTTCCTGGTTCTGGCCCCCCCATAGCCATGAACTGTGCTCCTGTGGCAAGGTCTCTGGCGAGCAGTCACAGCTTCCCCCGCTCTGTGTGCAGCTCCGTCCCTCTGTTGCTTGCTTTCTTCTCTCTTGTTCAGTTCTAATGCTTATGGTTTCTTTTTCCAGTATGACAGACTTAACCTGCTCAAAGTAAGGATTTTGGTTTTCCTTTTTTTTTCTTGCCTTTCCCTCCCCCTCCCTTCCCCCTCCATTGTCCTCCCTCTTGACTTTTCACAGCTCACGTCTTCCTCCATTCTGATTCTCAGGGAGTTAAAGCCAACCCAACCAAACCAAGGGGAAGAAAATGGAAGGTGGATTTGAGGACTCAGATGCTCTCCCTTCTCTTTGGGCTTCCTCTGCCTGCAAAGCAGGGTTCAGGGAGAAGGAATCTCCCTGTGGTGGAAGCAAAAGATGAGGCTTGGAGGCATTGAGGTGTGGAAGGGCTTAAGCAAGGAGGAGCTGCAGAGCTCTGCAGGTTGGGGACATTCAAAGGTGAAGGGCTGGGGGGTGGGAGGGGATGAAAAAATGAAGTCCCTGCAATGAAAGCAGCAGAGGGGAGTGAAATCCTGAGAGCACAGCGTGTGCACCCTCATTTAGAAGGCACAGTGACAGCAGTGGCTCTGTTTTGTCTGTGCCAATTATAGCTGGGTAATGAATTTCTTTCCCCAGGAGTTTTTCTGAGTTCCTCCTTTCTGCTCATTAAGGCAGCCAGATGGCAAAACAAAGCTGCAGGAAAATCACTCCCATCTTGGAGCCTCTGCTCCTGAGGACAAGGTGCTGTGGATGTGGATTAAGATTAACTCCCCCTGATTTTTTGGGGGGGTTTAGTAGAGGCTGAATTGCATAAGGCCTTTCCTCATGGCCTACTTGCAGAGGAGGATCCTTTATGAATGGAGGCTATGGCCAGGCATGGAAAAGTGTAGGAATCAGGAGGAGCAGCCATCTGGGGTATTCAGTTCTTCAGCTCAGAGCCTTTCCTCAGCAGCTGAGATGTTCCTCTTGTGAACATCAAACATTGGTTCTTTGGCCTCTGGCATGCTCTGGGTTTGCTGTGGGGGTTTGCTTTGGAGAGCAGTGCAGTGAAACTGCAAGAGAGCCTGCAGAAACGAGGTCCAGGTGCCAGTGAGGTTGTCTGCTGGGATGGCATTTCGAGTCATAAAATGCATTGGGAAGGGACCCTCCAAGGTCATCTTGCCCAACCCTGCTGCACTCAGCAGGGACAGCTCCAACTAGAGCAGGCTGCTCAGGGCCCCACCAAGTTTGACCTTGAATATCTTCCAGGGATGAGGCCTCAAGCACATCCCTGGGCAACCTGTTCCAGTATTTCCCCACCCTCACTGTGCAGAACTCCTCCTGATGTCCAACCTAAGTCTGCCCTGCTGCAGTTTCACACCATTGCCTCTCATCCCATCACTGCAGGCCCTTGTAGGCAGCCCCTCCCCAGCCTTCCTGTAGCTCCCCTAAGGTTCCTGTGACTATTGAGCTTAGCTCCCTGAGTGAAGCCTCCACAGGCTCTGTGTCAAGTTGGAGAACTCTATGGTTTCCTTCCTTCTCTAAAGCTGTGAACAACACCCCCTGGCCAAGGTCAGAAGTGAGCTGAGCTCAAAGAAAGGAATGTGGTGAAATACTGCTTCTGTCCTTGTCTGTTAGCCTTGCCTCCCCCAAGTGGAATGCAGAGCTGCTGCTGAGAGAGGGGATAGGCACAGCTGTGTGGCTGCTGGCACCCATCGGGGCTGTAGCTGCCCATCAGTGCTGGTGAAAGTCTACAGTGCCCCCAAGCTTCATTGCCCTGAGGTAAATCCCCCCCTAAAGTGTAGTGGGGGATGTGTAGACTTTGCCAGCTCTGCTCAGTGTCCTGCCAATGGAAAGCCAGCCTTGGCTGGAGGAGGAGGAGGAGGAGGAGTGTGAAGCTTCTCTCTTCCTCTCTCTGTGTGCAGATGAACCTCACCTCCAGCCACAACCTGCCAAGTGTGACTTTCCAAGCTGAGCTTCTTCCTGTGTGACGTGTGGCCTGTCCTCTCCAGCCATCTGAGATGCCAGGATGAGGGCAGCAGATACAAATCCAAATCAATGTGTGTGTGTGTGACTGATGCAAAACTCTCTGCACTGAAAATGTTGGGGGGCAAAAAGAATACCCCAACCCCCCTCCCCCCCAGCTTGTTGGTTTGTATTGTTTTGGTTTGGTTTTGCTTAGCTTTTCTTCTGCAGTTTCTCTGCCTCTTGTATGTGTCTCCCTTAAGAAATTCCAAGTGGTGTTGCTGCCTCCTGGGAGTTTCCTAGAGTCTCAGAATGCTCTGGGTTGGAAGGGACCTTAAAGATCACCCTGCAACCCCTCTGCCACGGGCAGGGACACCTTCCCTCTGGACCAGGTTGCTCAAGGCCTTGATTTCTTTGAGGGCTTCTTTGCACGCTGTGATGTTTGCAGCCCAGGCCAGCAGAGGTGGAAGATGGAAGCCTCTGGCAGAAAGGGGCTGGCCACGGCTCTGAGGAGTGACCAGGTGGCCACTGCTGTCCTGCTGAAGCCATTCCAGCATGTGTCTGTGCATGGGGACATGCACACCTTAGCCTGGCTCCTGTTTTGGGCTGGTGCTTCTGGAGTTCTTCCTGTGACTGGCACTAACTTGGTTAGACCTCGCTGGGAAACCCTCTGAAAGCTTCCCTTTGATCCCACTTTGGCTCCACCAAGCAGAGTGGACCTCGTTGCTCTGTCCTGCTTTCTGTTGGATGCTGAGATCTCTGTGCTGACTAATGCTTCTCTTTTATTTTGTCCTTACAGAAAAGCCAGAGTTGGTATAATGTAAGTACTCCAGTTTCTCTTGTCCCTGGGTGAATATGGGCTGAGGTGGGGGCAGGGGTGGGCAGAGGTGCAAAGGGGCTTTGCAGTGGCACTGTTGGGGCATGCTGAGCACCTCCAGAAAGGGGAGGTGGAAATGGCTCAGAACTGGCTCAAGGAGGACTGACATCCTGAGGGAAAGGATGCCAGAGCTAGAGAGCAGAGGCTGTGTCGTTTCAGGCACTCCTCTGATGGTCTCCACATCCTGTACCTTGCAGCTGCACCAGCAGAGTGGTGCTGGATGTGGTGCTGGGTGTGGTGACAGAGCTGCCACCCTGCAGACCCTTTGCATCTCTCAGGGTGGTGTGGGGCCAGAGAGGAATTGTTCCTGCTGACCTGACAGGATCACAAACCACCCCTTGCTTGTGCCAGGCTCTGGTTTCCTGCTCTGCAAGCACAAGTGGCAGTGGTTTGGCCCAGTCAGGGTCACTTCTGCACAGTTGAACCCCTACCCCTCGAGCTCCCTAAAGTAGATGCCAGCAGTGCTGTGATTTTGTGGGCAGCCATTCCTTGTTCAGCACCAGGTCCTGCAGCCTGAGGTGTCAGAACCAGGGATGTGGGCTGATGCAGCATGGTCAGGTGTGGCAGGAGCGTGAGAGGCAGCCTTGGTGACTTGCTGTGTGGCAGCAGCACCAGGACAGGGGGAGAACTGATCTCAGAAGCAGAGAGAAGCAGAGGGGCAATAGCATTAAGATTGAAGCATAAACCATGGTGGGCCAAGCTGGTGGAGAATGGCAGAGAAGCATGGAGAGGGGCAGGGAAGCATGGAGAGGAGCGGAGAAGCATGAAGAGAGGCAGCTAAACATGGGAGAGGGGCAGAGAAACATGGAGAGGAGCGGAGAAGCATGGAGAGGGGCAGCTAAACATGGAGGGGGGCAGAGAAACATGGAGAGGAGCGGAGAAGCATGGAGGGGGGCAGAGAAGCATGGGGAGGAGCAAGCATGGAGAGGGGCAGCTAAGCATGGAGGGGGGCAGAGAAGCATGGGGAGGAGCAAGCATGGAGAGGGGCAGCTAAGCATGGAGGGGGGCAGAGAAGCATGGGGAGGAGCAAGCATGGAGAGGGGCAGCTAAGCATGGAGAGGAGCAGAGAAGCATGGAGGTGGCAAATAAACATAGGGGCAGGGAAGCATGGGGAGGGGCAGAGAAGCATGGAGAGGGGCAGGGAAGCATGGAGAGGGGCAGGGAAGCGTGGAGAGGGGCAGGGAAGTGTGGAGAGGGACAGCTAAACATGGAAAGGGGCAAGGAAGCATGGAGGGGGCAGGGAAGTATGGAAAGAGGCAGGGAAGCATGGAGGGGGCAGGGAAGCATGGAGAGGGGCAGGGAAGCATGGAGAGGGGCAGGGAAGCATGGAGGGGGCAGGGAAGCATGGAGAGGGACAGCTAAACATGGAAAGGGGCAGGGAAGCATGGAGGGGGCAGGGAAGTATGGAAAGAGGCAGGGAAGCATGGAGAGGGGCAGGGAAGCATGGAGAGGGGCAGGGAAGCATGGAGAGGGGCAGGGAAGCATGGAGGGGGCAGGGAAGCATGGAGAGGGACAGCTAAACATGAAGGGGGCAGGGAAGCATGGAGAGGAGCAGAGAAGCATGGAGAGGGGCAGGGAAGCATGGAGAGGGGCAGGGAAGTGTCGAGAAGGACAGCTGAACATGGAAAGGGGCAGGGAAGCATGGAGGGGGCAGGGAAGTATGGAAAGAGGCAGGGAAGCATGGAGGGGGCAGGGAAGCATGGAGAGGGACAGCTAAACATGGAAAGGGGCAGGGAAGCATGGAGGGGGCAGGGAAGTATGGAAAGAGGCAGGGAAGCATGGAGGGGGCAGGGAAGCATGGAGAGGGACAGCTAAACATGGAAAGGGGCAGGGAAGCATGGAGGGGGCAGGGAAGCATGGAGAGGGACAGCTAAACATGAAGGGGGCAGGGAAGCATGGAGAGGAGCAGGGAAGCATGGAAAGGGGCAGGGAAGCATGGAAAGGGGCAGGGAAGCATGGAAAGGGGCAGGGAAGCATGGAGAGGGGAAGGGAAGCATGGAGATGGGCAGGGAAGCATGGAGAGGAGCAGAGAAGCATGGAAAGGGGCAGGGAAGCGTGGAGAGGGACAGGGAAGCATGGAAAGGGGCAGGGAAGCATGGAAAGGGGCAGGGAAGCATGGAGAGGGACAGGGAAGCGTGGAGAGGGACAGCTAAACATGGAGGGGGCAGAGAAGCATGGAGAGGGGAAGGGAAGCATGGAGATGGGCAGGGAAGCATGGAGAGGGACAGGGAAGCGTGGAGAGGGACAGCTAATCATGGAGAGGGGCAGCCTGGGCAGGTGAGGTCCAAGCAGGCTGCTGTGGAGGTGTGGCCTCAGCTGCAGGTGACTTTCGCTGCTGGGCTAGAGGCGCTTCTGCCCTTAGCTGCTGAGATCCCTCCCCTGCTGCATGATGCTTTGCTGTGGTCTGCTTCTGTGGGTCTCTTGTGTTTTCATGTCCTCTCTATCTTATCTTTCTGTTCTCTTGTTTCTCCTCCCTGTATTTTCAGCATGAGAGACAGTACATCCGCAGAGTAAGCACTGGCTGCTTGGGTTGTGGTTTTTTGACCCTGTGGTTCCTTCTCCCCTTTCCCCCCCAGTTGTTGTCCTTTAGAAAACCAAACCAAGCCATGGTGGTAGAGTAGAGACATCTCTGGCCAGATGAAAGCACCAATGCAATGTGGGAATAGGGATGGGCTGCAGCCTCCAGGAAGGTCATCAGCCCTGCTTGGAAGTGTTACCATTTGAAACCTTCTTGGTCTTGTTGCCCTTCTTTGCCAGCTCCTTCCAGGCAGGATTTTCCTGGGATTTGGACCATTCTATCATTCCTTTCTCCACTGAGAGCAGCTCTAGAAAGGAAGCTCTGGAAGCTACCCCTTCACAAATTTCCTTCCCCCACTTGGATTTTGCCTAAAGCTGGCTCTGCTCAGAGCAAACCACCTCTGCCAGTTCAGCACCCCCGGGTGCCAGGCACTGGACAGACACAAACCAACCCCACAGCTCTTGCCTCAAAAGAGCCTGGAAGCCCCCAGGGCATTGGTGCTCCCAGTGCCAGCTTTCTAAGGTGCCTTCAGTCCTTGCTGCTTTTACCTGGTCTTTTTGTCCTTGTAGCACTCCATTCTTCTTTGCCACTTGGAACCCTTCCTTTTCCCCCTCCTGGATTCCTTTTTCTTCCCTTAAGATGCTGTCAACTGCTCTGGCTTTGTGTGTTCTCCTTTTGACCCTAGCAGTGCTTTTTGGGGGTGGGGAGGATTGACATCCCTACCACATTGAGAAGTGGGAGGAAAGGGGTGAACCTTGGGCTTGGCTTGACAGGCCTGGCCTTTCTTGGGTCTTGTTGTGCTTTCTCTCCTTTGCTTTCCAGAGGACAAATGCAGAGTGGTCCAGGTGCACTGTGAGGAGATTGGGGGATAAATATCCTGTGATGCTCAACCTTCTGGGGTTTGCTCTGTGGCCATGGCCTCGTGGTGGAAGAGCAAACCATCACAGGGCTGGCAGTGGAAAGAGAAGGTCCCCTGAGGTGTTCTTCATGCCTTGAAGTGGGGAGCTGCAGCCTCTGGTTTAGAAGAACTGGTTTTGTTGTGGGAGTAAAACTCAAGCTTCTTGGTCAGCTGTGGTTTAGGCACCACCCATCCATGCTCAGCCCTCAGGATGCAGTTTGCTGTGTGTCTGCTTTGGCCTTCTGTGCTTCCAGGGTGAATCCTTGTGATGGGATTATTGAAACACTGGTTTCAAGGTAGAAAAGAGGAGACCTCAAATCCAAACCTCCCCCATGAGAAACAGAGGTGTGACTTGCTCTGTGGATCTGATGTGCTTGGAGAGGTGGGAAGTGTCTTTCCCTCCCATGATGAGATGCAGGAGGAGGTCCTGCTGGCTCTGGGGGTGGTAGGAAGACCACAAATTGGTAGAAGGAACTTGTAGCCCAGCAGATGTGATGGAAATCAGAGGCAAACTGGAGATGGCTTTGCTGCCAAGGGTAGAAGCTGTCTCCATTGTTATTCTTCTCCCTGGGCTGGGTGAGGGGCCCCAGTTCTGAGCATGGAGGAGCTCAGTGTCTTGGGCTCAGTGTACAGTTGGGGCCCTGAGCCTGCTGAGCCTGCCATGGTTTTTTTGTACCTAATTCTTTCTCAGTTGGACTCTTTACCTTTCTGCTTCCCTCACTGCCCTAAGTCAGGGTGTGTGGCTCCAGTTTTCCACAGCATTTCTAGCTGGCACTGCCTAGCAAGGCTTGCTGCTGTGATCCCAGGCAGCAGGGCAATCTGCAGAGCATACTTGTGGAACAGAGAGGCAGATGAGCTTAGAAAAGTCAGGGCTGACACCAGGGAAGAGATTTGGGTCTGTCTGTGAGCTTTTCATTTTACTGGGTTAGATCCCAAGGCCTGCCCTGGTCAGGACTTCATAGAATGTTAGGGGTTGGAAGGGACCTCTGGAGCTCATCCACTCCAATCCCCCTGCCAGAGCAGGGTCACCCAAGGCAGGTCACCCAGGAACACATCCAGGTGGGTTTGGGAAGTCTCCAGAGCAGGAGACTCCACAACCTCTCTGGGCATTCAGCTCCAACCCCCTGCCATGGGCAGGGACACCTCCCACCAGCTCAGCTTGCTCAAGGCCTCATCCAGCCTGGCCTTGAACACCCCCAGGGAAGAAGCATCCACAGCCTCCCTGGGCAGCCTGTGCCAGAGTCTCCCCAGCCTCACTCTCAAGAATTCCTTCCTCATCTCCAGTCTCAATCTCCCCTCTCCCAGCTCAAAGCCATTGCCTCTTGTCCTGGCACTGCAAGCCCATGGAAACCTTATAGCTAGCAGAGTGTGCAGAGAATGCACCTTGATGGTGGAGGAGGGAACTGAGCTGTTGGAAGGAACTCCCTATGAAGACAGAGAGGAATTGTGTAGCATTTTAGAGGGAACATCAGAAGCAGCTCTCCAAGTGTGGCAGCCTGAGTGAGTGAGCAGCAGGAGGGTTTGTGGCAGCCTGCTGCAGAGTCAGGAGGGTGCTGAGCAGCCAGCCTGAGCTCTCTGGAATTCAGTGCCAGTCATCTCTGCACTGCCAGGCATCATTCTGTCCAGCTGGTCCTCATTGTCTGTTCAGGTGTTTCTCATCCCTCCAGGTCTGTCCTGAGCAGCTCTGCTATGAGGAAAGGCTGAGGAAGCTGGGGGTGTTCAGCCTGGAGAAGAGAAGACTCCAGGGGGACCTTAGAGCTGCCTGCCAATACCTGAAGGGATCCTACAGGAAGGCTGGAGGGGGACTTCTCATGAGGGTGACTAGAGACAGGCCAAGGGGGGAATGGTTTTGAGCTGAGTAGGCTTGGAAGAAGTTCTTCAGTATGAGGGTGGTGAGACACTGGCACAGGTTGCCTAGGGAGGCTGTGGCTGCCTCCTCCCTGAGGGTGTTCAAAGCCAGGTTGGATGAAGCCTTGAGCAAGCTGGGCTGGTGGGAAGTGTCCCTGCCCATGGCAGGGGGGTTGGAGTAGATAATCTCTGAGGTCCCTTCCAACCTAAGCCATTGTTTGATTCTTCACCCCTCCAGGTTTGCAGTGGTTTCTGTGGATGGAAAGGTTGGGGCAGATGATCCTTGGGGTCCCTTCCCATGCTGGGATTCTGTGTCTCAAGGCACCAAATTACAACTGAACTGCTGGTGATGCCTAGGTGATGGTGAACTTAAATCCACTTTCCCCCCCAACTAAGGGCCAGTGGTTGCTTGGAAGCTCCTTCCTCTGCTCTTCATTCACTTCTAAAAGGACAACAAAAGAAAAAGAGGAGAAAAGGCTGAGAGCTCAGCTCCAGCTTGGAAGAACCCCTGAGGGACAGGTGGCTTTGGTGGCATCTATCAGCAGCCCTGCTGTCACTGGGGTATCAGCTCTCCCACCTGAGCAGGGAATGTGTTCTGCAGTCTGCTCCTTGCCAGAAGCAATGTGAAGCTTCCCCAAAGAGTTAAGAGAGTGGCCATCAGTCATGGAAAGTGGAGGAGGTTTTCCTTCCCCCTTTGCTCTCTGCCTCTTGCCATCTGCCCTCCTCAGCTCTCGGCTGTGATGTGCTGTGCAAGACTGCACCTTGCTCAGCTCTCAACTTCCCTGTCCTGTCCCAGCCCCCAGCAGGGTGTGGGAGGCTTTGTTTATGCCTTATCAGGGAGCTGTCCCCATGGGGAGTCATCCTTCTTTCCCCACTTCCTCCACCCTTCCAGTGCCATCCTGCCCTGTCTCCCTCTGTTTGCAGTAGGGTTAATGTTTGCTCTCTGGTGACTGGTGCCATTCATCTCTGCAGGGGAGCTGGGTGGGTGTGGAGGCAGGAGCATCCTGGTGGGGTTTGTTTTGTTTTGGAAGTCATCCCATAAGCACTTTCCAGCTAAGAGGCCACTCAGTGAAGCAGTGCAGGTAGCTCATGGATGTCTCTGGTCCTAATTCTTCATAGGTTCATAGACTCATGGAATGGTTTGGGTTGGAAGGGACCTTCAAGATCATCCAGCTCCAAGCCCCTGCCATGGGCAGGGTCACTTCTCACCAGCCCAGGTTGCTCAAGGCCTCATCCAGCCTGGCCTTGAACACCTCCAGGCAGGGCACAGCCACAGCCTCCCTGGGCAGCCTCTGCCAGTCTCTCCCCAGCCTCACTCTCAACAATTTCTTCCTCACCTCCACTCTCAGTCTCCTCTCTCCCAGCTCAAAGCCATTGTTCCTCATCCTGGCACTCCCAGCCCTTGTCAAAAGCCTTGAACACCTCTAGGTGTTTCTAGGGCATTCTTTGTTGTTCCCAGGCTACAGAAATCCTGTTTAGTGTTCACTCATCTTGGGGTGGCTTCCAGCCCTGAGGGAGGATGTTCTGCTTCATCCCAACAGGTCTAAGTGGAGAGATCTGTCTGCTCCCTGGCACCAGCAATGCATTTGTGGTGCAGCTGGAGCAGCCAGAGGCTTGACATCTCCTCCTGGAGTCCCTGGCCCTGGAGTGGCTTTGCAGAGGTTTGGCTGGTTGCTTGCTTGGGGTTTCCTTGCTTGGGGTTTCCTTGCTTGGGGTTTCCTTGGTTGAGGTTTCCTTGGTTGAGGTTTTCCTGGGGTTTTCTTGGCTAGTGTTTCCTTGGCTGAGGTTTTCTTGGTTTGGGATTTTCTTGGTTTGGGGTTTTCTTGGTTGGGGTTTCCTTGGTTGAGGTTTTCCTGGGGGTTTCTTGGCTGAGGTTTTCTTGGTTTGGGGTTTCCTTGGTTGGAATTCTCTTGGTTGGGGTTTCCTTGGTTTGGGGTTTCCTTGGTTGGGGTTTCCTTGGTTGGGGTTTCCTTGGTTTGGGGTTTTCTTGGTTGGGGTTTCCTTGGTTGGGGTTTCCTTGGTTGGAATTCTCTTGGTTGGGGTTTTCTTGGCTTGGGGTTTTCTTGGCTGAGTTTTTTTTTGGTTGGAATTTTCATGGCTGGGGTTTCCTTGGTTTGGGGTTTTCTTGGTTGGGGTTTCCTTGGTTGGAATTCTCTTGGTTGGGGTTTCCTTGGTTGGGGTTTCCTTGGTTGGGGTTTCCTTGGTTGGAATTCTCTTGGTTGGGGTTTTCTTGGTTTGGGTTTCCTTGTTGGGGTTTCCTTGGTTGGAATTCTCTTGGTTGGGGTTTTCTTGGTTTGGGTTTCCTTGTTGGGGTTTCCTTGGTTGGAATTCTCTTGGTTGGGGTTTCCTTGGTTTGGGGTTTTCTTGGTTGGGGTTTCCTTGGTTGGAATTCTCTTGGTTGGGGTTTCCTTGGTTGGGGTTTCCTTGGTTGGGGTTTCCTTGGTTGGAATTCTCTTGGTTGGGGTTTTCTTGGCTTGGGGTTTTCTTGGCTGAGTTTTTTTTGGTTGGAATTTTCATGGCTGGGGTTTCCTTGGTTGGGGTTTCCTTGGGTTGGGGGTCTCTTGTTTGGAGTTTTCTTGGCTAAGGTTTCCTTGGTTGGGGTTTCCTTGGTTGAGGTTTCCTTGGTTGGGCTTTCCTTGGGTGAGGCTTTATTTGGGTTCTCTTGGTTTGGGGTTTTCTTGGTTGGAGCTTTCTTGGTTGAGGTTCTCTGGGTTGGGGTTTTCCTGGTTGGGATTTTCTTGGTGGAGTTTTTCTTAGCTTGGGGTTTTTTTTGGTGTTTGAGCTGTGTGTGCCCAGCAGCTTAGGAAGAGTGAGGATTTTCCTGCAGTGTGCTCCTACCACAGGCTCAGCATCACAGCTGAGCAGCACTGCTCTCACAGTGTGGAGGTTTACTCTCTGTTTGTACACTTGAGTGAGGGCTGGAGAGGCTGGGGGCCAAGGGCAAAGGGGTTCAGGGAGTTCCAGTGCTCCAAACAATCTTCCTGGGAGCTGAAGGAGTTAGTTTTCTGGAGCCTTGCCCTCCACTTCCAAAGGGACCTAAGGAGTGAAGCCCAGGGAGCCCTGAGCCTCGGGGGGGTGCTCAGAGGTAGGTGTGGATGTGCAAGTCAGGGGAGGCTGCTTGCTCAGAGCTCTGCTCTTCAGGCTGCTCTCTGCTCTTCAGGCTGCTCTCTGC
Source organism: Dryobates pubescens (assembly GCF_014839835.1). Taxonomy (NCBI): domain Eukaryota; kingdom Metazoa; phylum Chordata; class Aves; order Piciformes; family Picidae; genus Dryobates; species Dryobates pubescens. The sequence continues at coordinate 7,208,252 of NC_071645.1, read as the reverse complement.
TCTTCAGGCTGCTCTCCCCTTGTGCCTCCCCCAGCACACTCTGTCCAGCAACTTTCCATTACAGGAAACATCTGCTGGGAGGCAGGGCTGAGCCTGGGTTACTGCAGGGCATTGGCCGCCAGCGTTACCCAGCTCCAGTCACTGCAAGCATGTGTGAGGCACTTGGGTGTCTGCCTCCCATGAGAAACCTTAACAGAGACTGGAGCTGCCTTGCAGAGCAGAGGAGGACTAGAGAGGAGAGCCTGAGGCAGGCACTGAAGGGGTGACTGCTCTGCTGCCTTCAAAGAGGAGACAAATCCCAACCAAAGAGCTCTTTGAGTCTCTGAGTGCTTTGCTGTCCTTGCCCAGCCCTGGAAACCTCGGCCAGACCTGCTCCTGTGGGCTGCTGCTGCTGCTGGGAGCTATTTCAGTGGCTGCCCAGGGCACTGGGCCTGGGTCAGGAGCTGCAGAAGCCTCTCAGCCCTGCCTGGGACTGCTCAGGCTCTTGGCACGTCTGCAGCGCTCTGGAAGGGATGCCCGCAGCGAGAGGCTGGTGAGACTGGAGCAGAGGAGCACAGAGGCTGCCCACCAGCAAGCTCACCCCAATGAGCCAGCTCTGTCCATGTCCTCTGGAGGGCAGATCCTCTCTCAGATCTCCAGAGGCTGCTGGGGGAGACGACCTGAGTGTGAGTGGGAAAGTAGGGGAAGGCAGCTCGAGTCCTGCCCAGCTGCTGTGTCTCCTTCGGCTTTGAATCTAAACAAGAAGCAGTGACAGCAGGAACAGGAAAAGCAGAGTCTGGGGGAGAGCACAGGGAGCTGTGCAAGTGCTGAGGAACACCATGGATTCCTTGCTGGAGTGTGGGGCTCTCTGGGATCTTGTGCTGGATCAGGAACTGCCACGTCTGCTGTGGGACCTGGAGGGGTTTGCTGACCTACCACAAGCAAGTGTCAGCCGTGGATGGGATGAAATTCCAGCTGTGAGTGTCTCTAAAGGGAGCTCTGTGTCCCCCTGACAGAAGCATCTGCTCCAGAGCAGGCTTTGGACAGGTCAGGACCTCCCTGACTGCAGGGAAGGAGGGGGGAGCACTGCTCCACATGGAGACCGTAGTGCTGGGTTGGGTTGCTGGGATGCTTTGAACCCAAAGCTCTGATCCTGCCTCCCTTCCCATCCTCTCTGCTTGTCCCAGGAAATCCTTGGGGTTGGGCTCTTGCTGGAGCCCATCTCTGACCCAGACCTTTTGCAGATGTTCAGGCTGGGACTGTGGTGAGTAACATTCCTGTTGGTGTCAGCAGGTCTCATTCTGAAGCAGGAGACCTTCCTTTGGGCCCCCAGGGCTGGAGCACATCTCTGAAGGGCTGAGTTGGTGGCCAACTGATTTCTTTCTAGTGAGGAAGAGGAAATGCTTTTGGGGACAGGAGGCTGTCTGGGTTTCCTTCTGGGATCTGATGGCATTTGAGGCTAATGCTACATGAATTCCATGTTCCTCACACCCCTGTGACCCCACCAGCACCTTCCCAAGCAGGAGCTACCTTCTATAATGGTTTTGGGGACCCTTGCTCTGAGCTGTACTCACCCTTGTGCTTGGGAGCTTGTGTTGTGCAGCTGGAAGAGGTTAGCAGAGGGTTGCTGAGAAGAACTGAAGATGGGAAGGGAGAAGGTTGTAGCTCAGGTTGCTTCACCTTCCCTGCAGCTGTGGGAGAAAGAAGATGACTTGGGAGATGGGAGATGGGAGATGCAGGCTTCCTGGGGTTGCACCTGCCTCTGTTTTGGTGAACTCTGCTTTCAAAGGATGTTTTGAGCATGGGCATGGTGTGAGGAGGTGGTCTAAGGTGGACAGACAGCTCAGAGAACACCAGAGAGAAGCCAGCTCCTGCTCTCCCTCCAGCCAACAGCATCTTTGTCTCTGAGGTCTTCTATGAGGCCAAGTGTCTGCAGTTTAAGAGCACAACGTGGTTGAGACCCTGCAAGAGCCTCCTGAGCCCCACCAAAGTGTTTGCACTGCACCAGTCAGTGGCTGCATGTACACTGCTGCCAGGTGGAGCTCTTGCTGGGGAGAGGACTGAGGGTGGCTGCAGTGCTTCTGAGTGGAGCTCTTGGTGAGGAGAGGACTGAGGGTGGCTGCAGTGCTCCTGAGTGGAGCTCTTGGTGGGGAGAGGACTGAGGGTGGCTGCAGTGCTCCTGAGTGGAGCTCTTGGTGGGGAGAGGAATGAGGGTGGCTGCAGTCCTCCTGAGTGGAGCTCTTGCTGGGGAGAGGACTGAGGGTGGCTGCAGTGCTCCTGAGTGGAGCTCTTGGTGGGGAGAGGAATGAGGGTGGCTGCAGTGCTCCTGAGTGGAGCTCTTGGTGGGGAGAGGACTGAGGGTGGCTGCAGTGCTCCTGAGTGGAGCTCTTGGTGGGGAGAGGACTGAGGGTGGCTGCAGTGCTCCTGAGTGGAGCTCTTGGTGAGGAGAGGACTGAGGGTGGTTGCAGTGCTCCTGAGTGGAGCTCTTGGTGGGGAGAGGGAGGAGGATGATTCAGTTGCTGGGGAGAGGGAGGAGGATGATTCAGTTGCTGGGGAGAGGGAGGAGGGTGACTGCAGTTGCTGGGGAGAGGGAGGAGGGTGACTGCAGTTGCTGGGGAGAGGGAGGAGGATGATTCAGTTGCTGGGGAGAGGGAGGAGGGTGACTGCAGTTGCTGGGGAGAGGGAGGAGGGTGGCTGCAGTTGCTGGGGAGAGGAAGGATGGTGACTGCAGTTGCTGAGGAGAGGAAGGAGTGTGTCTGCACTATTGCTGAGCTCCTGCTGGCAGAGAGAGCTCAGGTTGCCCTGGCAGGGCTGCAGCTGCCCTGAGGTGCCTGAGGGGCTGCTGTGCTGCCGTGGCAGAGCTGGGGGCGGGTGGCTGATGCAGTGCAGGCACAGCAGGTGTCCTGCCAGTCCCTGTACAGTCAAGAGAGTTCTGCAGCCACAGCAATAGTGGTTGGCTACCCAGCAGTTGTGGGCATAGCCCTCCTACTCTGTACTTGCTCTTCCAGGTCAGGTTCTCCTCCTCTCCTCACTTGGTGCACTGAATCCCAGACGCTCCCATCTGTGCCTGCTGTGATGGGAGCTCCTGGCCTCCTGCTCTGCAAATGCTTCTGACCCCCCTTCTCCTGCCCCAGGCCTTCCTCCTCTCCCACTCCAGTTCCCTGCCCTCCTGCCTGCCCCTGTCTTGACCAGGCCCTCTGTTCCTTGCAGGTCTTGAGTCCAACCTACAAACAGCGGAATGAGGACTTCAGGAAGCTCTTCAAGCAGCTCCCGGACACGGAGCGCCTCATCGTGGGTAAGGCCAGCCCCTGGGGGCCTGCTCTGCTCTGCTCTCCTCTGCTCTGCTCTCCTCTCCTCTGCTCTCCTCTCCTCTGCTCTCCTCTGCTCTGCTCTCCTCTGCTCTGCTCTCCTCTGCTCTGCTCTCCTCTGCTCTCCTCTGCTCTGCTCTGCTGGGCCACCTGCATGCAGCTGCTTCTGCTTCTCCAAACAGATTGCCACCCAGGAGCAGTCCTGTGCACAGGTGGAATTCCTCCTCACCATTGCTAATGGGTTTCACTGCGCAGAGCCAGGGGGTGGCAGGGCTTGGAAGGGGCCTCTGGAGATCATGGAGTCCAGCCCCCCCTGGCAAGGCATGGCCCCCTGGAGATGGGGAAGGAACACATCCAGGCAGGTTTGGAATGGCTCCAGAGATGGAGACTCCATCACCTCTCTGGGCAGCCTGCTCCAGGGCTCTGCCACCCTTCAGCTCCAGAAGATCCTCCTCATGATCAGCTGAGCTTCTGATGTTCAGTCTGTGCCCACTGCCCCTTGTGCTGCCCCTGGGCACCACTGAACACAGCCTGGCCCCATCCTCCTGACCCCCACCCTTGGAGTATTGATCAGCATTGATCAGATCCCCCTCTCCATGCTAAACAGCCCCAACTCTCTCAGCCTTTCCTCCTCACAGAGCTGTTTCAGTCCCCTCTGTCCCCTCCAGTCTCTGCAGCCCTTTGCTGTGCCCTCTCCAGCAAGTCTCTGTCCCTCTTGCACCGGGGAGCCCAGAAGTGGATGCAAGGCCCCAGATGTGGCCTCAGCAGGGCAGAGCAGAGAGGAGTTCTGTTTCAGGGAGAGCAATGCTGATTTGCATCAGCTGCAGCTGTGTGCCCTCAGACTTGCAGGAGCACCTTTTCCCCCACAGTGCTCCCCCAAGCCCAGCAGTGTGTTGCTGTTTGAGCTCTTCCCTCCTCTGGGCAGGGTTGCAGTGCCTCAACATGCACACCACTGAGCTTCCCTTTTGCCTAACCTCCCTGCTGCTCCCTGCTCACACACAACTGCCCTGCCCATGGCTGCTGGGGCTGAGGAGTGGCTGCCCAGTGCCCTGCATCTGCTCTTTTGTCTTCTGTAAGTGGTGATCTCATCCCATGCTGTTGGAGCAGGCACCCCCTAGGAGAGGAACAGGCATTGTGAAGGATGCTTCAGCTGGGAGAGGAATGAACAGTGGCACCAGGAAGGTGAAAAGGAAAGGCAGGTTACAGTCTGGACATAGCATCTGGGCTGCTGCAGAATGAGAGCTAATAAGGGCAAGCTCAGTCAGTGAGAGACTGGCTGTGACATGCCCTGGGGAGCAACCAGAACCTAGTGGACAGAGCAGCAGCTGTGGCTCAGCTCCTCCTGGCCCTGCCTTTGACTTTGTGCAGGATCCTGTTGAGCAGCTTCTGCTCTGCCTGCTGCTGCTGCTTGTGCTCTCCTTTATGCTGTGCTGGCTTCTGGTTTTGCTGCTGCTGAGTGATGATCTGTTGTCCACCCACAGATTACTCATGTGCTCTACAAAGAGACATTCTCCTGCAGGGCCGCCTCTACCTCTCTGAAAACTGGATCTGCTTTTACAGCAACATCTTCCGTTGGGAGACTCTGGTAAGGCTGTCCCCGTGCCTCAGAGAGCCACACAGTGGCTTGGGTTGGAAGGGACCTCCAAGATCAGCCAGTTCCAACCCCCCTGCCATGGGCAGGGACACCTCCCACCAGCACAGGCTGCTCAAGGCCTCATCCAGCCTGGCCTTGAACACCTCCAGGCAGGGCACAGCCACAGCCTCCCTGGGCAGCCTGTGCCAGAGTCTCCCCAGCCTCACTCTAAACAATTTCTTCCTCATCTCCAGTCTCAATCTCCCCTCTCCCAGCTCAAAGCCATTGTTCCTCATCCTGGCACTCCCAGCCCTTGTCCAAAGTCCCTCCCCAGCTCTCCTGGAGCCTTTCAGGTACTGGAAGGTTGCTCTGAGGTCTCCCTGGAGCTTTCTCTTCACAGTATCACAGTATCACAGTAACGAAGGTTGGAAGAGACCCCAAGGATCATCAAGTCCAACCTGTTCTCCAGGCTGAACAGCCCCAACTCTCCCAGCCTGTCCCCACAGGGGAGGTTCTGAAGCCCTCTGACCATCTTGGTGGCCTGGCCTCCTCCAGCAATTTGATGTCCTCCTTGCACTTCCCAGGTTGCTCAAAGCCTCATCCAGCCTGGTCTTAAACACCGCCAGGGCTGAGACGTCCACAGCCTCTCTGGGCCACCCTTGGCAGTGTCTCACCACCCTCACAGCAGACAACTTCCCCATGCTGGGGTGCTTGCTGGTGCAGCTGTGAGAGCCTCTTTCCCTTGTCCCTCTCACCAAGTGTCTCTCTTTGCCTGTGCTCTCCTCCTGCCTCGCCCCTGCTGCCCGGCCGGCCGCAGCTGACCGTTCGCTTGAAGGACATCTGCTCCATGACCAAGGAGAAGACAGCAAGGCTCATCCCTAATGCCATCCAAGTTTGCACTGACACTGAAAAGGTACTGCCTTCAAGCCTCCCCCCTTCTGGGGCCACCCTCTGTGGCTCTCAGAGGCAGGGCAGTGTCTGCTCCGAGGTAGCTTGTGCTGCCTGGGGCCTGGGAGGGGGCAGAGGGATGGGTGCAGAGCTGCTGCAGACCCTGGGACACAGGTAGCTCACATGGGGGGGTGGGGGCAGGTAGAAGATGCAGGTTGCATGGCAGCACATCTCTTAACAGCTGCTCCTGTGCTCACTGCCTTAGGTGAGAGGCACTCAGCCTCCCAGTGATGAGACCTCCAGGAGCTTCAGGCTGTGCTGAAGAGCTGAGCAGCTGCACTGTGTGGCTTGCTGAGAGCTCCTGTGGACACCAGCTGGGGAGTGACCCAAGCAGGCTTCTCCCTTCTCCTTTTCTGAACTGATTGTCTCTCCATCTCTCCCCATTCAGCACTTTTTTACTTCCTTTGGGGCTCGAGACAGGACCTACATGATGATGTTCAGACTCTGGCAGAATGCCCTCCTGGACAAGGTACAGAGACCAGCAGCTCAGTCTTGGGGTGGGGTGAAAGGGGGGGTTTCAGACACCTGCAGAGGCATGGTACCTGTGTTTGGGCAGAGCAGGTACAGGACTGCAGCTGCAATTCCCTCTTCTTCCCTGGAATTCTGTCAGTGTGCACTTAGCAAATGCCACTTTGCCTCTGCTGAGATGGAATCATAGAGTGGTTTGGGTTGGAAGGGACTTTAGAGGTCATCTAGTTCCAAGCTCCCTGCCATGGGCAGGGCTGTGTAGAAGCATGCACCTGAGGAAGGCCTTTTGAGGTCCATTGTTCAGGTGGAACAGGCCAGGTGAGAGCAGTTCACAATGCAGCACAGAGAGCTCAGTGCACTCTGGGGAATTCTGTGCTTCAGAGGTGCAGAGGTCGAGGCAGAGCAGCAAAAGATCATGAGGAGGTGTGGGGGTTGGAGAGGGTTTCTGGAGCTCATCCAGTCCAACCCCCCTGCCAAGGCAGGGCACACAGGAACACATCCAGGTGGGGTTGGAAAGTCTCCAGAGCAGGAGACTCCACCACATCTCTGGGCAGCCTGCTCCAGGGCTCCAGCACCCTTCAGTTAAAGAAGTCTTTCCTCATCTTTAGTTCAGGGCATCCCAAAAGCAGAGGAGAACAGTGGGGGGTGTGCAGTGCAGTGGGTAAGGGCTGGTTGGGTTGGATTTCCAAGTGGAGCAGGGCTGTGCACCTGCTGTGCCAGGGGCCCCATCTGTCCTATTTGATCCTAGAAGCAGATCCCAGGAGCATTCCTGGCCTCCCTGCAGGAGCAAGGCTCAGGAGCTGATGGTAGAGTGCTGCAGGCATTTCAAGAAGCTCTGGCTTGAGTTCATCCCCTCCTGGAGGCTCAAGTAATCACACCCCCAGAATACTCTGTCCTGAGAGTCAGGGTGGTGTTCAGTATGCAGCAGGATCCCTTTGCAGAGGGCAGCTTCTCTTGCTCCCATGTGCTGTCATTTAATCAGCCTTTGGAAGCTCCTGACAAAATTCACTGCCCTTGCTTTCAAGGTCAGAGCAAATGGGAGCTGAGAGGTGGAGTGATAAAGGCAGGCAACACTTCCTGAGCTCTTCTTCCAAACGTGGGATCCATGCCTGGCAAGAGAGAAGTAGGGAGAACCTGGCCCACATTTGCTGATAAGACATGGGGGTTGGAGTGTGTGTGGGAAAGAAGGGCAAACAGAGTTAAGACATCTCTAAGGTTCCTTCCCACCTCCAATCCTGCAGCCATTCTGGTGTCCCCAGCATAGGAAGCACACAGAGCTGTTGGAGAGAGGCCAGAGGAGGCCACAGAGATGAGCCAAGGGCTGGAGCACTGAGGCCAGGCTGAGGGAGCTGGGGGTGTTCAACCCAGAGAAAAGAAGGCTCCAGGGGGACCTCAGAGCTGCCTTCCAGTACCTGAAGGGATCCTGCAGGAAGGCTGCAGAGGGACTTCTCATGAGGATGTCTGGAGCCAGGCCAAGGGGGGATGGTTTGAAGCTGAGGGACAGCAGGGTTAGAGTGGAGCTAAGGAAGAAGTTCTTCAGTACCAGGGTGGTGAGACTCTGGTACAGGCTGCCCAGGGAGGCTGTGGCTGCCTCCTCCCTGGAGGTGTTCAAGGCCAGCTGATGGTGTTTTGTGTTCCTGCTGTCCTCTGCTCCCTCCTTTAGCCTCTCTGTCCAAAGGAGCTCTGGCACTTTGTCCACCAGTGCTATGGGAATGAGCTGGGTCTGACCAGTGATGATGAAGACTATGTGCCTCCTGATGATGACTTCAACACAATGGGGTGAGTGAGGAGGGCTAAACTCCTGCCTGTGATGAAGAAAAGGTGGCCTCAGGAGAGTAAGAATCATGATGCATTGCATGCCTCAAACTGCTCAGTGTCCCTGGTGAGAGATTGAAGGTTGTGGCCAAGTGTTTGCCCTTAAATGTGAGTGTTTAAAGGGCTGAAGGGGTTCCATTTCCTCCTGGAAGTCAGTGGGGCCCAAAATGCTTCTGCTTGCTGCTAATGCTTGTAAATCATAGAACCACAGAACCCACCAGGTTGGAAAAGACCTCAGAGATCATCAAGTCCAACCTAGCACCTAATCCCTAACACCATCTAATCAACTAAACCATGGCTCCAAGTGCCACATCCAATCCCCTCTTGAACACCTCCAGGGATGGGGACTCCACCACCTTCCTGGGCAGCACATCCCAAGAGCCAATCTCTCTTGCTGGGAAGAATTTCTTCCTCACAACCAGCCTGAACCTCCCCTGGCACAGCTTGAGACTGTGTCCTCTTGTTCTGGTGCTGCCTGCCTGGGAGAAGAGCCCAACCCCCAGCTGGCTATAGCCTCCCTTCAGGCAGTTGCAGAGAGCAAGAAGGTCTCCCCTGAGCCTCCTCTTCTGCAGGCTAAGCAACCCCAGCTCCCTCAGCCTCTCCTCCCAGGGCTGTGCTCCAGACCCCTCCCCAGCCTCCTTGCCCTTCTCTGGACACCTTCAAGTCTCTCAATGTCCTTCTTGAGCTGAGGAGCCCAGAACTGGACACAGGACTCCAGGGGTGGCCTCAGCAGTGCTGAGCACAGGGCACAAGGACTTCCCTGCTCCTGCTGGCCACACTCTGCCTGATGCAGGCCAGGCTGCCCTTGGCCTTCCTGGCCCCCTGGGCACCCTGCTGGCTCCTGTTCAGCTGCTGTCCACCAGTACCCCCAGGTCCCTTTCTGCCTGGCTGCTCTCCAGCCACTCCAACCCCAGCCCAAGCATCCCAGTGGGAAGGGCAGGCAGCGTGTTAGGTGGCCAGGAGGAGCTGAAGGTTCTCCCTGTGTGTAGGAACCCTTGGAAGGTTTGGGCTTATGATCTTCCCTGCAGGGAGCCATTTCAGTGGAAGCTTGATGGAAGTGTTTTTACTTGCTCTGTGTGTCCAGCTGTAGCTGTTCTGAGAGGTGTAAACATAAACCCCTCTGTTCTCTGTGGCGTCTCAGCTACTGTGAAGAGATCCCTGTGGAAGAGAATGAAGTCAACGACAGCTCCTCCAAAAGCAGCATGGAGGCCAAGCCAGAAGCCAGCCCTCAGCTGCCAAAGAAATCTGTCACTGCCAGCACCTTGACATCCACAGGAAGCAGTGAAGCTCCAGCCTCGGTGAGTGGCTGCCTCGTGGCACACTGAGCCTGGGGATGAGCAAGAAGTTCTTCACAGAGAGGGTGGAGGGACACTGGAGCAGGTGACCCAGGGAGGCTGTGGCTGCCTCCTCCCTGGAGGTGTCCAAGGTCAGCTTGGATGAGGCCTTGAGCAAGTTAATCAAGACTAGATCTGGTGCCCCCAACACAAGAAGGACGTGGAACTGTTGGAGAGGTTCCAGAGGAAGCCACCAAGATGATCAGAGGCTGGAGAGCCTCCCCTGTGGGGACAGGCTGGGAGAGCTGGGGCTGTGCAGCCTGGAGAAGAGAAGGCTCCAGGGAGACCTTAGAGCAACTTTCCAGTACCTGAAGGGCTCCAGGAGAGCTGGGGAGGGACTTTGGACAAGGGCTGGGAGTGCCAGGCTGAGGAACAATGGCTTTGAGCTGGGAGAGAGGAGATTGAGACTGGAGAGGAGGAAGAAATTGTTGTGAGTGAGGCTGGGGAGAGCCTGGCACAGGCTGCCCAGGGAGGCTGTGGCTGTGCCCTGCCTGGAGGTGTTCAAGCCCCTAACATTCTGTGACTCAGCCACAGACTCTGATCCTTCCATCTGGAATTTCTTCAGGCCTAGACCAATTACTTGTGAAGTAACAAATTGCCTCAGTCTCATAGAATCCTACAATGGGTTGGGTTGGAAGGGACCTCAAAGCTCAGCCAGCTCCAACCCCCTGCCATGGGCAGGGACCCCTCCCACCAGCACAGCTTGCTCAAGGCCTCACCCAGCCTGGCCTTGAACACCTCCAGGTGTTTCCAGGGCATTCTCTGTTGTCCCCAGGCTACAGAAATCCTGCTTAGTGTTCACTTATCTTGGGCTGGCTTCCAGCAGCCTGGAATAGTTGAAGTCCATAAAGATCCACTGCCTCTCCTGGGCAGCTGTTCTGGTGGTTAATGTGCTCCTGTTAGAGAGCAACCAAAAGAAACCAACCCCAGAATCATTTTCAGGATGAAGTCTTCTGGTTCCAGTGAGTTTCTTCTAGCCTCTAGTGCTGAGCATGCCACTTGAGCAGGGAGCAGAGTGTGCCTGTCCTCAGCTGCAACTGCATTTTCCTTTCCATACCTGTAGGTGAAAGGAGTCCTGAAGGTAAAAGGCTTCTAAGTTCTTCTCTGCTTTCAGCCATAGAGTCATGGAGTCAGCCAGGCTGGAAAAGACCTCTTAAGATCAGCAAGTCCAATCTGCTACCCAACACCTCCATGGCCACTAGAACATGGCCCAGAGTGCCACATCTACTTGTTCCTTGAACACCTCCAGGGCCTGTGACTCCCCCACCTCCTAGAATGGTTTGGGTTGAAAGGGACCTTAAAAGGATCATCCAGTTCCAACCAGCCTGCCACAGGGACACCTCCCACCAGCCCAGCTTGCTCAAGGCCTCATCCAGCCTGGCCTTGAACCCCTCCAGGGAGGGGGCAGCCACGTCCCTGTGTTGCCAGGGGCTGATCTTGCCCTTGTTGTGCTCTCTCCTTGCTGCAGTTTGATGGAGTGCTGCCAGAAGAGGAGGAGGCAGTGGCAGAGAGTCCTGTGGAAAAAGACCTTGGCATTGCCAATATCATGGGAGAGAAGATTGAGATCATTGGCCCTGTCACCTCCCCTTCCCTAGACTTCAATGACAATGAAGACATCCCCACTGAGCTCAGTGACTCCTCAGAGACCCATGATGAAGGTATGTGGGGCAGGGTTGTTCCAGCAGAGTTGTTTTCAGCCTTCTCTCATCCTTACCAGTGAGGGACTGGAGAGGCTAATACTGAATTTAGTTTCAGTTCAGGAGATGCAAAGAATTCCCCTCTTGGGCTGCAGAAGGTGGATGTGGAGGGTGGGGATAACCTGTGTAGCTCAGGAGACCTCCTGATCCTGGCCTGCATCCAAAGCAGTGTGGCCAAAGATGGAGAGAGGGGGTCCTGCCCCTCTGCTGTGCTGAGACCTCACCTGCAGGGCTGTGTCCAGCTCTGGAGTTCTCAACACAAGAGAGACCTGGAGCTGATGGAGAGGGTCCAGAGGAGGCCATGAAGATGGTCACAGGGCTGGAGAACCTCTGCTATGGGAACAGGCTGGGAGAGTTGGGGCTGGGAGAGTTGGGGCCTGGAGAAGAGGAAGCTCCAGGGAGACCTTGGGGCAGCAGTGTCTGAAGGGGACCTACAGGAAGTCTGGGGAGGGGCTGTTGCCAAGGGCTTGTGGAGATAGGATGAGAGGCAATGGTTTGGAAGTGGAGCAGGAGAGATTTAGGTTGGCCATCAGGAGGAAGTTCTGCACAGTGGGGATGGGGAGACACTGGCACAGGTTGCCCAGGGATCACAGAATCACCAAGGTGGATGAGACCTCAAAGATCATCGAGTCCAACCTGGCACCACAGACCTCAGGACTAAACCATGGCACCAAGGGCCACATCCAATCCCCTCTTGATCACCTCCAGGCATGGGGACTCCACCACCTCCCTGGACAGCACATCCCAATGGCCACACTCTGCCTGCTGCAGGCCAGGATGCCCTTGGCCTTCTTGGCCCCCTGGACACACTGCTGGCTCCTGTTCAGCTGCTCTCCACCACTCCCCCCAGGTCCCTCTCTGCCTGGCTGCTCTCAGCCACTCTGCCCCCAGCCTGCAGCACTGCCTGGGGTTGCTGTGGCCAAAGTGCAGCCCCTGGCACTGGGACTTGTTCAGTGCCATCCTGTTGGCCTCTGCCCATCCCTGAAGACTTTCAAGGTCAGACTTGATGTGGCCCCGAGCAGCCTGCTCTAGTTGGAGGTGTCCCTGCTGCCTGCAGGGTGTTTGGACAAAATGACCTTTGAGGGTCCCTTCCCACCTGTGAAGCTGTGAATCAGTGCAGGGAAAGGGTTCAGAGGTTGCCCTTTTGGGGCTCCTCTTGTGAGAGCCAGCCAGGAAGGTGCAGGTCCCGTGCGGCGCCGGGGCTCACGGCTGGGGCTTGGGGCTCTCTTTGCCCACAGGGGAGGTCCAGGCCTTCTATGAGGACCTGAATGGCCGTCAGTATGTGAATGAGGTGTTCAACTTCAGCGTGGACAAGCTCTATGACCTGCTCTTCACCGACTCCCAGTTCCAGAGGGACTTCATGGAGCAGCGACGCTTCTCCGGTGAGCTGCCGGCAGGGGCAGGCCGCGGCCGGGGCTGCCCCCTGGGCTGCCCCCCTGCCAGGGGCACAGCAAGGCTCTGGGGCTGGAACTTCACCTGAGGGACTGGAGGGTGTTCTGAGCAGCTCCTGGGGCAGCTCTAGGGACTGGGTGATGTTCTGAGCAGCTCCTGGGGCAGCTCTAGGCACTGGGTGATGTTCTGAGCAGCTCCTGGGGCAGCTCTAGACACTGGGTGATGTTCTGAGCAGCTCCTGGGGCAGCTCTAGGGCTGAGCAATGCTCTGAGCAGCTCCTGGGGCAGCTCTAGGCACTGGGTGATGTCCTGAGCAGCTCCTGGGGCAGCTCTAGGGACTGGGTGATGTTCTGAGCAGCTCCTGGGGCAGCTCTAGGCACTGGGTGATGTTCTGAGCAGCTCCTGGGGCAGATCTAGGCACTGGGTGATGTTCTGAGCAGCTCCTGGGGCAGATCTAGGCACTGGGTGATGTTCTGAGCAGCTCCTGGGGCAGATCTAGGCACTGGGTGATGTTCTGAGCAGCTCCTGGGGCAGCTCTAGGGACTGGGTGATGTTCTGAGCAGCTCTTGGGGCAGCTCTAGGCACTGGGTGATGTTCTGAGCAGCTCTTGGGGCAGCTCTAGGCACTGGGTGATGTTCTGAGCAGCTCCTGGGGCAGCTCTAGGGACTGGGTGATGTTCTGAGCAGCTCTTGGGGCAGCTCTAGGCACTGGGTGATGTCCTGAGCAGCTCCTGGGGCAGCTCTAGGCACTGGGTGATGTTCTGAGCAGCTCTTGGGGCAGCTCTAGGCACTGGGTGATGTTCTGAGCAGCTCTTGGGGCAGCTCTAGGCACTGGGTGATGTTCTGAGCAGCTCCTGGGGCAGACCTAGGGCTGAGCAATGCTCTGAGCAGGTCTTGGGACAGTTCTAGGGACTGGGTGATGTTCTGAGCAGCTCCTGGGGCAGCTGTAGGGACTGGGGAATGCTCTGAGCAGCTCCTGGGGCAGCTCTAGGCACTGGGTGATGTTCTGAGCAGCTCTTGGGGCAGCTCTAGGCACTGGGTGATGTTCTGAGCAGCTCTTGAGGCAGCTCTAGGCACTGGGTGATGTTGTGAGCAGCTCCTGGGACACCTTTACTGACAGTAACCAAAAGCAGGTGGAAACAGCCTTGTTTGGCTCTCCAGTTTTACTTTGTCAGAGCCAGCTCTTGGTTTAGGAAAGGAGCAGACTCTCTTCTTTTTTGCCATCAGCTAAGGCCTAATGCTGTGTGTTCAAGTGTGAGGAAAAAGCTCTTCACACCAGCCACTGGCATCAGCTGTGCAGTTGCTGATGCAAGGAGAGTGTTCTCCCTTGGCATGCTGTGGTCCTCTTGGTCCTCTAACTGTAGGTTTGCTGTAGGATTTATGTCCCCAGCCTCTCCTCCTTTCCCTGCACCTGAAAGAAGGGGAAATGCTCACCTCCAATAGAGGAGACCTTTCTGTAACACTCAGTTCAGCCCTTGTGCTTCTGCAGCCAGCCTCTCCAAGGGGAGGGAGATCCTGGCCTGAGCTTGGCTCTAGGTTGTGCCTTTCCCTGGGGAACTAACCTGAGGTCCCTCTCCAATTTGGTGCTGGGGAGGCCACGCTGAAAGTCCTGGGTTCAGTTTTGGGGCCCTCAGTCCAAGAAGGACCTTGAAAGGCTGGAGCAGGGCCAGAGAAGGGGAAGGAAGCTGGGGAAGGGTCTGGAGAAGAGGGCTGGGGAGGAGCAGCTGAGGGAGCTGAGGGTGGTGAGGCTGGAGAAGAAGAGGCTGAGGGAGACCTCCTTGCTCTCTGCAGCTCCCTGAGAGGAGGCTGAAGTGAGGTGGGGATTGTTCTCTTCTCCCTAGTCTCAGGTGAGAGGAGAGGAAATGGCCTGAAATTGTGCCAGGGGAGGGTTAGGTTGGAGCTGAGGAACAATTTCTTTGCTGCCAGAGTGGTCAGGGATTGGCAGAGGCTGCCCAGGGAGGTGGTGGAGTCCCCATGCCTGGAGGTGTTCAAGAAACCTGTGGCCATGGTGGGGCTGGGTTGAAGGTTGGACTGGATGATCTTGGAGGTCTTTTCCAACCCAAACAATTCTCTGTTTCTAATCCCTTGAACTGAATGGGGTGTTTTTTGTCCTCTCAGATATTATCTTTCACCCCTGGAAGAAGGAAGACAATGGCAATCAGACCAGAGTGATCCTGTACACCATCACCCTCACCAACCCCCTGGCCCCCAAAACTGCCACTGTCACTGAGACACAGGTAGGTGAGAGGGGAGCAGCTGTGGAATGCTTTGCAGGGAGAGATCTGCAGCTCTTTTCTTGCCTTGGGCACACTGCTGTGCATGCTGCCCTCCTCCCTCTCCATGCCCCTTCACAGCTCTTCCTTGCTGCCCAGTATGGCTGCAGTGGGAGTGACTAAGGGGACAGAGCTGGGCTGGGCTGGGCTCCAAGGAGAGGACCCCCAGAAGCAGAAGAGGTTGCAAACAAGGCAGCAGGTTCTAACTGGTGTGTGCTGAGATGTGGGAAGTCCAGCAGGTGTTATTAAGTCAGATACTGTCTGGCCAGGTTCCTCACATCTCCTCACCAGTGCATGCAATCTACATACAATGCCTACAACAGGGAATGGGATGAAGCTGGGAGAGGGGAGATGGGAGACCTCAGAGCAGCCTTCCAGTACCTGAAGGGGCTCCAGGAGAGCTGGGGAGGGACTTTGGACAAGGGCTGGGAGTGCCAGGCTGAGGAACAATGGCTTTGAGCTGGGAGAGAGAAGACTGAGACTGGAGATGAGGAAGAAATTGTTGAGAGTGAGGCTGGGGAGACTCTGGCACAGGCTGCCCAGGGAGGCTGTGGCTGTCCCCTGCCTGGAAGTGTTCAAGGCCAGGCTGGATGAGGCCTTGAGCAAGCTGTGCTGGTGGGAGGTGTCCCTGCCCATGGCAGGGGGGTTGACACTGGATGATCTTGAAGGTCCCTTCCAAGCCAACCCATTCTGAGGTTCTGTGACTTTGCTGTGCCCTCTCTGCACAGGTAAGTGGCAATTGTCTGTCCTGTGGATCTGCAGTGAGCTGTGTCTGTCCCCTTGGTGAGGTTTGCTCTGGGACAAAAGCAAGCAGCAGATCAGAAGGCTTCAAAGAAGTAACTGATAGATTTTTAAGGTGTTTAGAGGCACAGAGTAATTTATGCTAGAAAGGACCTTGCAGAGGTACAGATTACAGAATTAACCAGGATGGAAAAGACCAGATTGGATCATCCAGTCCAACCTCTCACTCAGCACCATCTAATCAATGAAACCATGGCAACAAGTGCCTCATCCTCTTCTTAAACACCTCCAGGGCTGGTGACTCCACCACCTCCCTGGGCAGCACATCCCAAGAGCCAATCTCTCTTGCTGGGAAGAACTTCTTCCTAACATCCACCCTGAACCTCCCCTGGCACAGCTGCAGACTGTGTCCTCTTGTTCTGCTGCTGCCTGCCTGGCAGAAGAGCCCAACCCCCACCTGGCTCCAACCTCCCTTCAGGGAGTTGCAGAGAGCAAGAAGGTCTCCCCTGAGCCTCCTCTTCTGCAGGCTAAGCAACCCCAGCTCCCTCAGCCTCTCCTCACAGGGCTGTGCCCCAGACCCCTCCCCAGCCTCCTTGCCCTTCTCTGGACACCTTCAAGTCTCTCAATGTCCTTCTTGAGCTGAGGAGCCCAGAACTGGACACAGGACTCCAGGGGTGGCCTCAGCAGTGCTGAGCACAGGGCACAAGGACTTCCCTGCTCCTGCTGGCCACACTGTTCTTGATCCAGGCCAGGCTGCCCTTGGCCATACCTCTGATTTTAGAGCAGGTTGCTCCCTGACAAGCCAGACATCAGTTTAAGGAGAAAAGGTGACACTTGCAAAGGTCCCAGAGGAGCTCTCCTCATGTAGCAGTGTCCATAGCTATGTCTCTGATGCAAAATGAGAGGTTGAGCTGCTGGAACTCAACACCCCTTGGGAAAACCCCTGAGTGAATCAGTTGGTTCCTTCAAGCCTGCCTTATGTTGGGTGGTTGTAGCCAGGTGGAGGTTGGTCTGTTCTCAGCAACAGAACAAGAGGACACAGTCTCAAGCTGTGCCAGGGTGAAGTGTAGGCTTGATCTTAGCAAGAAGTTCTTGACTGACAGAGAGATTGCCCTTGGGATGTGCTGCCCAGGGAGGGCATGGTGTTGATGTCCCTGGAGGTGTTTAAGAAGAGCCTGGATGAGGCATTTGGTGCCATGGGCTGGTTGATTCGTTAGAGCTGGGTGATTGGTTGGAGTTGATGATCTTGGAGGTCTCTTCCCACCTGCTTGCCTCTGTGGTTCTGTGGCAGAGGGGAGTTGCTCACGGCGGGGCAGGAAAGCCGGGGCGCCGCTGTGGGCTGCTGGCTGTCGGGGTGAAGGGCCAGGGAAGGTGCCAACCTCACCAAAGCTGTGTTCTAACCACACTAATAGTTGCCTTGCATGCTGTCTTTCCTGCAGACAATGTACAAAGCCAGCCAGGAGAGCGAGTGCTATGTGATAGATGCAGAGGTGCTAACCCACGATGTCCCCTACCACGACTATTTCTACACCATTAACCGCTACACCTTGACTCGTGTTGCCAGAAACAAAAGCCGACTCAGGTACGCTCCCTGGGGGGCACCAAGAGCTTTCCTGATGGCCAGGAGTCACCTTTGGGTGGGAGCTCAGCTGTTTGCTGTCTTGGAAGGCCTTGGGGGAGAGCTTTTTCTTTCTCTGTCCTGCTGCCGGAGCGCTCCGGGGCAGCTGGCCGCTGGGGTGACGTGGAGCGAGCACCAGGCCTGGTGCAGCTGGCTCAGGGAGAGGGTTTCACAGACTTTTCTTGCTCCCTTCCTGGAAGCAGTGGTTGGCAGGGCCACTGTCTCACACACTGAACTGCATGTGGTAAGCCAATAGGATGTACTTCAGTGCCAGCCATATCCTGGGCTGCATTGAAGGATGGCGGCAGGGCGAGGGAGGGGATTCTGCCTCCCTGCTCTGCTCTGCTGAGGCCCCACCTGCAGCACTGCCTCCAGTTCTGGTGCTCCCAGCACAAGATGGACCTGGAAATGTTGAGGAGGCCACCAAGATGATCAGAGGGCTGGAGAAGCTCCCCTGTGAGAACAGGCTGGGAGAGCTGGAGAAGAGAAGGCTCCAGGGAGACCTCAGAGCAACCTTGCAGTACCTGAAGGGTTCCAGGAGAGCTGGGGAAGGACTTTGGACAAGGGCTGGGAGTGCCAGGATGAGGAACAATGGCTTTGAGCTGGGAGACAGGAGATTGAGACTGTAGAGGAGGAAGAGATTGTTGAGAGTGAGGGTGGGGAGACTCTGGCACAGGTTGCCCAGGGAGGATGTGGCTGTGCCCTGCCTGGAGGTGTTCAAGGCCAGGCTGGATGAGGCCCTGAGCAAGCTGTGCTGGTGGGAGGTGTCCCTGCGCATGGCAGGGGGTTGGGACTGGATGAACTTTAAGCCATTCTGTGATGATTCTGTGTGCCTCTGAGATGTGAGGAGGAGAAGCAGAGGACTTTGGTGGCAGGCAGAGCTGTAGGCTTTGGTGTTTGCTGAGTAATCTAAATGCAGGTCTTGGGGAGGACCTTGGAGAAGCACTCTTGAGATCTTCCTGCCTTTGCCTTTAGAAGGACTTCTCCTGCAGTGCCTCTCCTCCAGAAACACAAAGGTCTGAGAGCCTTCCAGGATGAAGACTGCATGACTCTTTCTCAGGCTGCCTGCTGGAAAAGGGCTGGGGGCTGACTTTGCTTTCCTCACTGCAGGGTTTCCACAGAGCTGCGCTACAGGAAGCAGCCCTGGGGGCTGGTGAAGTCCTTCATCGAGAAGAACTTCTGGAGTGGCCTGGAAGACTATTTCCGTCATCTGGGTAAGAGTGGCAGCGAGGGGAGCAGTGCCAATGACCCCCAGGCAGAGGCTCCTTCCATCCTTGGCACAGGCCTCCCTGCCAGGGGGCAGCAGGAGTGCTGCTGCCAGCCTGCTGGGCTCAGACCTTGGGGAAAGGGCCAGCTGCAGGGACTGCACAGTGCTGGGGGCACTTGGCTGGAGCAGAGGAGGTCAGCAGTCCTGCTCTCTGGCAGGAGCACAGGCAGGCTGGGGGCAGAGGCTGGCAGAAGGTGGAAGGGATGTGGGGTCTGCCCTCTGCCATGAGCCTCTTAGACACTGCCAGCTCCTTTGGCCCAGTGGCTGTGCTTAGAATAGAATAGAATAGACCAGGTTGGAAGAGACCTTCAAGATCATCACATCCAACCTATCATCCACACCACCTAATCAACTGACCCATGGCACCAAGCACCCTATCAAGTCTCCCCCTGACCACCTCCAATGATGGTGACTCCACCATCTCCCTGGGCAGCACATTCCAGTGGGCAATCACTCTCTCTGTGTAGAACTTCTTCCTAACCTCCAGCCTAAACCTCCCCTGGCACAGCTTGAGACTGTGTCCTCTTGTTCTGCTGCTGGCTGCCTGGCAGAAGAGCCCAACCCCCACCTGGCTCCAGCCTCCCTTCAGGAAGTTGGAGAGAGCAAGAAGGTCTCCCCTGAGCCTCCTCTTCTGCAGGCTAAGCAACCCCAGCTCCCTCAGCCTCTCCTCCCAGGGCTGTGCCCCAGACCCCTCCCCAGCCTCCTTGCCCTTCTCTGGACACCTTCCAGCATCTCAACATCCTTAGGTCACAGAAACACAGGGTGGGAAAGGTTGGAAGAGACCTCTGGAGATAATCCAGTCCAGCCCCCTGCCAAGGCAGGGTCACCCAGGGCAGGTCTCACAGGAACACATCCAGGCAGGTTTGGAATGTCTCCAGAGATGGAGACTCCACCACCTCTCTGGGCAGCCTGCTCCAGAGCTCCATCACCCTTCAGTTACAGAAGTTCCTTCTTGTGCTCAGATGGAACATCTTATGGTCAGGTTTGTGTCTGTTCCCCTTTGTCCTGCCAGTGGGCACCACTGAACAGAGCCTGGCCCCAGCCTCCTGACACCCACCCTGGAAGTATTGATCAGCATTGATCAGATCCCCCTCAGGCTGCTGTTCTCCAGGCTGAACAGCCCTGGTTCAAGAGGGACAGAGACTTGCTGGAGAGGGGACAGCAAAGGGCTGCAGGGACTGAAGGGGACAGAGGGGACTGAAACAGCTCTGTGAGGAGGAAAGGCTGAGAGAGTGTTGGGGCTGTTGCAGTCCCCTCAGCACCTCTGCTGTCCCCTTCTCGAAGTCAAATAAGCCCCCCCTGTAAAGTGCCTTGCCTTGCTGCCTGCAGAGAGCGAGCTGGCCAAAACGGAGAGCAGCTACCTGGCGGAGGTGCACAGACAATCGCCCAAGGAGAAGGCGAGCAAGCCGGCGGCGGTGCGGCGCCGGAAGCGAGCCCACGGCCACCTGCGGGTGCCGCACCTGGAGGAGGTGCTCAGCCCTGTCACCACCCCCACCGACGAGGAGGTGGCGCACCGCATCAAGCACGTGGCAGGTGAGCCGCTGCGGGGCTGGCGCTGGGCACCTCGCGGGGAGGCTGGGAGCTGGGGAGCAGAGCTCTGCACAGGGACCCCGACGGGCTGGGCAGATGGGCGGAGGCCAGGGGCAGGAGACTGAACACAGCCAAGTGCCAGGGGCTGCACTTTGGCCACAGCAACCCCAGGCAGTGCTGCAGGCTGGGGGCAGAGTGGCTGAGAGCAGCCAGGCAGAGAGGGACCTGGGGGGAGTGGTGGAGAGCAGCTGAACAGGAGCCAGCAGTGTGCCCAGGGGGCCAAGAAGGCCAAGGGCATCCTGGCCTGCAGCAGGCAGTGTGGCCAGCAGGAGCAGGGAAGTCCTTGTGCCCTGTGCTCAGCACTGCTGAGGCCACCCCTGGAGTCCTGTGTCCAGCTCTGGGCTCCTCAGCTCGAGAAGGACATTGAGAGACTTGAAGGTGTCCAGAGAAGGGCAAGGAGGCTGGGGAGGGGTCTGGAGCACAGCCCTGGGAGGAGAGGCTGAGGGAGCTGGGGTTGCTTAGCCTGCAGAAGAGGAGGCTCAGGGGAGACCTTCTTGCTCTCTGCAACTGCCTGAAGGGAGGTTGGAGCCAGGTGGGGGTTGGGCTCTTCTGCCAGGCACCCAGCAGCAGAACAAGAGGACACAGTCTGAAGCTGTGCCAGGGGAGGTTCAGGGGAGGTTAGGAAGAAATGCTTCATAGAAAGAGAGATTGGCCCTTGGGATGTGCTGCCCAGGGAGGTGGTGGAGTCCCCATCCCTGGAGGTGTTCAGGAAAGGCTTGGGTGCGGCACTTGGTGCCATGGTTTATTTGCTCAGATGGTGCTGGGTGACAGGTGGGACTTGATGATCTCTGAGGTCTTTTCCAACCTGGTTAATTCTAATTCTAATTGTAATTCTAATTCCAATTCTCTTGGCTTAATGGGAAGAGGCATTCCAGGGCTGAGAGGATGTAGGGTGAAGAAGAGGAGGCTGAGGGGAGACCTCATTGCTCTCTGCAGCTCCCTAAAGGGAGGTTGAAGTGAGGCTGGTGTTTGCCTCTTCTCCCAGCTAACTAAGGAGAGGACAAGAGGCAATGGCCTCAAAGCTGTGTCAGGGGAGTCTTAGGTTGGATATTAGGAGAGATTTTGTTCTGCCAGAGTGGTCAGGGATTGGCAGAGGCTGCCCAAGGAGGTGGTGGCATGCCCATCCCTGCAGGTGTTCAAGAAACCTGTGGCCGTGGCACCTGGGGACATGGGTTAATGGCTCTGGTGGGGTAGGGCTGATGGTTGGACTGGATGATCTTAGAGGCCTTTCCCATCCTGAATGATTCTGTCAGTCTGTGGCTGGAATGGAGGGGTGGGCAGAGGGAGAAGGAGAGCACTTCCTGAAGCCATCTCTCCGCTCAGGTTCCACTCAGACACGGCACATCCCTGAGGAGAGCCCCAGCGGCTTCCACCTGCAGAGTGTCTCCAAGCTGCTCCTTGTCATCAGTTTTGTGTGAGTGCTGTTTTGTTGGGGGGGGGTTGTGTTGCTTTCATTCACACTCAGCCTTCAACAGCTTTGGCCCTTTGGTGTTTCTGGTGTTCTGTGCTCCCCTCTGAGAGGTTTTGCTCTCTGGTCCCAAACATTGTGCAGGGCGGAGGAGAGAAGAGCAAAGACAGGCAGGGTCTGGAGCTCTGAGGGTTGGAGCTCTCAGGTTTGATGCTCTGAGGTTTGGAGCCCTCAGGGTTGGAGCCCTTAGGGTTGGAGCCCTCAGGGTTGGAGCTCTCAGGATTAGAACCCTCAGGGTTGGAGCCCTCAGGATTAGAGCCCTCAGGATTGGAACTCTCAGGGTTGGAGCCCTCAGGATTAGAGCCCTCAGGATTGGAACTCTCAGGGTTGGAGCCCTCAGGATTAGAGCCCTCAGGATTGGAACTCTCAGGTTTGGCCTTGTCTTAACCACACACAGGCTCTGCAGAGCTGCATGTTCTGGGTCAGCTCAGCTGTGTCTGGGACACAGGCAGTGTTGATAGCAGCAAGCAGGGCAAGGAGCAGCTGTGCAAGGGTAGGGGAAATCCATGCTTAGAAGAATTCTGGCAATTAGAAAGAGGCTTTTTAATTGCAGAGACACAGGTCAGAGATTTTCAAAGGCATCTGGAAACTCTGGGTTGCTTTCCTTTTAATTTGAACTTGAATGTAATCTGCTGCCAAGCCAGCTGTGGCCATGAAAGATGGCCATGGGAGTGCCACCCTGGGAGGGGCTGTGTCATCACAGCTCAGTGTATGTGCTGGGCCTGTGCCTTCTCTCATAGAATCATAGAATTGTTTGGGTTGGAAAAGCTCTCCAAGAGCAGAGGGCTGCAGCACCTCCCCTACAAAGACAGTCTGGGAGAGCTGAGGCTGTTCAGCCTGGGGAAGAGAAGGCTCCAGGGAGAGCTTAGGGCAGCCTCCCAGTACCTGAAGGGGCTCCAGGAGAGCTGGGGAGGGACTTTGGACAAGGGCTGGGAGTGCCAGGATGGGAAACAATGGCTTTGAGCTGGGAGAGGAGAGACTGAGACTGGAGATGAGGAAGAAATTGTTGAGAGTGAGGGTGGGGAGACTCTGGCACAGGTTGCCCAGGGAGGCTGTGGAGGTGTTCATGGCCAGGCTGGATGAGGCCTTGAGCCACCTGGGCTGGTGGGAGGTGTCCCTGCCTGTGGCAGGGGGTTGGAACTGGATGATCTTTAAGGTTACTTCCAACCCAGACCTCAGAGCAGCCTTCTAGTACCTGAAGGGCCTCCAGGAGAGCTGGGGAGGGACTTTTGACAAGGGCTGGGGGTGACAGGACAAAGGACAATGGTTTGAAAGTGGAGCAGGGTAGATTTAGGTTGCCCACCAGGAGGAAGTTCTGCACAGTGAGGGTGGGGAGACTGAAACAGGTTGCCCAGGGAGGTGGTTGAGGCCCCATCCCTAGAGACATTCAAGGCCAAACTTGATGTGCCCCTGCTCTAGCTGGAGGTATCCCTGCTGGTTGCAGGGGGGTTGGACAAGATGACCTTAGAGGCTCCCTCTCAGCCCCATGCATTCTGTGGCAGCATCCAAGGGAGAGTTTTCTGCTTGCTCCAATGGTTGTGAAAAGCCTGGAGCAGGGTGAAGGTGAATGACTGTTCACCCTGGGATTAAAAGCACAGGCTGCAAAGCTGTACAAACCTTTGAGGAGGGTCCCTTCCAGCCAATGCAAGCTGTGAGTCTGTGTTTTCAGCCTCCTGGCCAGCTGCCACCCTGCTGCCTGCCCTGGCTGATAGAGAGCCATTCTTCCAGCCAGAGAGCTGCACTAGCCAGAGCCAGGCACAAGCATCTGATTTTGGACTCTCCTCCCTGGGGGTGGCTGGCAGCAGGAGCAGGGCAGTGTCTGGCCACATCAGGGGCCCACAGTGATGTCCCCACCGTGGGGTGAGGCTGGGTGCATGCAGGCTGCAGCTTGCAGGGGCGTGCCAGCCCCTGTCCTGTGTGGGCATGCCTTGGGCTGGGCTGCAGCAGCCACACACAGCTCAGCTGCTGCTGGAATGTGTCCAGGGAAGGGCAAGCAAGCTGGAGAAGGGTCTGGAGAACAGGGCTGGGGAGGAGCAGCTGAGGGAGCTGGGGGTGTTCAGCCTGGAGAAGAGGAGGCTGAGGGAGACCTCATTGCTCTCTACACCTACCTGAGAGGAGGCTGCAGTGAGCTGGGGGTTGGTCTCCTCTCACATGCAACAAGTGACAGGAGAAGAGGAAACAGCCTCAGGTTGTGCCAGGGGAGGGTCAGGTTGGTTATTAGGAACAATTGCTTCCCAGCAAGGGTCCTCAGGCACTGTCCCAGGCTGCCCAGCAAGGTGGTGTTTCAAAGCCACATGGATGTGGTGCTGAGGGCTGTGGTTCAGTGGCAGTGGCTGAGCAGCAGGGGTGGGCTTGGGAGCTCTGGGGGAGCTTGGGCTTGGTGATCTCAAAGCTCCCTTCCAACCTCAACACTTCCATGGTTCTGTGATTATAGCTGAGCCAACTTCACCAGTAGCTGCAGGCACACAGATACTGGTCTGTCCTCCTTGCCTCTCTTCCCTCTGTTCCCTTCTTCCCCCCTCCCCCCATATCCCCTCTGCACTGTCTCTGAGCCCTCCCTGCCCAGCTCAGTTGCTCCTGTTCCGTGTCAGTCCGTTTCTAACCTGCAGCTGCTCCGTCTTTTCTCTTCCCTGCTCCCATTAGGATCTGTTTCAGGTACTGTCTCTCTCTTTTTTTTTTACCTCTTTGCTCTCCCATTTCCCTCCCTTTCTCGGCATTCAGCACATCCCCTCATCCAGCCTCTTCTCTCTGACCCACCATCCCTGTCTTTCTGTCTGGCTGTCCTCCTTGCTCACACATTTCTCCCAGCAGGTGAAGCTCTGGGTTCCGACCACCTGCCCTTTACTCAGGCTCTAAATTCCCACTCACATACAGCATGGAGCTGGGCTGCAGGCACCACCCTGGAAGCCTTGGGTGTTTCCCCAGCTGTGAAGTGCTGCTGGGAAGCTGACTGGTGTCCTGTCTTTGCAGTCTGGTGCTGCTGGTCATTCTCAACATGATGCTGTTCTACAAGCTCTGGATGTTGGAGTACACGACGCAGACGCTCACGGCGTGGCAGGGCTTGAGGCTCCAGGAAAGGTACAGTCCCCCCTGCTCGCTCTTTGCCTCTCCTCATGCTTTCCTGTAGGTGTTAGAGGCTTTCCCAGAACAGCAGAGCTCTCTGGTAGGTTGCTCCTTTTCTGTGGAAACCAGCTGAAAAACTTCTCTGTGTAAACCAGGGAGCACTTGCAGCCCAGAGAGCCAAGCAGAGCCTGGGCTGCAGCAAGAGAAGTGTGGCCAGCAGGGCCAGGGAGGGGATTCTGCCCCTCTGCTCCACTCTGCTGAGCCCACAGCTGCAGCTCTGGGGCCAGCTCTGGAGCCTCTGTGCCAGGAAGGCTCTGGAGGGGCTGGAAGGTGTCCAGAGCAGGGCCAGGAGGAGGAGCAGAGGGCTGGAGCTGCTCTGCTCTGCAGACAGCCTGAGAGAGTTGGGGTTGTGCAGGCTGCAGAGGAGAAGGCTCCCAGGAGACCTTCTGGTGGCCTTCCAGGTTCTGCAGGGGGCTCCAGGAAAGCTGGGGAGGGACTTTGGAGGGGGTCAGGGAGTGATAGGACTTGGGGGAGGATGGAACAAAACTAGAAGTGGGGAGATTGAGATTGAATATTAAGAAGTTGTTGCCCATAAGGGTGGTGAGAGCCTGGCACAGGTTGCCCAGGGAGGTGGTGGAAACCTCCTGCCTGGAGGTGTTCAAGAAACCTGTGGCCATGGCACTTTGGGACATGGTTTAGTGGCCATGGTGGGGTTGGGTTGAAGGTTGGACTAGATGATCTTGGAGGTCTTTTCCAACCCAAACAATTCCATGGTTCCACAATGCTGCTGCCCTGCACAATTCCCCATCAGTGGCCCTGGGGCCACCTTCCACTCTTGGTGTCTCCCAGGCAATGACAGCCTTCTGTCCTCCCCTTCCCCTCCCCTGCAGTTCCACCCCCACTCCAGCAGCTCCTGCACAAGGCACCTCTTTGCTAGCAGCTGCTCACCCAGGTTAATCCAGAGGTGCACTGGGATCCCTTTGATGAAGTTCCTGAGCACAGTGCAGTGCACTTTGGCTCAAGAAAGCTGCCCCTGAGGGGTGAAAGGGTTAGACAGAAACCAATGCCAGCTACACCCCCTCCAAATCCCCTTTGCTCCCCCTTGCCTTCACTTCCCCTGGGTTCAGTCTTGCTCCTGTTGTGCCTGGCAGGTTGCCCCAGTCCCAGACAGAGTGGGCCCAGTTGCTGGAGTCTCAGCAGAAGTATCATGACTCGGAGCTGCAGAAGTGGCGAGAGATCATCAAATCCTCTGTGATGCTTCTCGACCAGGTGAGAGCACAGGGCCAGCTCCTGCTGTGGCTGGAGGCTCACCACATCCTCCCAAGCCTTCAGCCTTACCTGGTTCCACTGCAGTCCCTCAGGTGTGTCACCTCCACTGCAGTCTCCCTTTAGATGGGTCTTCTGGTCCTAAGAGCTATTTGCTTCTTGGTCACCTTGTAGGGGTCCACATCCATGCAGGAGAGAATTCTACAGGGCCACAACCCTCCCAGCAGCATATATGGGCTCTGCCACCCCAGTTTGGAAGGCAACTGCTTTTACCTCAGGGTTGCTCCCATCAGCCCCTCAAGGGCTTGCATCTGTCCTGACCCTGCTCCACTCAGCAGCCTCCAGCCCTGTTCAGGAGGATTAATTGGGCCCCACACAAGTCCATAGCTTGTGAAAGAGACACATTCCATATGGATCCTAAACAGCACAAAGCCAGGAGTTTCAGTGTCTACTGCCTGGTTGTACAGCAGCCTGCTTGGGACAATAAAGGCTGCTCATCCCTATGGAGAGAGCTGCTCTCCCCAGGCCTCATTCTGCTCTCCCCATGTCTCATTCTGCTGACCCCTATGGGAGAGCTGCTCACCTTATGCCTCCTTTGGCTCACCCAATGCCTCCTGCTCAGCCCAGGCCTCATTCTGCTCACCCCGCTGGAGAGAGCTGCTCACCCCAGGCCTCATTCTGCTCACCCCAGGCCTCATTCTGCTGACCCCTATGGAGGGAGCTGCTCACCCCATGTCTCATTCTGCTCACCCCAGGCCTCATTCTGCTGACCCCTATGGAGGGAGCTGCTCACCCCATGTCTCATTCTGCTCACCTTATGCCTCCTTCTGCTCACCCCATATCTCATTCTGCTCACCCCATGTCTCATTCTGCTCAACCCCGGCCTCCTTCTGCTCACCCCTATGGAGGGAGCTGCTCACCCCATGTCTCATTCTGCTCACCCCAGGCCTCATTCTGCTCACCCCATGTCTCATTCTGCTCACCCCAGGCCTCATTCTGCTCACCCCAGGCCTCATTCTGCTCACCCCATGTCTCATTCTGCTCACCCCAGGCCTCATTCTGCTCACCCCATGTCTCATTCTGCTCACCCCATATCTCATTCTGCTCACCCCATGTCTCATTCTGCTCACCTTATGCCTCCTTCTGCTCACCCCTATGGAGGGAGCTGCTCACCCCATGTCTCATTCTGCTCACCCCAGGCCTCATTCTGCTCACCCCTATGGAGGGAGCTGCTCACCCCATGTCTCATTCTGCTCACCCCAGGCCTCATTCTGCTCACCCCAGGCCTCATTCTGCTCACCCCTATGGAGGGAGCTGCTCACCCCATGTCTCATTCTGCTCACCCCATGTCTCATTCTGCTCACCCCAGGCCTCATTCTGCTCACCCCTATGGAGGGAGCTGCTCACCCCATGTCTCATTCTGCTCACCCCATGTCTCATTCTGCTCACCCCATGTCTCATTCTGCTCACCCCAGGCCTCATTCTGCTCCCCCATGTCTCTGGTACCTTGGAGAGTGCTCTCCCAGAGGGTCCCCTTCTCCCAGTCCCCATTTGTTCCTCCCAGCTGGCAGCGCTCTCCATAGCAGGGCAGCAGGAGGCAGCGGTGGGGCAGGACGTCCCGAGGGGGGCTCTCCCGGAGGGGCAGCATCCCCACCTGCTGTGGGGTGACGAGGGAGATTAGAGTCAATATGGCTGACCAATATGATCGGGTATTGATCCTTTATTGTTCCAGTACTGCAGGCCTATGGCACAGGCCTATGGTGCGAGCATAGCACAGTAAAGCATGGAAGGAGAAGGGACAGGAAAGGCAGAAGTGCCTAGCAAGGGAACTGCTACAGCTTATATAAACTTGGGAGTGCCTTGTTGGCATGGCCTCATTGGTCCCCTATGAGTGACCACACATCACACTGCTATAGATTATTGATCCAACTACTGATCACACACGAGGTTTGTTGATGCAGGTGCATGTCCTGTTGTCCCGAGATAACTTGCTGTGTTTGTAGCTACCAGTGCCTTGCTTTAGTGACATGCTGCAGGCACAGCACCGTTTGGTGCACTGCTGGCTGGCCCTGCACTGATGCTGAGCGTGGCCTAGCACCATGCCAGGCTCCAGGCCTGCACTGCCAGGCTGCTCACACTGCTCATCGCTGGCAGCGCCGCAGTGGGGTGACAGCCCAGTGGGGAACCTTTTTGTTGTCTTGCAGATGAAGGACTCCCTGATCAGTCTCCAGAATGGCATTGGGTCCAGGGACTTCGGGTCAGACCCAGAGGAGAAGCGGAAACGTTTCCACTAGCAGGCAGGCAATGCAGGAGGCCAGAGGACGGTGTGCAATAGGTGTAAATAGGAGCTATAAATATATATATATAAATATATATATATATATATATACACACACAGAATATAAATATCTATATTATATACAGATTTTAAGAGAAAAAGAAAAAGGAAAAAAAAAATAATAATAATAATAATCAAGAAACCAGAAACAAACTGAAACAAACAAAAAAAAAAGCCTACATGTGGAGAAGGAGGCTTTGGAGCTCCAGCACTGGCTGACCTGGAGCGTGGCTCTGTCTGTCTGTCCGTCCGTCTGTGAGTGTGTGTGAGTGTGCAGGGGAGGGCTGTGCTCTCCCCAGCACCTGAGGGGCTGCACTCAGGGGGCTGCACCCCCAAAGGTGCCCCCCCACCCCTCCCCCTTTCTCTCCCCTCCCCCACCCCCGGGCCTGTGCACCACTCTGCTGTGCTATTCCTGCCTGTTTTGTCTGTCCTGTCTGTCTGGGTTTGGTTGCTTCCGAAGGGAAGCGTCGGAGCGAGTGGCCCCGCCCCTGCCCCTCCCCTCCAGCCCCTCCCCCCAGCCCCTCCCCTCCCCCCCATTCCTCCCTGCGCATGACGGTCGCTGGCTGCCTCTCTCTGTGCGCACAAAGGGGACACTGTCAACTTTCTCACCTTGCTGGCTTCAGGGTAGAGAGGGCTTTGGCAATCGCTGTCAACCCCTTACCAAATGACTCCACGTGTGGAGAGGAGGCTGCTGGAGGAGCTGCTGTGGGTCTGCAGGGAGGAGCAGAGCTCCCTGGCACTCATCCCCTGCGCTGCCTGGAGCAGGAATGCAATTTGCTGTGGGGCTGGCTCAGGGAGCGAAGCACAGGATGGCAGCCAGCTGAAATGCTGCCTCCTGGTACTGATCCTGCAGTAGTGGCCAAGGAGGTGGTGAGGAGGGGAGCACCTGCCTAGGAGGTGGGTGGCTGGAGGAGAGCCCCCCCTGCAGAAAGCACACTGCCATTCCCTTTGACAGTGTCCCCTTTGCTTTGCCTCTAGCCCTCTGCTTGCTCTGTGCTTGGGCCCCTTGCCATTAAAGCCATCCCTGTGCTGAAGACCCCCGTGGGTGCTGAGAGGGTGATGACTACCTGTGTGACTTCCCAGGGCAGGCACTTGAGTAGCCCAGCTTGAGGAGAGAGCCCCAATCAGCATTCATCTGCAGCTGCTCAGCAGATGTCCCTCTTGGCCCTGCTCTGAGAGGCTCTTGCTTGGACCGCTTAGACCTCACCTTGGCTTCTTCACTCGGTGGGGAAACACTGGGCAGACAAAAAACCCACCAATTTCCTTTCCTTCACTGGGGTATTTCCATCACATAGGGGATGCAGGAAGATGTATTGCTATGTAAATACACATATATATATTTATTACTGCTCTAGGGCTATATTTATTTGTAGATAAAGCTATTTATTGTGGGCACGACTGCATTTCTTTCTATGTATATAGAAATGGATTTGTTTATAGGCAGAGATTTATTTAGGTATAAATAGAGTTATTTATATACCTAACTAGAGATTCCTGTAGCTGAGATATGTTTATATGTGGCAAATAGATGTGTTTTATATATATATATATATAAATAAATGTATGTGTATATATGGACAGATGTATTTAAATATAGGAATCTATTAATATATGAGAATATATTAATATATATGAATATATTTATGCCATATATATTTTATATGTAAATATATTTATATATAAATGAGTTATATATATTTTATATGTGAAAATATTTATATGTAAATATATTTATATGTAAATATATTTATCTATTTATTCTTATATATTTATATATAAGTATATATTCTACATATATTCTATATATTATATCATAATATATATGTTATGTATAGTATATATTATATAAATAAATAGATTTCTTTATAAATAGATGTATTTATAAATAAGTAATAAATGGATTTATTTATAACTAAATCTATTTATTTATAAATGGATTTATTTATAACTAAATCTATTTATTTATAAATGGATTTATTTATAACTAAATCTATCTATAAATGGATTCATTTATAACTAAATCTATTTACAAATGGATTCATTTATAACTAAATCTATTTACAAATGGATTTATTTATAACTAAATCTATTTACAAATGGATTCATTTATAACTAAATATATAAATGGATTTATTTGTAACTAAATCTATTTACAAATGGATTCATTTATAACTAAATCTATTTACAAATGGATTCATTTGTAACTAAATCTATTTATTTACAAATGGATTCATTTATAACTAAATCTATAAATGGATTTATTTGTAACTAAATCTATTTACAAATGGATTCATTTATAACTAAATCTATTTACAAATGGATTCATTTGTAACTAAATCTATTTACAAATGGATTCATTTGTAACTAAATCTATTTACAAATGGATTCATTTGTAACTAAATCTATTTACAAATGGATTCATTTGTAACTAAATCTATTTACAAATGGATTCATTTGTAACTAAATCTATTTACAAATGGATTCATTTGTAACTAAATCTATTTATTTACAAATGGATTCATTTATAACTAAATAGAAATACTTATAAATAAATCTAATTATTTGTAAAGAAATCTATTTACAGAGATAAAATATGTATTAAAATAGATGTTGATATAGAAATAAATACATCTAAAAAGAAAGATATATGCAAAAAGAAATATATAAATATATATAAATATATATTTCTTTTTCTTATCTAAAAATACATTTATTTATATATATAAAACATATATTTATTTACACACATATATATATAAATACATTTGTTTATCTCTCTATATTGATATGGAGGTAGCCCAGTGAAGGATATAGACTGCATCTCTGTAGCATTGAGGCCTCTGAAACTTCAGGAGAGGTTAGGAAGGGGTCATGGGGACCAAGGAGAAAGGGACAAAGTGAAAAGGAAGAGGAGAACAAAAAGGGGGGAAAAAGGTGGGGGGGGGAAGGGAAAATAAAGGAAAAGAAAAAATAAAGGAAAAGAAAAAATAAAGGAAAAGAGAAAAGAGGAGAACAAAAAGGGGGGGAAATGGGGGGGAAAAAGGAAAAATGAAAGGAAAAGAAAGAAAAAAGAAAAAGAGAAAAGGAAGAGGAGAACAAAAAGGAGGGGGAATGGGGGAGAAGGAAAAATAAAGGAAAAGAAAAAATGAAGGAAAAGAAAGAAAAAAAGAAAAAGAGAAAAGGAAGAGGAGAGCAAAAATGGGGGGGAATGGGGGGGGGGAAAGGAAAAATAAAGGAAAAGAAAGAAAAAAAGAAAAAGAGCAAAGGGAAAGGAGAAGAAAAAGAAAAAATGGGGGGGAAAAGGAAAAGAAAGGAAAGAGAGGGAAGGAAAAGGAGAAGAAAAAATAGGGGGGGAAAGAAAAAGGAAAGAAAAAGAGGAAAGGGAAAGGAGAAGAAAAAGAAAAAATGGGGGGGAAAGAAAAAAAAGGAGAAGAAAGGTAAGAGAAAAAGAACAAAAGGAAAAAAATGGGGAGAAAAAAGAGGAAAGAAAAAAGGAGAAGAAAAAGAAAAATTGGGGGGAAAAGGAAAGGAAAGAATAAAGGAAAAGGATAACAAAAAAAATGGGGGGAGAAAAAAGGAAAAGAAAAAAAAAGGAAAAGGAGAAGAAAAGAAAAAATTGGGGAAAAAGAAAAGAAAAGAAAAAGAGAAATGGAAAAGAAGAACAAAAAGAAAAATATAGAGGGGGGGGAAGAAAAAAGGTAAAGGAGAACATAAAGGGAAAAATGAGGGGGAAGGAAAAGAAAGAAAAAGAGAGAAAAGGGCCCTGAGGGGGTGGCAGGAGAGACACTGAGGGGTGTCCCCAGCATGAGGCTCCTGCCTGGCCTCATGAGCTGGGCAGCCCGGGGTTTGCTGCCAGCAGGGCCGGTGGTGGGGCTGCAGGAAGCAGCCGGTCTGCTGGTTGGTTCCTCCTGGGGGCTGACTGCAGGCTCCCCCCAGCAGCCAGATGAGGGAAGGGGGCAGGGAGGCTGCGCTGTGCGGTGCACCAAGCCCCGCGGTGGCTGGCTGGGAGGTGAGGTGTTTCATAAACGCCCTCTCACCCCAGCCAGCCCTGTGGGCTAGGTGCTGTGTGAGGGCCTCATCCCCACCTTGTCCAGCACCAGGAATTTTCCCACCTTGTGAAGGGCCAGGAGGGAGTCAGCTGCACGTTGCCCGTGTGCAGGTGGTGCCCTTCTAGCCTGGCTGTTGTCTCTAGCTCCGATGGGTGCTGAAAGAGCAGGGGACAGAAGGCTGAATCCTGGTGCAGCAGCTCTCAGCTGCACAGCAAAGTGGAGTCAGGAGAGCCCTCACCAGCTCCCTACTGGTGCATCCCAGTGAGGGAAAGGTGATGTCTGTAGGAGTGTCCTGCTGGTACGATGTGTGTAGCAGTGTCCTGCTGATTTCCCCCAGCCTGCCTGCAAGGTTGATGCCCAAGTGCTGTACACAGCAGGTCCTGGAGCAGAAGACTCCCATTGGAAGGAGTCTGGCTAAAGATGAGGTATCAAAAAGACATTTAGGAGTGTGAAGTCCAAGGTACAAGCAGGGAAAGCCATGCCTCAGTAATGTGTATTTCTGACCATTTATTTAATGCAATGCTGCTGACTACTGTACTGCTCCCTGACTTCTGGCCAGGGAGGCTGCTGAAATGGCTGCTGCACAATGAAACTGAGCTGCTGGTGCCTGGGTAGGGCACTCTGCAGCTTCTCTGGGGATAGAGGAGCCCCAACTG
Organism: Dryobates pubescens; assembly: GCF_014839835.1. Taxonomy (NCBI): domain Eukaryota; kingdom Metazoa; phylum Chordata; class Aves; order Piciformes; family Picidae; genus Dryobates; species Dryobates pubescens. Next base: position 7,175,411 of record NC_071645.1, on the reverse strand, counting down.
TGACTTTACCACACTGGCCAAGAGTCCTGTTCCCCACCAGTCACCCCCCACAATTACAAAGCACTGAGAAATCCCCTGCTGCCCACCTTCCCCTTTCCTAGAATGCCAATTCCAAGCACCAGGAGGGAAGGCAGAGAGGAAGCCCTGTGCTTGCCACCTTGCCCATGCCAGGAAAGAAAAAGGCCACTTCTTGAGAGAGAAGCCTGCCACGTGGAGGTCTCTGCCTCCTGGCTGGGAGGGTTTTGTACCTAGAAGGACATAACCCATCGAGAGGCAGAGAAACCCACGTGTGCTGTGCTGGCTGGGAGGGTCAGGAGTAAATGCTGCTGCTCAGCCCTGCTGCTTTCTTACCAGTGTCACATTCTCTTGCTAGTTGAGGGGGGGCAAGAAGTCCACTTGCCCAGGGGTGCATCCTCCTTCCTCTGCAGCACTCTTGCCTTAGGTTCCTGCTGAGGTGGCTGCCTTGGGCTTGGCCCTCGAGCTGCTGAATCAGTGCAAGGCCCCACAGAGGCAGCCCTGCCAGCCTGAAGCGCTCATGTGCATCCTGCCCACACTGGTTTAACACATTTGACATGCTCCCTGACACACAGCTACCCCAAATCCTGCAAGACCACAGAGGTGGTGGTCACCAAACAGAACCCTGGCCCTTCAGACCAAGGGAGGTTTCACTTTGAGGTCTCTTTGCTTTCTTTTTCTCTGATTCCTAGTCGCTGGCAGCAGGTCTGGCTTGGAGTTGGGTAGGATTCAGGAGCTTTTATGGCCTCTCAGTTTATCACAGAGGCAATAAGAGAGGGGAAAAAGCAAGGGCTTGTCCTTAAGGCAAACCCCATAATGACACTGAAGGGGAGGGCTTAACACCTGGCTGTGTTTTGACCTCTGCAGCTGGGTCCCAGACAACAGACCAATTGCTTTGGCAGCCACAAATAATGCTGGAGCCATCAGTTCATGACTGCACTTCCTGCAGCAATCAGAAATGCTTTCTAGGAGCAAGGCTGAGCAACCTGACTCAGCTCACAGGAGGTCTTCTTCTGCCTTCCCATAGCACTCCCAGCCAAGTGGTGGCTTGGCCTCCCCTGGCAGGGTTTCACTCCTCCACTGCTTACCTGTGCCAGAAATCCCCCCTCAGTGGTGGTTTCCTTTGTCAGCACCTGGCTGAGCCTTCAGCTGCTGCTCCTCTGCCAGGTGAGTGCAGCTGGGGTTGGATTTGCAGAATCTGAACTGCTGCAAAGGGGAGAATGGTTTTAAAAGCAGCTCCCAGCCCAGCATGCCAGCTGATGCCAACTGCTAGTAGCCTCATTCTTGCCAAGGAAGGTGGGAGGGAGCTGCTGGGAGGAGAGAGAAGAAGGGACAGAAGGGTCTCTGTTGCCAGTCAGTGTGTCTGACCTGCCTGTCAGGGAGGAGGTGATATTGGTGCTTCCTAGCCTGGTGCAGTCTCACTCCTGATGAACAGCTGCCTGCTGATGCTTGCCTTGAAGGAGGTGTTTGGGTTGTGGCACCTGGGCCAAGCTGAGATTGAACTGAGAGCTGGCTGAGTGCTCTGCCAGCCTGCACTCCTGGGGTAGATACCAAAGGTATCCTGTACAGCGCCTGTGTGTCCAGCCTAGGAGGGACCCAGAGGAGCCAGCTCAATCCAGCTGTTCAGGGGGTGAGATCAGCAGCCTGTGCCCAAGCCAAGGGCACTGCTGGGGCTGCACATTCCACCTGAAGAGAGGAAGGTAGCTGCAGTGGTGAGGAGAGAGCAAGGAATTCACTGCCTAGCCATGCTTTGGGGGTGCCAGGCATTAACCAGTAAGCCAAGGCATGCTCCAGGCAGCAAACTTCAGCATGAGTCATTCACTGATGCTAACTTCTGCCTAAGTCCTTTCTGACTCCCTTAAGTGCTTTGGGAGAAGAGGGGGAAAGGTGACACAGGTCCCCCTTCCGTACCTCAGTCATGCTGCTGCCATGGAGCAAGCACTGGCACAGGGCTGATGGACCCATGGCTGATGGGACTGCCCCGGCAGTGAGAAGCACCTGGCCCCACTTGTCTGCTTTGGAGCTGAGAAAGGGGAACCTCAGCAATGTGCAGCATGCCTGTGTTAGACACAGGAGCCTGTGGGGGAAGAGGCAAGGTTCCAAGCACAGTGCTTGGCTGGCACAAAGCCACCTCTTGAACCAACAGTGCAGGCCTTGCATCATTGCCAGTGCCCCCTTGGAAGGCCTGCCCTGTTTGCTTGGCTTTGGGTTAGGAAACAGACCCCCCCTTAGTCCCAGCTCACCTGGGTACAGGCTTCTGAGCCTGCCTGTGCCCTCAGCACTGAACCTGTAGCCTAGGAGTGGATTTTTTTCTCAGACACAGCAAAAAAGGTTGAGACTTCCCCTGCCATGGGTGTGGAGATGCTGTGCTGCTGAGAGGAATGCCCTTCCCCTCTGTCCATGGTGTGCCCTGCACCAGCCACGCTGCCCAGGGAGCACTCCAGCAGCCAGTGTCTGAGCACAGGAGGGAATCACTTCCCAGTTTAGAGGTGGGACCTGCTGGCTGCACCAAGAGCACCATGAGTTAGGGAGCACTGCTTCCTAGTTTAGAGGTGGGGCTGTGGGGCCTGCTGGCTGCCCCAAGAGCACCATGAGTTAGGGAGCACTGCTTCCTAGTTCAGAGGTGGGGCTGGGGGACCTGCTGGCTGCCCCAAGAGCACCATGAGTTAGGGAGCACTGCTTCCTAGTTCAGAGGTGGGGCTGGGGGACCTGCTGGCTGCACCAAGAGCACCATGAGTTAGGGAGCACTGCTTCCTAGTTCAGAGGTGGGGCTGGGGGACCTGCTGGCTGCACCAAAAGCACCATGAGTTAGGGAGCACTGCTTCCTAGTTCAGAGGTGGGGCTGGGGGACCTGCTGGCTGCCCCAAGAGCACCATGAGTTAGGGAGCACTGCTTCCTAGTTCAGAGGTGGGGCTGGGGGACCTGCTGGCTGCACCAAGAGCACCATGAGTTAGGGAGCACTGCTTCCTAGTTCAGAGGTGGGGCTGGGGGACTTGCTGGCTGCACCAAAAGCACCATGAGTTAGGGAGCACTGCTTCCTAGTTCAGAGGTGGGGCTGGGGGACCTGCTGGCTGCACCAAAAGCACCATGAGTTAGGGAGCACTGCTTCCTAGTTCAGAGGTGGGGCTGGGGGACCTGCTGGCTGCCCCAAGAGCACCATGAGTTAGGGAGCACTGCTTCCTAGTTCAGAGGTGGGGCTGGGGGACCTGCTGGCTGCACCAAGAGCACCATGAGTTAGGGAGCACTGCTTCCTAGTTCAGAGGTGGGGCTGGGGGACCTGCTGGCTGCCCCAAGAGCACCATGAGTTAGGGAGCACTGCTTCCTAGTTTGGAGATGGGGCTGTGGGACCTGCTGGCTGCACCAAGAGCACCATGAGTTAGGGAGCACTGCTTCCTAGTTCAGAGGTGGGGCTGTGGGACCTGCTGGCTGCACCAAGAGCACCATGAGTTAGGGAGCACTGCTTCCTAGTTCAGAGGTGGGGCTGGGGGACTTGCTGGCTGCACCAAGAGCACCATGAGTTAGGGAGCACTGCTTCCTAGTTTGGAGATGGGGCTGTGGGACCTGCTGGCTGCACCAAGAGCACCATGAGTTAGGGAGCACTGCTTCCTAGTTCAGAGGTGGGGCTGGGGGACCTGCTGGCTGCACCAAGAGCACCATGAGTTAGGGAGCACTGCTTCCTAGTTCAGAGGTGGGGCTGGGGGACCTGCTGGCTGCACCAAAAGCACCATGAGTTAGGGAGCACTGCTTCCTAGTTCAGAGGTGGGGCTGGGGGACCTGCTGGCTGCACCAAAAGCACCATGAGTTAGGGAGCACTGCTTCCTAGTTCAGAGGTGGGGCTGGGGGACCTGCTGGCTGCACCAAGAGCACCATGAGTTAGGGAGCACTGCTTCCTAGTTCAGAGGTGGGGCTGGGGGACCTGCTGGCTGCACCAAGAGCACCGTGAGTTAGGGAGCACTGCTTCCTAGTTCAGAGGTGGGGCTGGGGGACCTGCTGGCTGCACCAAAAGCACCATGAGTTAGGGAGCACTGCTTCCTAGTTCAGAGGTGGGGCTGGGGGACCTGCTGGCTGCACCAAGGCACCACCAGTAGCAAACACTTCAGAGCAGCAGAGCCTGGCTCAGGGGGGGCACTTCTGTCAAGGCAGCTGCTGCCATCCCACAGCTCTTGTCAGATGAGGGATGTGTGCTGCCTGGGCTGGGCTCCAAGAGGTCTTCCCAACAAGATCTCTGCCAGGCTTGTTGCCATGAGATGGTTCCTGGTGCACTCACGTGGGCTCTGGCTTTGCCTTTTCAGCCAGTCTCAGCACTAGTTAAGATACCTGGCAGGGGCTTGCTTAGAGCACTACTGGGAGCAGAGACTCAAAGCAAAGCAGCTGAGGGAAGTGGCTGACAGAACACTGGTGTCCAGGTCATTCCCCAGAGGTGCCCCATGGCCCCTGCCTGCCCTGCCCTCCGTGCTCCGCACCCTGCCCAGCAGCAGGCTCTCAGTGCCATAAACCCTTCCCTTTCCTAGACGTGCACACTGGCCAAATGAGCTCCTCCTGTCTTGCCTGGCTGCCACTTGAGATCCTTTCCCCTGCCCTAGCCAGCCAGCATGGGCTTCACCCGCAGCAGGGGCACCCTGTGTGCCATGCCCTCCTCCTCTCCCCCCCACCCAGGTTTGCAGTGCTTGCTTTGGCTTCTCCCTCTTCCCCTCTCCCCTTTGCTGCTGGACAATCATCCCCTGTGTCGTAGCTGGCCTGGTGCTGCCCCTGCCTGCCTTTCCTCGCTGTAAGCTCTTCAAGTGAATGTGGATTATTGTTTGGTTTGGGTCCTGTTTTGGTTTTGTTTTGTTTTCAGTAGGGAAAAGGACTTCCTTCTGCCGAAGGATTTATATTTGCACATGGCTGGGGGAGGTGACCTCCTCTGGCCCTTTCTGTTACCTCACTCATTTTAGGCCAATTCCATTGCTAATGTTAAATGGCCACCTTCCCCCAGCCCCGACTCCTGAGAGTAGCTAGGGAATAAACCCAAGGTGCAGCTCAGGTCCTGGAGCCATGTGGTCGTCGCCTCGGTCCTGGCGCGGAGGGTCTGGGGGAGCGGCTGGTACAGAACGTGGCTTCAGCCAGCAGAGAGGCAGAGCCTGTGCCACACCTGCCTCCCCGCTGCCCACCCCCCTGGGAACAGCACTTGGCAGCTCCACGAGCACTAACCTGGCTCTGGGCCCAGCGAGGCCAGGGCGGGAGGGAGGAGCGGCAGAGCCCTTGCCGCGGTCCAGCCGCGCGGGACTGGCGTCGGCGCGGCCGTGGGCACCCCGGGCACCGTCCTGCCCTGACGGCAGCTCACCTCCCCTCACGTGCTCCAGGCCTGGATTAAGCTGCTAAAAACCTGGAGCGTGCCCTCCCCCACCCCAAAGCCCTGGAGCCCTCCACCCCAGCTGCTGCTGCCCAAGGGGGATCACCTCGTGGCGGCAAGACCCAGGTCCTACCACCAGCCACGGGCTTGTGCTTCCCTCCCGGCGTGTCAGCACCGCAGCCTGGGCAGCAGGGGAGCTGTTGGCCCCGGGGCTGATGGACCTGCAAGTGCTGAAGAGGACCTCTGGGGTGGGGAGGAGCTGTGGCTTTGCTTTAGGAGTTGTCCAACCGTCAGCAAACTTTGCGCTGTGCGCAAAAAGAGAAGAGAAAAAGATGCAGTAAGATGATTGGTGATGATGATGATGGTGGTGATGATGATGATGATGATGATGATGATGATGATGATGATGATGATGATGATGATGGTGATGATGATGATAACTCACCTGCTAGAACCTAGGAACTGTAAAGGCTACACAGCCAAAACTTCATGTAAAGTAGCTAGTACCATGGGAGTATAAATTAAACCAGAATCTATCAGACAGCCTGGCCTGAGTGGTTGCTTCTGTGCATTACCCTTGGGCTGGCCTCAAGGCTCTCCTGCCCAGTTTGGGGGTTGGTGTTTTGCCTCTGAGAGTCTTGAGTAAAAATTTACACAGCCATTCCCTCCTCTCTTTACCACCACACTTAAAACAAGCAAAGGTTTGGGTTGGTTTTTATGCCTGTGAGAATCTCGAGTAGAAATTGCACCACAGTCTCCTCCTCCCTGTAACACCACACTGGAACAGTCCCAGGTTGGGGTTGGATATTTGGCTGTGAGAGTCTTGAGCAGAAGTTACACACCATCTCCTCCTGCCTTTAACACCACCCTTGAAAGATCCCAGGTTTGGGTTGGTTGGCCATGAGAATCTAGAGTAAATTTACACACCAGTTCTTCCTGCCTGGAACACTACCCTTGAACAATCCCAATTTGGGGTTGGGTTTTTGCCCATGAGTAGTAGTTACACACCATCTCCTCCTCCCTTGAACACCACACTTCATCCCAGTGTGGAGTTGGTTGTTTGCCTATGAGAATCCTGAGTAGGAGTTACACACCATCTCCTCCTGCTTTTAACACCACCCTTGAAAGAGCCCAGGTTTGGGTTGGTTGGCTATGAGAATCATGAGTAAATTTACACACCAGTTCCTCCTGCCTTTAACACCACCCTTGAACAATCCCAATTTGGGGTTGGGTTTTTGCCCATGAGTAGGAGTTACACACCATCTCCTCCTGCTTTTAACACCACCCTTGAAAGATCCCAGGTTTGGGTTGGTTGGCTATGAGAATCATGAGTAAATTTACACACCAGTTCCTCCTGCCTTTAACACCACCCTTGAACAATCCCAATTTGGGGTTGGGTTTGTGCCCATGAGTAGGAGTTACACACCATCTCCTCCTGCCTTTAACACCACCCTTGAAAGATCCCAGGTTTGGGTTGGTTGGCCATGAGAATCTAGAGTAAATTTACACACCAGTTCCTCCTGCCTGGAACACCACCCTTGAACAATCCCAGTTTGGGGTTGGGTTTTTGCCCATGAGTAGTAGTTAGTTACACACCATCTCCTCCTCCCTTGAACACCACACTTCATCCCAGTGTGGAGTTGGTTGTTTGCCTATGAGAATCCTGAGTAGGAGTTACACACCATCTCCTCCTGCCTTTAACACCACCCTTGAAAGATCCCAGGTTTGGGTTGGTTGGCTATGAGAATCATGAGTAAATTTACACACCAGTTCCTCCTGCCTTTAACACCACCCTTGAAAGATCCCAGACTTGGGTTGGTTGGCTATGAGAGTCTAGAGTAAATTTACACACCATCTCCTCCTGCCTTTAACACCACCCTTGAACAATCCCAATTTGGGGTTGGGTTTATGCCCATGAGAATCTTGAGCAGAAGTTACACACCATCTCCTCCTGCCTTTTACACCACCCTTGAAAGATCCCAGGTTTGGGTTGCTTGGCTATGAGACTCTAGAGTAAATTTACACACCAGTTCCTCCTGCCTGGAACACCACCCTTGAGCAATCCCATTTTTGGGTTGGGTTTTTTAGCTCTGAGAGTCTTGATTAACATTTGCACACCATCTCCTCCTGCCTGTAACACCACACTGAAACAAAGGGTTGGGTTGGTTTTTGGCCTGTGAGAGTCCTGAGTAATATTTGCACACCATTTCCTTCCCTCTTTAACATCACCCTTGAAAGTTCCCAGTTTGGGTTGGTTTTTTGCCTGTGACAATCTTGAGCAGAACTTGCACACCATCTCCTCCTGCCTTGAACACCACCCTTGAACAGTCACAATTTTCACAGTATCACAGTATCAAGGTTGGGAGACCTCAAAGCTCATCAAGTCCAACCTCTCACCACAGACCTCATGACTAAACCATGGCAACAAGTGCCACATCCAATCCCCTCTTGAACACCTCCAGGGATGGGGACTCCACCACCCCCTGGGCAGCACATCCCAATGGCTAACAACTCTCTGTGGGAAGAACTTTCTCCTCATCTCCAGCCTAAACCTCCCCTGGCACAGCTTGAGACTGTGTCCTCTCATTCTGGGGCTGGGTGCCTGGGAGCAGAGCCCAACCCCCACCTGGCTCCAACCTCCCTTCAGGCAGTTGCAGAGAGCAAGAAGGTCTCCCCTGAGCCTCCTCTTCTGCAGGCTAAGCAACCCCAGCTCCCTCAGCCTCTCCTCCCAGGGCTGTGCCCCAGACCCCTCCCCAGCCTCCTTGCCCTTCTCTGGACACCTTCAAGTCTCTCAATGTCCTTCTTGACCTGAGGAGCCCAGAGCTGGACACAGGACTCCAGGGGTGGCCTCAGCAGTGCTGAGCACAGGGCACAAGGACTTCCCTGCTCCTGCTGGCCACACTCTGCCTGCTGCAGGCCAGGATGCCCTTGGCCTTCCTGGCCCCCTGGGCACACTGCTGGCTCATGTTTAGGCAGCTGTCAATCAGCACCCCCAGGTCCCTCTCTGTTTGGCAGCTTTTATTTTGCCTATGAGAATCTTGAGCAGAAGTCACACACCATCTCCTCCTGCCTTTACCACCACCCTTGAAAGATTCCCCATTTTGAAGCTTGAGAGGGGTTTTCTTTGTTGCCTGTGAACATCTTAAGTAAAGGTTCCCTCCTGCCTTTAGTACCACAACCCTTGCACAGTCCCAGTTTGGGGGGGTTGGGTTGTTTTTAGCTGTGAGACTCTTTCCCCTGCCTCGAAGAACAGAGGGCAGTGGTCACATTTGTCTGCAGGAAGTGGGAAGGTGAAAGATGGATCCAAAATTAAAGCATCTCCAGAGATGTATAGAAAAGAGTTGGGGTTGTGCAGGCTGCAGAGGAGAAGGCTCCCAGGAGACCTTCTGGTGGCCTTCCAGGAGCTGCAGGGGGCTGCAAGCAAGCTGGGGAGGGACTTTGGAGGGTGTCAGGGAGAGATAGGACTGGGGGGGATGGAGCAGAAGTAGAAGTGGGGAGATTGAGATTGGCTGTGAGGAAGAAGTTGTTGGCCAGGAGGGTGGTGAGAGCCTGGCCCAGGCTGCCCAGGGAGGTGGTGGAAGCCTCCTGCCTGGAGGTGTTTGCAGCCAGGCTGGAGGTGGCTGTGAGCAACCTGCTGTGGTGTGAGGTGTCCCTGCCCATGGCAGGGGGTTGGGACTGGCTGAGCCTTGAGGTCACTTCCAAGCCTGAGAGTTCTCTAAGATACTAGAGGGGGCAGGACCCTTTACCCCTTTACCACCTGCAGTAGCTCTCAAAAAGGTCTTAGCTGACTGTGCAGCTCTGGGCTCCCCAGTTTAAGAGGGACAGGGATGTGCTGGAGCAATGTGCCCTGGTGGCCAAGAGGACTAGTGGGATCCTGGGGTGCAAGAAGACAAGTGTGGCCAGCAGGTCAAGGGAAGTTGTCCTCCTCCTCCTCTACTCTGCCCTGGGGAGACCACCTCCAGAGTCCTGTGTCCAGCTCTGAGCTCCCCAGTTCGAGAGGGACAGGGAACTGCTGGAGAGAGTCCAACAGAGGCTATGAGGATGATGATGGGACTGGAACATTGTAAGGAAAGGCTGAGGGACCTGAGGCTGATTAGCCTGGAGGAGAGAAGGCTGAGAGGAGATCTTATTAATGCTTACAAACATCTGAAGGGTGAGGGGCAAGGGGCCAGGCTCCTATCAGTGGTGTCCTGTGATAGGACAAGGGGCAGTGGATACAAACTGGAACCCAGGAAGTTCCACCTCAACATGAGGAAAAACTTTTCCACTGTGAGGGTGCTGAGCCCTGGAGCAGGCTGCCCAGAGGGGTTGTGGAGTCTCCTTTGGAGACTTTCAAGCCCCACCTGGATGTTTTCTGTGTGCCCTGCCCTGGATGCCCCTGCTCTGGCAGGGGGGTTGGACTCAATCCCTGGAGGTCCCTTCCAATGCCTCCCACCTGTGAGTCTGTGAAGGTTTTGGTTTACTCCCTTTTGGACTCAGCATTGTGACTCCAGAGGGCTGCCAGTGCTCCACAGGCAGAGCTGAAGTGGGAAAGAGGTTCTGTGACCTTACCCCAAAATCCCTGTGGGTGTCACCACCAATGGCCACTGGTGGAACCTCTGGCATTACCAATTAGTCCCTGCTCCATTGCTGGGGGTTTAGGGTGAGGATTATGCCCAGCAGTGCCCCAGGGCCAGGCAAGGTGGCCTGGGGACAAACCACTTAGCAAGTCCTATGAGGAGAGGCTGAGGGAGCTGGGGTTGCTTAGCCTGCAGAAGAGGAGGCTCAGGGGAGACCTTCTTGCTCTCTGCAACTGCCTGAAGGGAGGTTGGAGCCAGCTGGGGGTTGGTCTCTTCTCATAGGCAAGCAGCACCAGCACAAGAGGACACAGTCTCAGGCTGTGCCAGGGGAAGTTTAGGCTGGAGGTGAGGAGAAAGTTCTTCCCAGCAAGAGGAATTGGCCCTTGGGATGTGCTGCCCAGGGAGGTGGTGGAGTCCCCATCCCTGGAGGTGTTCAGGAAAGGCTTGGATGTGGCACTTGGAGCCATGGTTTAGTTGTCAGGAGGTGTTAGGGATTAGGTCACAGGTTGGACTTGATGAGCTCTGAGGTCTTTTCCAACCTGGCTGATTCTATGACTCTATGCCAGGAGCTGCTCTCTCCCTGCTGTGGGTGTGAGGAACCAGTGCCCAGGCTACAAGATGCTCCATGAGGACAATGCTCTCAAGCTGCCAAGACTCAGCTCTGGGTTGTAGCAGTTTACTGGAGGTGACACCCACTCTATAGATATAAAAACAGACAAAAAAGGGAACTTTTGAACAGCTGCCAGTTTGAAACCTGGCCTGGGCCTAACTTACAAAGGGAGTCAGCTCTGGGGGTTTCTTAGCAACACATCAAAAAGCAGCAGAACAAAGCAGAGGGAGTTGCACAGGTGGAAGCATGCCTGGGTTCACAAGCACTTGGGAAGGACTCAGAAGCAGTTGGTGTGTAGCAAAATTGGTCATCTCTTGCAAGCAGTGTTGGCTCCATTGCAGGAAGGATGTGACAGCAGCTGCTGAGTGGAAAAAAACAACCCCCTAACCCAAGCCAGAGCCTCCCCCATTTTATCTTAAGGTACAATTCCACCCCAGCCAATGCTTCTGCCTCTTCTGCCTCCTTAACCCTGGTGGTGCAGCTCAGGGTTTGAGGCCAGCAAGGCAGATGTGGCTCTGCTCTCTGCACCGCAGCTGTTTGGCATGGGGCAGGTTGGGGTTTCACAGCCTGACTCCTGTGCAGCAGCAGCAGCAGCAGCAGCAGCAGCAGCAGCAGCAGCAGCAGCTCGGTTAGGAGGGATGCTGACTGTTCAAACCGGTGACTAATTAGCACAAGGATTACAATTAACTAGGAAGACAACCCCCAAGCGATCTGTGTCTGCTCCTCTAGGTGGTGCCAGACCACAGTGTGACAAAGCTGGCAGCAGGGTGACAGCGGCTCCTGCGGCTCCTCAGAGGGGTCTCTCCTCTTCCATTTCCTTCTCTTGCCCTGTCCTCCCCAGGACTGGGGAAGTGCATTCCTGCCCTGCTGCAGAAGGTGGCTCCACAGCTTGTTCCTAGCACTGTGTCTCTGTGCACTTGAGGAGCACAGCTGCTGCACAAGGCAAATGGAAGGAACTTGGAGACTTGTTCAATAAAAGGGGGGTGGGGGGCAGGGGGGATTCACATCCTTGCATCAGCCATGGTGCCCCTCCAAGGAGGAGTTGCTTCAGGATCTACATTCTCAGCTCCCTCCTTCAGAAGCAAGTGTGAGCATGGCACTGGGACTCAGCCTGCCACACAAGGGGGCCAATGCTAGTGCCTGGCAGTCCTCATCCTCCTCTGCCTGTGTGCATGGGCAGCCCAAAGGCCAGAGTAACCTAGCCAAGAAACAGCTAACAAACTCAAGCCTTCCTGTTTCAACACTGCTTGGGGCTGTAACTCCTGGTGGAACATCACCTGAAGATGAAGGTTTTGAAGGCCAGGCTGGAGGTGGCTGTGAGCAACCTGCTGCGGTGTGAGGTGTCCCTGCCCATGGCAGGGGGCTGGGGCTGGCTGAGCCTTGAGGTCCCTTGCAGCCCTGCCAGTTCTGTGGTTCCATGACTTCATTCCCAGCCCTGCAGGGCAGGGTAACATGGCATCCATCCCCCTTACCTCTGCAATGGAGAAGTGGCACATTCAGCAAACAAAGGTGGTGTGAGAGCAGCTAAGAAATGACACTGTGACACTGACCAAGCGATTAACCGTGAGGACGGGAGGGAGCCGTGGGGAGGAGCCGTGCTGCCCACACCCCTCTGCCCTTTGCCCAGCATGCTGCAAGAGGAGAGTCCTTCAGCACTAGGGCTGGCAGCTCACAACGGAGTCATCAGGCCAAAGTCAAGGCTGTACAGAGTCCGAGGCGAGTGGAAGAGAGTTTACGCTTCCCTGCATCTCCTCCCGACGGTGCAGAGCTCCCCCTCAAACCTGGCTGGGCATGGTGAGGTCCTTCTGTCTTCAGAGCCCCTGCAAGGCAGAGAATTCCTCTTGGAGCATGAGGCATCCAACCTCACAGCTCACAGGATGTTAGGGGTTGGATGGCACCTCAGGAGATCATCCAGCCCACCCCCCCCCCTGCCAGAGCAGGAGCACAGAATCCAGCACAGGTCACACAGGAACACATCCAGGTGGGGCTTGTGGTGGGCTGAAACGACCACAGGGATTGAAAGTCTCCAGAGGAGACTCCACAACCTCTCTGGGCAGCTTGCTCCAGGGCTCTGGGACCCTCACAGTGCAGAAGTTCCTCCTCATGTTGTGGTGGAACCTCCTGTGCTGGAGTTTCACAGTATCACACAGTATCACAGTATCACAGTAACTAAGGTTGGAAGAGACC